>NC_142423.1:0-315000 GCF_059516105.1 Syngnathus floridae | reverse complement strand
ATTTTGTGCCGTAGATTTTGTGTCTATGCCTAGTATTTAAACAAAATCATAATTTAAACGACTTCTTTCCTTCATTCACTTTGGAAATTTGGAATTGCAGCAAATCGAATTTTGGCAGGGAACAAAAATAGATCAATTAAACTAAATAAGTCTTCTTCCCATTAAATAAATTAAAAAAGTCTGTCTTGTAACCAGTCCTTTTCAAACAAGTAAAGTCTGCCCATTTTGTGCCGTCGATTTTGTGTTAATGCCTAGTATTTATACAAAATCATAATTTAAAGGACTTCATTCCTTCATTCACTTTGGAAATTTGGAATTGCAGCACATCAAATTTTGCCTGGGAAGAAAAGTAGATTAAATAAATTTAATAAGTCTTACTACTTCCCATTAAATAAATTAAATACGTCTTACTTGTTCCCACTCCTTTTCAAAACAGTAGTTTAAAACGAGGGCCCTTCACTCAATCTTTAACCCCAACCCCGCACGTTGTGTTGTATCTGTGAATGTTGGTTGTGGCCAAATGATAGTTTTCTTTCATTCGTTTAGGTTCCAAGAAAACTTGATGTAACTCTACTTTTAACTGCCGTTTCAGATAAGCGGGTATTACGTCGCAGTCATGTGCCGTGGATATGACGTAATTGCCCGAACCTCCGCCAAAATTCAAATCTGTTGGCGCGATGGCCGTGAGCCACTGAGCAGCGACGATTATCAACAGAAATATCTTTATTTTCTGCTTGCAACTGGACCGTCTAGAGCGTACACGGTAAGTAACACTCATTGTGTTTAAGGAGATTTACGTTTGTAATAGCAGAAGTGTAGCCGCGTTGCGTTGTACGTGTGAAAATTGGTCGAGGCGAAATGTTAATGTTTAATTTCATTCCTTTAGGTTCCACGGTGTTTGTTGGCTGCAAGTTTTCCACTGCAAGAAGAGGCTCGTATCATTGACCAGGAGCGAGCTACAATGGTGAGTAGCCATAACATTTATGTTAAACACTTCCTATTTCATGTCTAACAGTACTTGATTTAACAAATAACCATAAATAAATACAGTGTGGGCACTGAAGTTAACATATGTGATTATACTGCCTAATCTGTCACGGAGTAGATTGTTGCAAAGTAATATAAGATCCAAAGTTGTAATTCAGAATAGTTTTCAAAAGAAGGCCATTAGAATTATATACAAGTCTGATTACCCTTAACATAACAACAAGCTATTAATTAAATCACAAATTCTTCAATTCAAAGATTTGGTAGATTATCAGACAAATAATGTCTAACAGTAATTGATTTAAAACATCACGATAAGTAGATTGAGTGTGGGCACTCTCAAGTTAACAGATATGATTATACTGCCTAATCTGTTACAGAGTATGTTGTTGCCAAGTAATGTAGAATAGATCCAAAGTAGTAATCCAGAATAGTTTTGAAGAGGCCATTAGAATAATAAACAAATCTGATTACCTTGAACATAATAACAAGCTAAGTGTTTAATATGTCCTATGAAGTCAAAATTGGGCACCATCATGTGGTGAAATTTGGAATTGCATCACATCCAATTTTGCCTGGGAACAAACAGATTAAATAAATCTTAGTTTTGAATAAGCCACTCCTTCTCAAACAAGTAAACTCTGCCCATTTCGCGCAGTAGATGTTCTGTTAATATCTAGTATTTATACAAAGTCATAATTTAAATTGCTTTCAACCTTCATTCATCGGTTCAACCAACATTACTCGCTCTTATTACCAACTTGTATTGATTTAACTAAGCGTTTAATACTTCCTATCAGGTCTCAAGGCAAGATTTGGCAAAATACAATTTCAGCAAATCCAATTTTGCCAGGGAACAAAAATAGATTAAATAAACTAAATAAGTCTTCTTCCCATTAAATAAATCAGAAAAGTCTGTCTTGTAACCAGTCCTCTTCAAACAAGTAAAGTCTGCCCATTTTGTGCCGTAGATTTTGTGTCTATGCCTAGTATTTAAACAAAATCATAATTTAAACGACTTCTTTCCTTCATTCACTTTGGAAATTTGGAATTGCAGCAAATCGAATTTTGCCAGGGAACAAAAATAGATCAATTAAACTAAATAAGTCTTCTTCCCATTAAATAAATTAAAAAAGTCTGTCTTGTAACCAGTCCTTTTCAAACAAGTAAAGTCTGCCCATTTTGTGCCGTCGATTTTGTGTTAATGCCTAGTATTTATACAAAATCATAATTTAAAGGACTTCATTCCTTCATTCACTTTGGAAATTTGGAATTGCAGCACATCAAATTTTGCCTGGGAAGAAAAGTAGATTAAATAAATTTAATAAGTCTTACTACTTCCCATTAAATAAATTAAATACGTCTTACTTGTTCCCACTCCTTTACAAAAAAGTAGTTTAAAACGAGGTCCCTTCACTCAACCTTTAACCCTATTTATTCACCTTCTAGGCTAAGTGTTAAAGGCTAAGTGTTAAAGGCTAAGTGTTAAAGGCTAAGTGTTAGAGGCTAAGTGCCAGAGGCTAGGCGCCAGAGGCGAGTTTTTGTGGGCTGAAGTTTTAGTGGGGTTAGTGTGAATACAATCCAAAAGAATACAACAGAATACAATACAATAGAATATAATACATAGATTAAATTCAATAGCTCTTACTACTTCCCATTAAATAAATTAAATACGTCTTACTTGTTCCCAATCCTTTTCAAAAAAGTAGTTTAAAACGAGGGCCCTGCACTCAACCTTTAACCTCAACCCCGCACGTCACATTGTGTTGTATCTGTGAATGTTGGTTGTGGCCAAATGATAGTTTTCTTTCATTCGTTTAGGTTCCACGGTGTTTGTTGGCTATGTTTTCCACTGTCAGAAGGATGAAAATACAAAGTACAACGCTTGGACGTGGGCGAAGACGTCACCGGTGAGTCCTTCCTTCCTATTTATTTACCTTCTAGATGCTAGAGGCTAAGTGTTAGAGGCTAAGTGTTAAACACAATACGAACAACACAACGATACTGCACTGAAAAACACGATACCGCACTGAGAAACACGATACCGCACTGAACAACACGATACCGCACTGAACAACACCATGCCGCACTGAACACCATGCCACACTGAACAACACCATCCCGCACTGAACAACACCATGCCGCACTAAACAACACCATGCCGCACTGAACAACACCATGCCTCACTGAACGACACCATGCCGCACTGAAAGACACCATGCCGCACTGAACGACACCATGCCGCACTGAAAGACACCATCCCGCACTGAACACCATGCCGCACTGAACAACACCATCCTGCACTGAACAACACCATCACGCACTGAACAACACCATGCCGCACTGAACAACATTATGCCGCACTGAACATTATGCCGCACTGAACAACACCATGCCGCACTGAACAACACCATGCCGCACTGAACAACATTATGCCGCACTGAACAACACCATGCCGCACTGAACAACACCATGCCGCACTGAACAACACCATGCCGCACTGAACAACATTATGCCGCACTGAACAACACCATGCCGCACTGAACAACACCATCCTGCACTGAACAACACCATTCCGCATTGAACACCATGCCGCACTGAACAACACCATCCCGCACTGAACAACACCATCCCGCACTGAACAACACCATGCCGCACTGAACAACATTATGCCGCACTGAACAACATTATGCCGCACTGAACAACACCATGCCGCACTGAACAACACCATGCCGCACTGAACAACACCATGCCGCACTGAACAACATTATAACGCACTGAACAACACCATCCCGCACTGAACAACACCATGCCGCACTAAACAACATTATGCCGCACTGAACAACATTATGCCGAAATGAACAACACCATGCCGCACTGAACAACACCATGCCGCACTGAACAACACCATCCTGCACTGAACAACACCATCCCGCACTGAACAACACCATGCCGCACTGAACAACACCATGCCGCACTGAACAACACCATGCCGCAATGAACAACACCATCCCGCACTGAACAACATTATGCCGCACTGAACAACATTATGCCGCACTGAACAACACCATGCCGCACTGAACAACACCATGCCGCACTGAACAACACCATCCTGCACTGAACAACACCATCCCGCACTGAACAACACCATGCCGCACTGAACAACATTATGGCGCACTGAACAACATTATGCCGCACTGAACAACACCATGCCGCACTGAACAACACCATGCCGCACTGAACAACACCATGCCGCAATGAACAACACCATCCCGCACTGAACAACACCATGCCGCACTGAGCAACACCATGCCGCACTGAACAACACCATCCTGCACTGAACAACACCATGCCGCACTGAACAACACCATGCCGCACTGAACAACACCATGCCGCACTGAACAACATTACGCTGCACTGAACAACACCATGCCGCACTGAACAACACCATGCCGCACTGAACAACACCATGCCGCATTGAACAACACCATGCCGCATTGAACAACACCATGCCGCACTGAACAACACCATCCTGCACTGAACAACACCATGCCGCATTGAACAACACCATGCCGCACTGAACAACACCATCCTGCACTGAACAACACCATCCCGCACTGAACAACACCATCCCGCATTGAACAACACCATCCTGCACTGAACAACACCATGCCGCACTGAACAACACCATGCCGCACTGAACAACACCATTCCGCACTGAACAACACCATGCCGCACTGAACAACACCATCCTGCACTGAACAACACCATCCCGCACTGAACAACACCATGCCGCATTGAACAACACCATCCTGCACTGAACAACACCATCCTGCACTGAACAACACCATGCCGCACTGAACAACACCATGCCGCACTGAACAACACCATGCCGCACTGAACAACACCATGCCGCACTGAACAACATTATGCCGCACTGAACAACATTATGTCGCACTGAACAACACCATGCCGCACTGAACAACACCATGCCGCACTGAACAACATTATGCCGCACTGAAAAACACCATGCCGCACTGAACAACACCATCCCGCACTGAACAACACCATGCCGCATTGAACAACACCATGCCGCACTGAACAACACCATGCTGCACTGAACAACATTATGCTGCACTGAACAACACGATCCTGCATTGAACAACACCATGCCGCACTGAACAACACCATCCTGCACTGAACAACACCATCCTGCACTGAACAACACCACCCCGCACTGAACAACACGATCCCGCATTGAACACCATCCCGCACTGAACAACACCATGCCGCACTGAACAACACCATTCCGCACTGAACAACACCATGCCGCACTGAACAACACCATGCCGCACTGAACAACACCATGCCGCACTGAACAACACCATGCCGCACTGAACAACACCATGCCGCACTGAACAACACCATGCCGCACTGAACAAAACCATCCCGCACTGAACAACACCATGCCGCACTGAACAACACCATGCCGCATTGAACAACACCATCCTGCACTGAACAACACCATCCCGCACTAAACAACACCATGCCGCACTGAACAACATTATGGCGCACTGGACAACATTATGCCGCACTGAACAACACCATGCCGCACTGAACAACACCATGCCGCACTGAACAACACCATGCCGCACTGAACAACACCATGCCGCACTGAACAACATTATGCCGCACTGAACAACACCATGCCGCACTGAACAACACCATGCCGCACTGAACAACACGATCCCGCATTGAACAACACCATCCTGCACTGAACAACACCATGCCGCACTGAACAACACCATGCCGCACTGAACAACACCATTCCGCACTGAACAACACCATGCCGCACTGAACAACACCATCCTGCACTGAACAACACCATTCCGCACTGAACAACACCATGCCGCATTGAACAACACCATGCCGCACTGAACAACACCATCCTGCACTGAACAACACCATGCCGCACTGAACAACACCATGCCGCACTGAACAACACCATGCCGCACTGAACAACACCATGCCGCACTGAACAACACCATGCCGCACTGAACAACATTATGCCACACTGAACAACATTATGCCGCACTAAACAACATTATGTCGCACTGAACAACACCATGCCGCACTGAACAACACCATGCTGCACTGAACAACATTATGCCGCACTGAACAACACCATGCCGCATTGAACAACACCATGCCGCACTGAACAACACCATGCTGCACTGAACAACATTATGCTGCACTGAACAACACGATCCTGCATTGAACAACACCATGCCGCACTGAACAACACCATCCTGCACTGAACAACACCTTTCCACACTGAACAACACCATGCCGCACTGAACAACATTATGCCGCACTGAACAACACCATGCCGCACTGAACAACACCATGCCGCACTGAACAACACCATGCCGCACTGAACAACACCATGCCGCAATGAACAACACCATCCCGCACTGAACAACACCATGCCGCATTGAACAACACCATGCCGCACTGAACAACACCATCCCGCACTGAACAACACCACCCCGCACTGAACAACACGATCCCGCATTGAACAACACCATCCCGGACTGAACAACACCATGCCGCACTGAACAACACCATTCCGCACTGAACAACACCATGCCGCACTGAACAACACCATGCCGCACTGAACAACACCATGCCGCACTGAACAACACCATGCCGCACTGAACAACATTATGCCGCACTGAACAACACCATGCCGCACTGAACAACACCATCCCGCACTGAACAACACCATGCCGCATTGAACAACACCATGCCGCACTGAACAACACCATCCTGCACTGAACAACACCATCCCGCACTGAACAACACCATGCCGCACTGAACAACATTATGCCGCACTGAACAACATTATGCCGCACTGAACAACACCATGCCGCACTGAACAACACCATGCCGCACTGAACACCATGCCGCACTGAACAACATTATGCCGCACTGAACAACATTATGCCGCACTGAACAACACCATGCCGCACTGAACAACACCATGCCGCACTGAACAACACCATGCCGCACTGAACAACACGACGTCGCACTGAACAACACGACGCCGCACAGAACAACACGACGCCGCACAGAATAACACAATACCGCACAGAACAACACAATACCGCACAAACAGTTTTAGATAATATTACGTCGCAGTCATGTGACGCGGACATGACGTCAATAGGCGGAACTCACGGCAAAATTATAATCCGTGGGCGTGGCTTGCAACAGGAAGTAGGAAAGCGGCAGTTCTGGCAAACAAGACACAGCTGTTAGTAACACGATGACTAACAAGGCAAATATTTTTGTTTTCAGCTTGCAACTTGACCGTCTAGAGCGTACAAGGTAATTACAACTGTTTTTTTTTAGCCCTGAAAAGCAAGGGAGTGTGGCGTTTGGGAGGAATGTCGAACTCGGCGTCTGCTTCCAGCCACAGACGCCAAATTTCGACGATTATTTCGACTGGTCAACGGTTGTAAATTATTGCGTTGACTAAAAACTTTATTTAACTCTACTCTTAACTTTGCCGTTTCAGATATGCGGGTATTACACCGCGGAAATGACGTCAATAGGCTGAACTCTCGCCAAAATTCAAATCTGTGGGCGCAATGGCCTTGAGCGAGACACCGGATACAAACACGACGATTATCAACAGAAATATCTTTATTTTCCGCTTGCAAGTGGACCGTCTAGAGCGTACACGGTAAGTACAACTCATTGTGTTTAAAAAGATTTACGTTTGTGTAGTTTGCGTTGCGTTGTATCTGTGAATGTTGGTTGAGGCTAAATGTTAATGTTTAATTTCATTCCTTTAGGTTCCACAGTGTTTGTTGGCTGTATGTTTTCCACTGCAAGAAGAGGCTCGTATCATTGACCAGCAGGAGCTACAATGGTGAGTACCCCTTTCGTCTTCCATTTATGTTAAACACTTCCTATTTCATGTCTAACAGTACTCGATTTAACAAATAACCATAAATAAATACAGTGTGGGCAGTCACGTTAACATATGTGATTATCCTGCCTAATATGTTTATCACAAATATGTCACTAATCACTAATATGTTTATTTGTTTATCACAACACCTTTGGACCTTCAGCAATCGATTATTTACCTTCATCTACATAGAGACAGAACGATGGTGTCTTAAACATCTCATTCATTTCACCAAATAACTTCACGCAGGTGGATAACGGCCGTCTCGGTCACGCTATGTTGCGTGATGCAGTTTTGAAGAACCAAATGCATTTATTCAATGAATAAGTCAAGCTAGTTCTATGTTTATGATGTTGTAAGTTACGGTACCGATTGAAGTTGAGTTCGAAGCCAGTGGAAAACAGCGCTGCGTTTGTGCTCTCCAGGTACAAATGTTGTGATCTCTGACTGACGACCGGGCGAGACTCGAGTAAGAGATGTCCAAACGAGCTCCGGCAGGGCGGGCCAAGGCGGAGCGAACGGACGCCCTTCAGGCCGCCAATGACGAGCTGAGAACCAAACTGATGGACGTCCAGTTAGAACTTCAGCAGGAGAAGAACAAGGTGAAAACCTCAACAGACAGACACTGCCTGCCTCCCTGCCTGCCTCCCTGCCTGCCTCCCTGCCTGCCTCCCTGCCTGCCTCCCTGCCTGCCTCCCTCCCTCCCAGTTTTCCCGATGTAGATTAGACATGCGTGTGCCATGACTGTGTCAGCCTACATCAACAAATGCACCGAGGACGTCAGCACCACTAAGAATATCATCACCCGGGGCAACCAACGACCCTGGATGACTGAGGAGGTACGTCAAACGCTACGAGCGCGGAACTCTGCCTTCAAGTCTGGCGACAAGGAGACACTGAGGACAGCGAGAGCCAACTTGAACCGTGCCATCAGGATAGCGAAGCGAGACCGCAGTCGAAAATTTCAGGATCGTTTCCACGACGTCAAAAACATCAGGAGTATGTGGCAAGGCATACGGGCGATTACAGACTACAACTCACCCTCCCCCCCCCCGGTGGGTGTAGTTGATGCTGACTTTCTAAATGGTCTAAATAACTTCTTTGGGAGGTTCGAGGCACTAAACGGCACTCCAGCAGTTAAAACTGTCCCCCATCAGGAAGAGGAGGTACTCTGCCTTGACTCCGCCGATGTGTTGAAGACCCTGAGGAGAGTCAACCCCTGTAAGGCCCCTGGCCCCGACAACATTCCTGCGCGTGTGTTCAGGGAATGTGCAAGTCATCTGGCTGGGGTCATCACAGACATTTTTAACACCTCGCTGGGCCAAGCCACAGTGCCGGCGTGCTTTAAGACTGCCTCCATCATTCCGGTGCCGAAGAAACCTCAAATCACCTCATTTAATGATTACCGGCCTGTTGCACTGACTCCGGTTATGATGAAGTGCTTCGAAAGGCTGCTTAAAGGTCACATCGTTTCCAGACTCCCCCTATTATTTGACCCGTTCCAGTTTGCCGACCGGCAAAACCGCTCCACTCAGGACGCCATCTCCTCCGTTCTTCACCTGAGCCTGGCTCACCTGGAGGAGAAGAACACCCATGTGCGGAGGCTGTTCCTGGACTTCAGCTCAGCGTTTAACACCATCATCCCACAGCATCTGGTAGGAAAATTGGAACACCTGGGCTTCAACACCCCCCTTCGCAACTGGCTGCTAGACTTCCTCACCAACAGACCTCAGTCAGTCCGGGTCGGACAGAACACCTCTGATGTCATCACCCTCAGCACAGGCTCCCTTCAGGGCTGCGTCCTGAGCCCCCTGCTGTGCACCCTGATGACACACGACTGCGTCCTCAGGTTCACCACCAATCACATCGTGAAGTCAGCAGACGACACAACGGTGGTGGGGCTCATCAGAGACAACAACGACCTGGACTACAGAGAGGAGGTGGAGCAGCTGGTGGGCTGGTGCAGAGAAAACAGCCTGATCCTGAATGAGGAGAAGATGAAGGAGATCATCGTCGACTTCAGGAAAAAACAGCCTCACCACGCTCCACTGATCATCAACAGCTCAGCTGTGGAGGTGGTCAGCACCACCAAATTCCTGGGGGTCCACATCACAGAAGACCTCACCTGGACTATGAACACTACGGCACTGGTCAAGAGGGCACAGAAGCGCTTGTACTTCCTGCGGAGGATGAGGAGAGCCCACCTGCCCCCACCCATCATGAGGACGTTCTACAGGAGCACCATAGAGAGCATTCTGACAAGCTGTCTCTCTGTGTGGTGTGGAGGCTGCACCGCCTCCGATTGGAAGAACGTGAGGAGAGTGGTGAGGACAGCAGAGAGGATCATAGGGGCTCCTCTTCCCTCCATTCAGGACATTTCATCTCAGCGCTGCATGTCCCGTGCCCGTAACATCATCAATGACCCATCACACCCCCACCATGGACTGTTCTCCCTGCTGCCCTCTGGGAAGAGGTTTGCAGCATCCGCTGCAGGTCCACCAGGTTCTGCAACAGCTTTTTCCCTGCTGTCATCAGACTGTTGAACACTAGAACTGTTGAGCTCTAAACTGAACTCTGCATCACACATTCACAGAACTGTACTTTATGACACTACGGACCTCTATCTTGCACTATCTCGCACTACCAACTTTACTGAACTTGTATAAACCCTTTAAATAGAAGTTTAATACATGGTTTAGCATTCCTCTGCACACTCTTGAATACTGTTTTGCCTACTTGCACTATTGCATAATTATCACTGCTGCACTTTATACTTATTTTTAATATATATATATATATATATATAGTATATATGTATATATATATATTTTCATAGGATATGTTACTTCTATTCAACTGCAATATCACTACTTTGTTGTAAGACGTATGCAACGGAATTTCGTTTTGTATGCACCATGTGCAGACAAGATGACAATAAAGTTTGTCTAAGTCTAAGTCATGTCAGGTCAGCTGTCTGGAGAGAGAGAGAAGTCAGGACCTGCGGGCGGAGCACCACCGTGCCACCGCCGCCATGACGGAACTCAAAAGCAAACTCCATGAGGAGAAGCAGAAAGAGTTAGCCATTACCAGGGAGACATTACTGCGGCAGCATGAAATGGAGCTGATGAGAGTGATCAAAATCAAAGATGGAGAGATCCAGCGACTGAATGCCTTGGTCCTCAGCCTGAGGGACGGCTCCATGGACAAGGTGATCCGCTCTATCCGTGTCTGACTATCCGCATGCCACGTCGGGCTTCGATGCGGCCGCTACCGTATTGTGTAGCTTGTCCCCAGTAAGCGTCGCGGCGCTCCGTTGCGGTCTCAACGGCCCGGTGTGGCGCAATGTCTGCTCAGGTGAGGAGGGGGGGCGCTTTGCTGGCGGAGGTGGAGGAGACGCGGCGGTGTCGGGAGACCGAGCGGTGTCGCCTCCACCAGGAGCGCGGAAGAAGTCCTGGCAGCGGCCCAGCAGGCCTGGCAGTCCCGAGCGGCCGAGCTCCGATCGGCTCATCACCAGCATCGGGAGGAGCTGAGCCGAACCAAGAGAGACTGCGAGAGGGAGATCCGCCGACTGGTAGGACTGATCAGATGCGCGGTGCGTGGCTATGTTCCCAATTTCGTTGTATACCTGCAGTGCAATGACACCTAAGGCATTCTATTCTATTCTATTTCACAAGAAGAAAATGTCCGGTTGCTCGCTTCGCTTTTGTCACAGCAAAGGTGTTCTAGTCGATTCAAGAAAAAAATTGGCCGGTTGCTCTCTTTGTTTTTGTCACAATTCTGGCAAATGAGTTTGCCCGCCTGCCTGAGCGCTCCCCGTTTGTACATCCAGACGGATGAGATCAAGCTGAAAGACAGAGCGGTTAGTGTTTTGGATGAAGCCCTGGGGCCGGCCACGTCCACCGCCTTCAGCTGCAGACTCAGGCTGCCGAGCAGCAGATCGCTGCCCTGAGGGATTCCCAAAGGGCGGGCCTAAACTACCCTGGAAGTGGGGTCAACGCCGCTACTAGCAATCCTCTTCATTGCGTAAGCCACCTCATCACACACTTGCAGTACGCATGACTTAGTTCGTTGCTGGAGGAAGGTAGCACAAAAACAGTTTTGAACTTTGAACGAGTGCTTGTGTGTGTGTGTTGCGGGGCGTTTTCAGTCTCAGGAGGATCGGGACACGCGACGGTTTCATCTGAAAATCGCTGAGCTCAGCGCAGTCATCAGGAAACTGGAGGATCGAAACGCCCTGCTTTCTGAAGAGCGCAATGAACTGGTAATTTATTGACGGCACGCTTGAAGGTTTGCGCTACGTTTGATGCGCGCCATCCAGCGAGGCACCCATTGCGCTTGCTTATTAGTTGAGCGGCGCGGCGAGTCGGTTGCCTGGTAGATGTCTTTTATTGGGAGCCAAAGCCACGATTCCGTTCAAACCGATGCAAAAGGAATGGATACGTTCTGGCCCGCGTGTTGTGCGTCTTTCACATCCCGCACTTCATGCTTGCAGCTAAAGCGACTGAGAGAAACAGAAAGCCAGTTTCTGCCACTCCTGTACAAAAACAAACGCCTGAGCAGGAAGAATGAAGAACTCTCGCTGGTGCTGTGTCGCCTTGAAAACAAAGTGCGCTTTGTCACCCAGGAGAACGAGGAGATGGCAAGCTTGGTAAGTCGACGCGGACAACGGCGGCGTGCCAACAGAGTCCACTGCATTTGTGTTCCACAGAGAAGGCCTAGTTCGCTCAATGACCTGGACCGCGGTTGCGGCCAGCAGGACGGTGAAATGGAGTTCCTTCAAGTTGTGGAGCAGCGGCACATCATCGACGACTTGTCCAAGGTCTTCAGGCAGGCGACTCGGTGCACGTACGGCAGCGCCGCGCTCGCTCGCTGTCGCCAGGAAACCTTTTCCGTCCAAAGCTTGGCCGGCGGCCGCCATCCAAAAAATTGGCCCCTTAAATTCCGACCTTTCAAGCAGGAGCATTGTGCGCACGCGTTTGAACACGCTTTAGACTTGTTTTGCCGTTTTCAGCAGCTCAAAGCTCCCGTTTTGTCAGCGCCTTTGCCACTCGCTGTGCGCTGAAAACGACGGACTTGCCCGGCTGCTCAGCCCGTCAACCATGAGCCGCGAGCGCGACGTCATTGTCCGTAGGCAGCTAGTGGCAAAATGCACCCTGTTAGAGTTGCGCTCGCTCCAACTTATTTTGCAAGAACCACACGGGAGACAAGTAAGTTCTTTTGGACACCTGCAGGTGGAGAGTCCATCCGTTGTACGAATGAAGTCTGACTCTCGGCTCCTGCACGAGCATTTTAATTAAGAGAAACAGGGTGGGTGTAAGAGTGGATTGAATAGAGGAAGCCCTTGACCTCTAGTCAAAACATAGCAAGGGGTGTTTTACGACTTTGTGTAGGAAGGGATAAGCGATAGGGATAAATAAGGGATAAATAATATTATTTATTACAGGTCGCAGTCAAAGTCAAAGCAACACAATGATACGATAAAGATAATCTGGAAAACCCTGACACACCCTGTAGTTGTCACTTTTGGAAAAGACGAGCGTCCCTCCAATCATCGCCGGTGACGTGTTTTTCAGGCTCTGGAGACAGGAGCTCATGTCAGAAATGTCATTGTGAGTCGCGTTTGTTTCTGCGCCGGAGCCGTTCGTTCCCTTTGCATCCAAAGAATCTCAAAGGCGGATTATTTGTGTCGACAGGAGAGAGATTTGCTGCTACGATACCGACGTCGAGAATCTCTGAGGAGGAACAAAGCGTGAGGTCCTGCAAGGTGAGTCTGTTTGTTTGCGGCTGCTTGGTGTTGCGCAAGATGAAATGGCCTTTTTCTCGCTATCGTTCCTCTCGTCGATTCATCGTGAGGTGTCGCTTCAGTTTGTTCAGAGAGATGTTTGCTTCCGCGCCCGCAGGTCATCGAAACATTTTACGGCTACGACGAAGACGTGTTGGTGGACTCGGACGGATCGTCCTTGTCTTTTCACACCGACAGAACCCCCGACACGGAACCCGAAGAGGTAGCCCGCCATTTCTGCCAGCGTATTGGCACCAAACATTCCTCTTCAGCCTGGAATCGGACTCGTCTTTGCGTCGCGGGTGCTTTGTCGCCGGTCTGACTGATTCTGGTACTAGTGCTGTGTTGCATTGGTGTGTGCATGAAGAGGCGGAGCTTCGCTACCGCCAGCTGACGCAAGAATATCAAGCGCTGCAACGAGCCTACGCTCTGCTAGCCCAGACCAGCGAAAGGGGACTACGACGCCGAGAAGGAGATCAAGGTGGCGCCCCTTCCCGCAACCCCCGGCCGGGTCGCAGCCTCCCCGTTCTCACCCAGCCTCGGGTGTTCTCTGGTCTGAAAGGAGGAGGAGGAGCCTCCCTCCTCCTCCTTTCAGACCAGAGAAAAGCTGATGGTAGAAATGGGTCACTATCAAAGCAGAGTAGCAGATCTGGAGTCAGCGCTGAAGCAACAAGGACAGGTAAGCTCATCAATGAGCACACCTTTTTCTCAGACAAAATAGCTACATTCTTCAGTCACTCATCCGTCTGGCATTACTGGACCAACCCCCCCCCCCCCCCCCCCCCCGAACGTGGCTGGGAAAATGCGGAGAAAAGCAAATGTCATTTTCCAGTCAACCAAAGAATTTGTGGATGGAAATGACACAACATTCCAAAGCTGTCCACGCGTTTGTCTCTTCTAGAATGTCAAGTGGATGGAGGAGAAGCAGCTGCTGCGTCAGAGCAATCAGCAGTTGGCCGAAAAGGTGACGGAAAGAAAGGCGCTGGGCGGAGTCGCTTGGCGTCACACCTGTCGGGAAGCCCCGCAGATGAGGTCTGACTGTCTTTTCAGGTCAGGCGGATGGAGGCGGAAGAAGCGCGTCTGAAAGAGCACATCCAGGATATCCGAGACCAAAACGAACTGCTTGAGTTCCGCATCCTGGAGCTGGAGGTGGGAAGACTCGCACAAGCGTGTTGAGGCCAGAGATGTGACGGACGGACGGACGGACGGACGGACGGATGCATGCCTCTGCCTTTCAGGAGAGGGAGTGGCGCTCCCCCGTCTTGAAGTTTCTGCAAGTCCGTTTCCCAGACGGCCTCAGCCCTTTGCAGATCTACTGCGAGGCCGAGGGCGTGAGCGTACGTAAGGCGTCCCTCGCAACCCTAACCTTAACCCGAGGTCCCAGAACACCTTACATTGCTCCTTGCGCCTTTCCCCCGGACATCGTCATCAGTGATCTGATGAAGAAGCTGGACATCCTGGGCTATAACGCCGTAAGTGTATGTCGAACTCCTTATGTTCGCACTCCACGGGACTCGGCGGCTCAAATGTGACTTTTGGAAGGCTTTGCGCTGAAAGAAGCTTGTTGACGCTGTGCCTTTGGGCTCTTGCAGAATCTCACCAACGAGGAGCAGGTGGTCGTGATTCACGCCAGGACCCTTCTCACCCTAGCCGAGAAGGTAACGCGCACGTCCACGCACGCTCTCGCATTCTGCTTATGTGACAGCAGCCTTTCCTCAGTGGTTAGAATACATCAAAGTGACCAAGTCAGCACTTCAACAGAAGATGTTGGACATTGAAAGTGAGAAGGTAGACAGACACGCGACATCAGCCAAGGGGAACTCCGGCAATGTGCCCCAACAATTCTGACCTTGAGCTGTGCTAGGATATGTTCTGCAAGCAGAAGGGCTACCTGGATGAAGAGTTGGACTTCAGGAAGTGTTCCATGGACCAGGCTCATAAGGTAAGCCGCCCTCAAATCTCCCGCCGGACCACTGATGGACGAGGATTGCGGCCCAGAGGATCCTGGAGCTGGAGGCCATGTTGTACGAGGCGCTACCGCAGCGGGACTGCCCCGCCACGGACGGCGAAAAAGCCAGCCACGCTGGCGTGAATGACGTGCTGACGGCGGATCAGAGAGAAGAGCTTAGGAGCGCCGTGGACCAATGGAAGCGAGCCCTGATGTGCGAGTTGAGGGAGCGCGACGCTTGCATCCTCCAAGAGAGAATGGATCTGCTGCACAGCGCGCAACAGGTAAGGGCCCAAAGCCAGCCCGGCACTTACTTGCACGCTTACTGGCTTTTGAATGCCACTTTCCATTTGTCCGTCCTAGAGGAACAAAGAGCTGAAAGAATTCATCGAAGCTCAGAAGAGACAAATCAAACAATTGGAGGAGAAGTTTCTGTTTCTCTTTCTATTCTTCTCCTTGGCCTTCATTCTGTGGCCCTAACACCAGCTGGTGAGTGAGCTCCAGCGGCACCGCACTCGACACCTCCGATACACTGCCAGCCGGTCTCAGACGTTGGCAGACGCTCCGATGCCAACGTATACCCCCCGCCACGGTGACAGAGGCACCGCGTCACACCGGCGCTCATCCAATCAGAAGGCAGGAAAAGCAAATTCACATGCAGGGCACTTTTGAACCAGAAGAGAGCGCCACAAAAAACGGTTGTTGCCCCAAACGCGCACTAAAAAGGGTCAGAATAACAAGAGTCCCACTGGCCAGCCGGGGCCACCCGTCCAGCTGTTTCTTCAGGGGGGAAAAAAATTGGAGTCACCGGTGAGTACATTTTGCATTTAGCTCTGCTTTTCTGCTTCTGTCTTCAAGTGTGTGGCATCCTGCGATCAAAGAGTCAGCCAACCCCAAAGCGGTTGACCTCAACGTCCCACCACCATGCCTACCAGAGCAGGTGACGTGATGCTTTGGACATCCTTCCGTCTCAGATGCCCAAAAGTACTCTTTGCCACATCTGCGGCAATACGGTGTCTTTTCAAAGGTGCAAATAAATCCAGCGTGGGCGGAACACGCACGTCTTCGGTTTTTCCCGCTTTGTTTGTGTGACAGCTGTTGTGAAAATTTTATACAAATAAAGTTGTATAGTACAGGTTTGGCCAAGCCGCAACTCCCGAACCGCATGCGGCTCTTTTATGTTCATATCAACATTTGTGTGTGTGTGTGTGTGTGTGTGGGGGGGGGGGGGGGTTGTGCGTGTTGGCTTCACTTGAGTTCAATTTGGTATTTTGGTCAAAAGCGCATGTGGTGAAATTCCACAAAGTAGGATGGGCAAACACATTTCTTTAAACTATGAGTGTCAATTGGGCTCTCGAAATGGCAGGGAAAAGATGCACAGCAAAACGAAAATACGTAGATGAACACAGGACGTTTTAATCAGAGTGGGAAAGTTTCTATTTTTTGTTGAACGTGATGGCAAACCATTCTGCCTGATATGTCAGACCTCAGCGCATTTCAAAGATTCAAATCTTCAGCGCCATGCACTTCAGCTCACTCCATGCTAACATTGATCAGGCGTCGAACCCGCATCATCATGCTTAAGAGGTGGCCATGCTAACCAGTGCGCCATTATGTCAACGCATAATAACTAAGTCTACTGGTCAAAACAGCGGTTACTATATGACGTCGCTACGTCGTGGTCACGTGACGCAGACAAGACGTCAATGGACGTGGGCAGAGTTAACTTGTTTAAAAGGGAGTAGGCAGAAGAAATATTTAATTTATTTAAATCTATTTTGAGTGCACACCATTATGCCAATGCATAACAACTGTAAATCTACTAAACAAAACAGCGGTTGCTATATGACATCTGCCACGTCGTGGTCACGTGACATACGTGACGTCGATGGGCGTAACTTTCGCCGGAATTCAAATCCGCGGGGAGAGTTAACTTGTTTAAAAGAGAGTGGGCAGAAGAATTATTTAATTTATTTAAATCTATTTGGTGTGTGCGCCATTATGTCAATGCATAACAACTGTAAGTCTACTAAACAAAACAGCGGTTGCTATTTGACGTCTGCCACGTCGTGGTCACGTGACGCGGACGTGACGTCGACGCCTACTTTACATCCCACCGATCACAGGACTCCTCGGCTGCATAACCGTGCCCCCTTCCCAACCAATCGGATTTGCTATACGCGAAAACGACGCCAATGGAAAGAGCTTCCGCCCAAATTTAAATCCGTGGGCGTGGCTCGCAGCAGGAAGTAGGAAAATGGCGGCGATGTTGACAAAGACACAGCGGATGGTAACATACGACTAACAAGAGAAATATTTTTGTTTTCTGCTTGCAACTGGACCGTCCAGAGCGTACACGGTAAGTACAACTCATCGTTTTTAAAAAGAAGTACTTTTGTTGCCCTGAAAAGCGAGTGAGCGTGGCGTTTGTGGGGGACGTCGAATTTCGACGATTCTTTCTGGTCAACGGTTGTAAATGATTGTGTTGATTAAAAAAGAAAACTTGATGTAACTCTACTTTTAACTGCCGTTTCAGATAGATTTGGAATTGCATCACATCCAATTTTGCCTAGAGCGTACACGGTAAGTAACACTCGTTGTGTTTAAGAAGATTTACGTTTGTAATAGCAGAAGTGTAGCCGCGTTGCGTTGTACGTGTGAATGTTGGTCCGGGCGAAATGTTAATGTTTAATTTCATTCCTTTAGGTTCCACGGTGTTTGTTGGCTGCAAGTTTTCCACTGCAAGAAGAGGCTCATATCATTGACCAGGAGCGAGCTACAATGGTGAGTAGCCATAACATTTATGTTAAACACTTCCTATTTCATGTCTAACAGTACTTGATTTAACAAATAACCATAAATAAATACAGTGTGGGCACTGAAGTTAACATATGTGATTATACTGCCTAATCTGTCACCGAGTAGATTGTTGCAAAGTAATATAAGATCCAAAGTTGTAATTCAGAATAGTTTTCAAAAGAAGGCCATTAGAATTATATACAAGTCTGATTACCCTGAACAAGCTATTAATTAAATCACAAATTCTTCAATTCAAAGATTTGGTAGATTATCAGACAAATAATGTCTAACAGTAATTGATTTAACACATCACGATAAGTAGATTGAGTGTGGGCACTCTCAAGTTAACATATGTGATTATACTGCCTAATCTGTTACAGAGTATGTTGTTGCCAAGTAATGTAGAATAGATCCAAAGTAGTAATCCAGAATAGTTTTGAAGAGGCCATTAGAATGATAAACAAATCTGATTACCTTGAACATAATAACAAGCTAAGTGTTTAATATGTCCTATGAAGTCAAAATTGGGCACCATCATGTGGTGAAATTTGGAATTGCATCACATCCAATTTTGCCTGGGAACAAACAGATTACATAAATCTTAGTTTTGAATAAGCCACTCCTTCTCAAACAAGTAAACTCTGCCCATTTTGCGCAGTAGATGTTCTGTTAATATCTAGTATTTATACAAAGTCATAATTTAAATTGCTTTCAACCTTCATTCATCGGTTCAACCAACATTACTCGCTCTTATTACCAACTTGTATTGATTTAACTAAGCGTTTAATACTTCCTATCAGGTCTCAAATCGAGATTTGGCAAAATACAATTTCAGCAAATCCAATTTTGCCAGGGAACAAAAATAGATTAAATAAACTAAATAAGTCCTCTTCCCATTAAATAAATCAGAAAAGTCTGTCTTGTAACCAGTCCTCTTCAAACAAGTAAAGTCTGCCCATTTTGTGCCGTAGATTTTGTGTCTATGCCTAGTATTTAAACAAAATCATAATTTAAACGACTTCTTTCCTTCATTCACTTTGGAAATTTGGAATTGCAGCAAATCGAATTTTGGCAGGGAACAAAAATAGATCAATTAAACTAAATAAGTCTTCTTCCCATTAAATAAATTAAAAAAGTCTGTCTTGTAACCAGTCCTTTTCAAACAAGTAAAGTCTGCCCATTTTGTGCCGTCGATTTTGTGTTAATGCCTAGTATTTATACAAAATCATAATTTAAAGGACTTCATTCCTTCATTCACTTTGGAAATTTGGAATTGCAGCACATCAAATTTTGCCTGGGAAGAAAAGTAGATTAAATAAATTTAATAAGTCTTACTACTTCCCATTAAATAAATTAAATACGTCTTACTTGTTCCCACTCCTTTTCAAAACAGTAGTTTAAAACGAGGGCCCTTCACTCAATCTTTAACCTCAACCCCGCACGTTGTGTTGTATCTGTGAATGTTGGTTGTGGCCAAATGATAGTTTTCTTTCATTCGTTTAGGTTCCAAGAAAACTTGATGTAACTCTACTTTTAACTGCCGTTTCAGATAAGCGGGTATTACGTCGCAGTCAAATGCCGCGGATATGACGTAATTGCCCGAACCTCCGCCAAAATTCAAATCTGTTGGCGCGATGGCCGTGAGCCACTGAGCAGCGACGATTATCAACAGAAATATCTTTATTTTCTGCTTGCAACTGGACCGTCTAGAGCGTACACGGTAAGTAACACTCATTGTGTTTAAGGAGATTTACGTTTGTAATAGCAGAAGTGTAGCCGCGTTGCGTTGTACGTGTGAAAATTGGTCGAGGCGAAATGTTAATGTTTAATTTCATTCCTTTAGGTTCCACGGTGTTTGTTGGCTGCAAGTTTTCCACTGCAAGAAGAGGCTCGTATCATTGACCAGGAGCGAGCTACAATGGTGAGTAGCCATAACATTTATGTTAAACACTTCCTATTTCATGTCTAACAGTACTTGATTTAACAAATAACCATAAATAAATACAGTGTGGGCACTGAAGTTAACATATGTGATTATACTGCCTAATCTGTCACGGAGTAGATTGTTGCAAAGTAATATAAGATCCAAAGTTGTAATTCAGAATAGTTTTCAAAAGAAGGCCATTAGAATTATATACAAGTCTGATTACCCTGAACAAGCTATTAATTAAATCACAAATTCTTCAATTCAAAGATTTGGTAGATTATCAGACAAATAATGTCTAACAGTAATTGATTTAACACATCACGATAAGTAGATTGAGTGTGGGCACTCTCAAGTTAACATATGTGATTATACTGCCTAATCTGTTACAGAGTATGTTGTTGCCAAGTAATGTAGAATAGATCCAAAGTAGTAATCCAGAATAGTTTTGAAGAGGCCATTAGAATGATAAACAAATCTGATTACCTTGAACATAATAACAAGCTAAGTGTTTAATATGTCCTATGAAGTCAAAATTGGGCACCATCATGTGGTGAAATTTGGAATTGCATCACATCCAATTTTGCCTGGGAACAAACAGATTACATAAATCTTAGTTTTGAATAAGCCACTCCTTCTCAAACAAGTAAACTCTGCCCATTTTGCGCAGTAGATGTTCTGTTAATATCTAGTATTTATACAAAGTCATAATTTAAATTGCTTTCAACCTTCATTCATCGGTTCAACCAACATTACTCGCTCTTATTACCAACTTGTATTGATTTAACTAAGCGTTTAATACTTCCTATCAGGTCTCAAATCGAGATTTGGCAAAATACAATTTCAGCAAATCCAATTTTGCCAGGGAACAAAAATAGATTAAATAAACTAAATAAGTCCTCTTCCCATTAAATAAATCAGAAAAGTCTGTCTTGTAACCAGTCCTCTTCAAACAAGTAAAGTCTGCCCATTTTGTGCCGTAGATTTTGTGTCTATGCCTAGTATTTAAACAAAATCATAATTTAAACGACTTCTTTCCTTCATTCACTTTGGAAATTTGGAATTGCAGCAAATCGAATTTTGGCAGGGAACAAAAATAGATCAATTAAACTAAATAAGTCTTCTTCCCATTAAATAAATTAAAAAAGTCTGTCTTGTAACCAGTCCTTTTCAAACAAGTAAAGTCTGCCCATTTTGTGCCGTCGATTTTGTGTTAATGCCTAGTATTTATACAAAATCATAATTTAAAGGACTTCATTCCTTCATTCACTTTGGAAATTTGGAATTGCAGCACATCAAATTTTGCCTGGGAAGAAAAGTAGATTAAATAAATTTAATAAGTCTTACTACTTCCCATTAAATAAATTAAATACGTCTTACTTGTTCCCACTCCTTTTCAAAACAGTAGTTTAAAACGAGGGCCCTTCACTCAATCTTTAACCTCAACCCCGCACGTTGTGTTGTATCTGTGAATGTTGGTTGTGGCCAAATGATAGTTTTCTTTCATTCGTTTAGGTTCCAAGAAAACTTGATGTAACTCTACTTTTAACTGCCGTTTCAGATAAGCGGGTATTACGTCGCAGTCAAATGCCGCGGATATGACGTAATTGCCCGAACCTCCGCCAAAATTCAAATCTGTTGGCGCGATGGCCGTGAGCCACTGAGCAGCGACGATTATCAACAGAAATATCTTTATTTTCTGCTTGCAACTGGACCGTCTAGAGCGTACACGGTAAGTAACACTCATTGTGTTTAAGGAGATTTACGTTTGTAATAGCAGAAGTGTAGCCGCGTTGCGTTGTACGTGTGAAAATTGGTCGAGGCGAAATGTTAATGTTTAATTTCATTCCTTTAGGTTCCACGGTGTTTGTTGGCTGCAAGTTTTCCACTGCAAGAAGAGGCTCGTATCATTGACCAGGAGCGAGCTACAATGGTGAGTAGCCATAACATTTATGTTAAACACTTCCTATTTCATGTCTAACAGTACTTGATTTAACAAATAACCATAAATAAATACAGTGTGGGCACTGAAGTTAACATATGTGATTATACTGCCTAATCTGTCACGGAGTAGATTGTTGCAAAGTAATATAAGATCCAAAGTTGTAATTCAGAATAGTTTTCAAAAGAAGGCCATTAGAATTATATACAAGTCTGATTACCCTGAACAAGCTATTAATTAAATCACAAATTCTTCAATTCAAAGATTTGGTAGATTATCAGACAAATAATGTCTAACAGTAATTGATTTAACACATCACGATAAGTAGATTGAGTGTGGGCACTCTCAAGTTAACATATGTGATTATACTGCCTAATCTGTTACAGAGTATGTTGTTGCCAAGTAATGTAGAATAGATCCAAAGTAGTAATCCAGAATAGTTTTGAAGAGGCCATTAGAATGATAAACAAATCTGATTACCTTGAACATAATAACAAGCTAAGTGTTTAATATGTCCTATGAAGTCAAAATTGGGCACCATCATGTGGTGAAATTTGGAATTGCATCACATCCAATTTTGCCTGGGAACAAACAGATTACATAAATCTTAGTTTTGAATAAGCCACTCCTTCTCAAACAAGTAAACTCTGCCCATTTTGCGCAGTAGATGTTCTGTTAATATCTAGTATTTATACAAAGTCATAATTTAAATTGCTTTCAACCTTCATTCATCGGTTCAACCAACATTACTCGCTCTTATTACCAACTTGTATTGATTTAACTAAGCGTTTAATACTTCCTATCAGGTCTCAAATCGAGATTTGGCAAAATACAATTTCAGCAAATCCAATTTTGCCAGGGAACAAAAATAGATTAAATAAACTAAATAAGTCCTCTTCCCATTAAATAAATCAGAAAAGTCTGTCTTGTAACCAGTCCTCTTCAAACAAGTAAAGTCTGCCCATTTTGTGCCGTAGATTTTGTGTCTATGCCTAGTATTTAAACAAAATCATAATTTAAACGACTTCTTTCCTTCATTCACTTTGGAAATTTGGAATTGCAGCAAATCGAATTTTGGCAGGGAACAAAAATAGATCAATTAAACTAAATAAGTCTTCTTCCCATTAAATAAATTAAAAAAGTCTGTCTTGTAACCAGTCCTTTTCAAACAAGTAAAGTCTGCCCATTTTGTGCCGTCGATTTTGTGTTAATGCCTAGTATTTATACAAAATCATAATTTAAAGGACTTCATTCCTTCATTCACTTTGGAAATTTGGAATTGCAGCACATCAAATTTTGCCTGGGAAGAAAAGTAGATTAAATAAATTTAATAAGTCTTACTACTTCCCATTAAATAAATTAAATACGTCTTACTTGTTCCCACTCCTTTTCAAAACAGTAGTTTAAAACGAGGGCCCTTCACTCAATCTTTAACCCCAACCCCGCACGTTGTGTTGTATCTGTGAATGTTGGTTGTGGCCAAATGATAGTTTTCTTTCATTCGTTTAGGTTCCAAGAAAACTTGATGTAACTCTACTTTTAACTGCCGTTTCAGATAAGCGGGTATTACGTCGCAGTCATGTGCCGTGGATATGACGTAATTGCCCGAACCTCCGCCAAAATTCAAATCTGTTGGCGCGATGGCCGTGAGCCACTGAGCAGCGACGATTATCAACAGAAATATCTTTATTTTCTGCTTGCAACTGGACCGTCTAGAGCGTACACGGTAAGTAACACTCATTGTGTTTAAGGAGATTTACGTTTGTAATAGCAGAAGTGTAGCCGCGTTGCGTTGTACGTGTGAAAATTGGTCGAGGCGAAATGTTAATGTTTAATTTCATTCCTTTAGGTTCCACGGTGTTTGTTGGCTGCAAGTTTTCCACTGCAAGAAGAGGCTCGTATCATTGACCAGGAGCGAGCTACAATGGTGAGTAGCCATAACATTTATGTTAAACACTTCCTATTTCATGTCTAACAGTACTTGATTTAACAAATAACCATAAATAAATACAGTGTGGGCACTGAAGTTAACATATGTGATTATACTGCCTAATCTGTCACGGAGTAGATTGTTGCAAAGTAATATAAGATCCAAAGTTGTAATTCAGAATAGTTTTCAAAAGAAGGCCATTAGAATTATATACAAGTCTGATTACCCTTAACATAACAACAAGCTATTAATTAAATCACAAATTCTTCAATTCAAAGATTTGGTAGATTATCAGACAAATAATGTCTAACAGTAATTGATTTAAAACATCACGATAAGTAGATTGAGTGTGGGCACTCTCAAGTTAACAGATATGATTATACTGCCTAATCTGTTACAGAGTATGTTGTTGCCAAGTAATGTAGAATAGATCCAAAGTAGTAATCCAGAATAGTTTTGAAGAGGCCATTAGAATAATAAACAAATCTGATTACCTTGAACATAATAACAAGCCAAGTGTTTAATATGTCCTATGAAGTCAAAATTGGGCACCATCATGTGGTGAAATTTGGAATTGCATCACATCCAATTTTGCCTGGGAACAAACAGATTAAATAAATCTTAGTTTTGAATAAGCCACTCCTTCTCAAACAAGTAAACTCTGCCCATTTCGCGCAGTAGATGTTCTGTTAATATCTAGTATTTATACAAAGTCATAATTTAAATTGCTTTCAACCTTCATTCATCGGTTCAACCAACATTACTCGCTCTTATTACCAACTTGTATTGATTTAACTAAGCGTTTAATACTTCCTATCAGGTCTCAAGGCAAGATTTGGCAAAATACAATTTCAGCAAATCCAATTTTGCCAGGGAACAAAAATAGATTAAATAAACTAAATAAGTCTTCTTCCCATTAAATAAATCAGAAAAGTCTGTCTTGTAACCAGTCCTCTTCAAACAAGTAAAGTCTGCCCATTTTGTGCCGTAGATTTTGTGTCTATGCCTAGTATTTAAACAAAATCATAATTTAAACGACTTCTTTCCTTCATTCACTTTGGAAATTTGGAATTGCAGCAAATCGAATTTTGCCAGGGAACAAAAATAGATCAATTAAACTAAATAAGTCTTCTTCCCATTAAATAAATTAAAAAAGTCTGTCTTGTAACCAGTCCTTTTCAAACAAGTAAAGTCTGCCCATTTTGTGCCGTCGATTTTGTGTTAATGCCTAGTATTTATACAAAATCATAATTTAAAGGACTTCATTCCTTCATTCACTTTGGAAATTTGGAATTGCAGCACATCAAATTTTGCCTGGGAAGAAAAGTAGATTAAATAAATTTAATAAGTCTTACTACTTCCCATTAAATAAATTAAATACGTCTTACTTGTTCCCACTCCTTTACAAAAAAGTAGTTTAAAACGAGGTCCCTTCACTCAACCTTTAACCCTATTTATTCACCTTCTAGGCTAAGTGTTAAAGGCTAAGTGTTAAAGGCTAAGTGTTAAAGGCTAAGTGTTAGAGGCTAAGTGCCAGAGGCTAGGCGCCAGAGGCGAGTTTTTGTGGGCTGAAGTTTTAGTGGGGTTAGTGTGAATACAATCCAAAAGAATACAACAGAATACAATACAATAGAATATAATACATAGATTAAATTCAATAGCTCTTACTACTTCCCATTAAATAAATTAAATACGTCTTACTTGTTCCCAATCCTTTTCAAAAAAGTAGTTTAAAACGAGGGCCCTGCACTCAACCTTTAACCTCAACCCCGCACGTCACATTGTGTTGTATCTGTGAATGTTGGTTGTGGCCAAATGATAGTTTTCTTTCATTCGTTTAGGTTCCACGGTGTTTGTTGGCTATGTTTTCCACTGTCAGAAGGATGAAAATACAAAGTACAACGCTTGGACGTGGGCGAAGACGTCACCGGTGAGTCCTTCCTTCCTATTTATTTACCTTCTAGATGCTAGAGGCTAAGTGTTAGAGGCTAAGTGTTAGAGGCTAAGTGTTAAACACAATACGAACAACACAACGATACTGCACTGAAAAACACGATACCGCACTGAGAAACACGATACCGCACTGAACAACACGATACCGCACTGAACAACACCATGCCGCACTGAACACCATGCCACACTGAACAACACCATCCCGCACTGAACAACACCATGCCGCACTAAACAACACCATGCCGCACTGAACAACACCATGCCTCACTGAACGACACCATGCCGCACTGAAAGACACCATGCCGCACTGAACGACACCATGCCGCACTGAAAGACACCATCCCGCACTGAACACCATGCCGCACTGAACAACATTATGTCGCACTGAACAACACCATGCCGCACTGAACAACACCATGCCGCACTGAACAACATTATGCCGCACTGAAAAACACCATGCCGCACTGAACAACACCATCCCGCACTGAACAACACCATGCCGCATTGAACAACACCATGCCGCACTGAACAACACCATGCTGCACTGAACAACATTATGCTGCACTGAACAACACGATCCTGCATTGAACAACACCATGCCGCACTGAACAACACCATCCTGCACTGAACAACACCATCCTGCACTGAACAACACCACCCCGCACTGAACAACACGATCCCGCATTGAACACCATCCCGCACTGAACAACACCATGCCGCACTGAACAACACCATTCCGCACTGAACAACACCATGCCGCACTGAACAACACCATGCCGCACTGAACAACACCATGCCGCACTGAACAACACCATGCCGCACTGAACAACATTATGCCGCACTGAACAACACCATGCCGCACTGAACAAAACCATCCCGCACTGAACAACACCATGCCGCATTGAACAACACCATGCCGCACTGAACAACACCATCCTGCACTGAACAACACCATCCCGCACTAAACAACACCATGCCGCACTGAACAACATTATGGCGCACTGGACAACATTATGCCGCACTGAACAACACCATGCCGCACTGAACAACACCATGCCGCACTGAACAACACCATGCCGCACTGAACAACACCATGCCGCACTGAACAACATTATGCCGCACTGAACAACACCATGCCGCACTGAACAACACCATGCCGCACTGAACAACACGATCCCGCATTGAACAACACCATCCTGCACTGAACAACACCATGCCGCACTGAACAACACCATGCCGCACTGAACAACACCATTCCGCACTGAACAACACCATGCCGCACTGAACAACACCATCCTGCACTGAACAACACCATTCCGCACTGAACAACACCATGCCGCATTGAACAACACCATGCCGCACTGAACAACACCATCCTGCACTGAACAACACCATGCCGCACTGAACAACACCATGCCGCACTGAACAACACCATGCCGCACTGAACAACATTATGCCACACTGAACAACATTATGCCGCACTAAACAACATTATGTCGCACTGAACAACACCATGCCGCACTGAACAACACCATGCTGCACTGAACAACATTATGCCGCACTGAACAACACGATCCCGCATTGAACAACACCATCCCGCAGTGAACAACACCATGCCGCATTGAACAACACCATGCCGCACTGAACAACACCATGCTGCACTGAACAACATTATGCTGCACTGAACAACACGATCCTGCATTGAACAACACCATGCCGCACTGAACAACACCATCCTGCACTGAACAACACCTTTCCACACTGAACAACACCATGCCGCACTGAACAACATTATGCCGCACTGAACAACACCATGCCGCACTGAACAACACCATGCCGCACTGAACAACACCATGCCGCACTGAACAACACCATGCCGCAATGAACAACACCATCCCGCACTGAACAACACCATGCCGCATTGAACAACACCATGCCGCACTGAACAACACCATCCCGCACTGAACAACACCACCCCGCACTGAACAACACGATCCCGCATTGAACAACACCATCCCGGACTGAACAACACCATGCCGCACTGAACAACACCATTCCGCACTGAACAACACCATG
Organism: Syngnathus floridae; assembly: GCF_059516105.1. Classification (NCBI taxonomy): domain Eukaryota; kingdom Metazoa; phylum Chordata; class Actinopteri; order Syngnathiformes; family Syngnathidae; genus Syngnathus; species Syngnathus floridae. The sequence continues at coordinate 286,680 of NC_142423.1, read as the reverse complement.
CCGCACTGAACAACACCATGCCGCACTGAACAACACCATGCCGCACTGAACAACACCATGCCGCACTGAACAACATTATGCCGCACTGAACAACACCATGCCGCACTGAACAACACCATCCCGCACTGAACAACACCATGCCGCATTGAACAACACCATGCCGCACTGAACAACACCATCCTGCACTGAACAACACCATCCCGCACTGAACAACACCATGCCGCACTGAACAACATTATGCCGCACTGAACAACATTATGCCGCACTGAACAACACCATGCCGCACTGAACAACACCATGCCGCACTGAACACCATGCCGCACTGAACAACATTATGCCGCACTGAACAACATTATGCCGCACTGAACAACACCATGCCGCACTGAACAACACCATGCCGCACTGAACAACACCATGCCGCACTGAACAACACGACGTCGCACTGAACAACACGACGCCGCACAGAACAACACGACGCCGCACAGAATAACACAATACCGCACAGAACAACACAATACCGCACAAACAGTTTTAGATAATATTACGTCGCAGTCATGTGACGCGGACATGACGTCAATAGGCGGAACTCACGGCAAAATTATAATCCGTGGGCGTGGCTTGCAACAGGAAGTAGGAAAGCGGCAGTTCTGGCAAACAAGACACAGCTGTTAGTAACACGATGACTAACAAGGCAAATATTTTTGTTTTCAGCTTGCAACTTGACCGTCTAGAGCGTACAAGGTAATTACAACTGTTTTTTTTTAGCCCTGAAAAGCAAGGGAGTGTGGCGTTTGGGAGGAATGTCGAACTCGGCGTCTGCTTCCAGCCACAGACGCCAAATTTCGACGATTATTTCGACTGGTCAACGGTTGTAAATTATTGCGTTGACTAAAAACTTTATTTAACTCTACTCTTAACTTTGCCGTTTCAGATATGCGGGTATTACACCGCGGAAATGACGTCAATAGGCTGAACTCTCGCCAAAATTCAAATCTGTGGGCGCAATGGCCTTGAGCGAGACACCGGATACAAACACGACGATTATCAACAGAAATATCTTTATTTTCCGCTTGCAAGTGGACCGTCTAGAGCGTACACGGTAAGTACAACTCATTGTGTTTAAAAAGATTTACGTTTGTGTAGTTTGCGTTGCGTTGTATCTGTGAATGTTGGTTGAGGCTAAATGTTAATGTTTAATTTCATTCCTTTAGGTTCCACAGTGTTTGTTGGCTGTATGTTTTCCACTGCAAGAAGAGGCTCGTATCATTGACCAGCAGGAGCTACAATGGTGAGTACCCCTTTCGTCTTCCATTTATGTTAAACACTTCCTATTTCATGTCTAACAGTACTCGATTTAACAAATAACCATAAATAAATACAGTGTGGGCAGTCACGTTAACATATGTGATTATCCTGCCTAATATGTTTATCACAAATATGTCACTAATCACTAATATGTTTATTTGTTTATCACAACACCTTTGGACCTTCAGCAATCGATTATTTACCTTCATCTACATAGAGACAGAACGATGGTGTCTTAAACATCTCATTCATTTCACCAAATAACTTCACGCAGGTGGATAACGGCCGTCTCGGTCACGCTATGTTGCGTGATGCAGTTTTGAAGAACCAAATGCATTTATTCAATGAATAAGTCAAGCTAGTTCTATGTTTATGATGTTGTAAGTTACGGTACCGATTGAAGTTGAGTTCGAAGCCAGTGGAAAACAGCGCTGCGTTTGTGCTCTCCAGGTACAAATGTTGTGATCTCTGACTGACGACCGGGCGAGACTCGAGTAAGAGATGTCCAAACGAGCTCCGGCAGGGCGGGCCAAGGCGGAGCGAACGGACGCCCTTCAGGCCGCCAATGACGAGCTGAGAACCAAACTGATGGACGTCCAGTTAGAACTTCAGCAGGAGAAGAACAAGGTGAAAACCTCAACAGACAGACACTGCCTGCCTCCCTGCCTGCCTCCCTGCCTGCCTCCCTGCCTGCCTCCCTCCCTCCCAGTTTTCCCGATGTAGATTAGACATGCGTGTGCCATGACTGTGTCAGCCTACATCAACAAATGCACCGAGGACGTCAGCACCACTAAGAATATCATCACCCGGGGCAACCAACGACCCTGGATGACTGAGGAGGTACGTCAAACGCTACGAGCGCGGAACTCTGCCTTCAAGTCTGGCGACAAGGAGACACTGAGGACAGCGAGAGCCAACTTGAACCGTGCCATCAGGATAGCGAAGCGAGACCGCAGTCGAAAATTTCAGGATCGTTTCCACGACGTCAAAAACATCAGGAGTATGTGGCAAGGCATACGGGCGATTACAGACTACAACTCACCCTCCCCCCCCCCCGGTGGGTGTAGTTGATGCTGACTTTCTAAATGGTCTAAATAACTTCTTTGGGAGGTTCGAGGCACTAAACGGCACTCCAGCAGTTAAAACTGTCCCCCATCAGGAAGAGGAGGTACTCTGCCTTGACTCCGCCGATGTGTTGAAGACCCTGAGGAGAGTCAACCCCTGTAAGGCCCCTGGCCCCGACAACATTCCTGGGCGTGTGTTCAGGGAATGTGCAAGTCATCTGGCTGGGGTCATCACAGACATTTTTAACACCTCGCTGGGCCAAGCAACAGTGCCGGCGTGCTTTAAGACTGCCTCCATCATTCCGGTGCCGAAGAAACCTCAAATCACCTCATTTAATGATTACCGGCCTGTTGCACTGACTCCGGTTATGATGAAGTGCTTCGAAAGGCTGCTTAAAGGTCACATCGTTTCCAGACTCCCCCTATTATTTGACCCGTTCCAGTTTGCCGACCGGCAAAACCGCTCCACTCAGGACGCCATCTCCTCCGTTCTTCACCTGAGCCTGGCTCACCTGGAGGAGAAGAACACCCATGTGCGGAGGCTGTTCCTGGACTTCAGCTCAGCGTTTAACACCATCATCCCACAGCATCTGGTAGGAAAATTGGAACACCTGGGCTTCAACACCCCCCTTCGCAACTGGCTGCTAGACTTCCTCACCAACAGACCTCAGTCAGTCCGGGTCGGACAGAACACCTCTGATGTCATCACCCTCAGCACAGGCTCCCTTCAGGGCTGCGTCCTGAGCCCCCTGCTGTGCACCCTGATGACACACGACTGCGTCCTCAGGTTCACCACCAATCACATCGTGAAGTCAGCAGACGACACAACGGTGGTGGGGCTCATCAGAGACAACAACGACCTGGACTACAGAGAGGAGGTGGAGCAGCTGGTGGGCTGGTGCAGAGAAAACAGCCTGATCCTGAATGAGGAGAAGATGAAGGAGATCATCGTCGACTTCAGGAAAAAACAGCCTCACCACGCTCCACTGATCATCAACAGCTCAGCTGTGGAGGTGGTCAGCACCACCAAATTCCTGGGGGTCCACATCACAGAAGACCTCACCTGGACTATGAACACTACGGCACTGGTCAAGAGGGCACAGAAGCGCTTGTACTTCCTGCGGAGGATGAGGAGAGCCCACCTGCCCCCACCCATCATGAGGACGTTCTACAGGAGCACCATAGAGAGCATTCTGACAAGCTGTCTCTCTGTGTGGTGTGGAGGCTGCACCGCCTCCGATTGGAAGAACGTGAGGAGAGTGGTGAGGACAGCAGAGAGGATCATAGGGGCTCCTCTTCCCTCCATTCAGGACATTTCATCTCAGCGCTGCATGTCCCGTGCCCGTAACATCATCAATGACCCATCACACCCCCACCATGGACTGTTCTCCCTGCTGCCCTCTGGGAAGAGGTTTGCAGCATCCGCTGCAGGTCCACCAGGTTCTGCAACAGCTTTTTCCCTGCTGTCATCAGACTGTTGAACACTAGAACTGTTGAGCTCTAAACTGAACTCTGCATCACACATTCACAGAACTGTACTTTATGACACTACGGACCTCTATCTTGCACTATCTCGCACTACCAACTTTACTGAACTTGTATAAACCCTTTAAATAGAAGTTTAATACATGGTTTAGCATTCCTCTGCACACTCTTGAATACTGTTTTGCCTACTTGCACTATTGCATAATTATCACTGCTGCACTTTATACTTATTTTTAATATATATATATATATATATATATATAGTATATATGTATATATATATATTTTCATAGGATATGTTACTTCTATTCAACTGCAATATCACTACTTTGTTGTAAGACGTATGCAACGGAATTTCGTTTTGTATGCACCATGTGCAGACAAGATGACAATAAAGTTTGTCTAAGTCTAAGTCATGTCAGGTCAGCTGTCTGGAGAGAGAGAGAAGTCAGGACCTGCGGGCGGAGCACCACCGTGCCACCGCCGCCATGACGGAACTCAAAAGCAAACTCCATGAGGAGAAGCAGAAAGAGTTAGCCATTACCAGGGAGACATTACTGCGGCAGCATGAAATGGAGCTGATGAGAGTGATCAAAATCAAAGATGGAGAGATCCAGCGACTGAATGCCTTGGTCCTCAGCCTGAGGGACGGCTCCATGGACAAGGTGATCCGCTCTATCCGTGTCTGACTATCCGCACGCCACGTCGGGCTTCGATGCGGCCGCTACCGTATTGTGTAGCTTGTCCCCAGTAAGCGTCGCGGCGCTCCGTTGCGGTCTCAACGGCCCGGTGTGGCGCAATGTCTGCTCAGGTGAGGAGGGGGGGCGCTTTGCTGGCGGAGGTGGAGGAGACGCGGCGGTGTCGGGAGACCGAGCGGTGTCGCCTCCACCAGGAGCGCGGAAGAAGTCCTGGCAGCGGCCCAGCAGGCCTGGCAGTCCCGAGCGGCCGAGCTCCGATCGGCTCATCACCAGCATCGGGAGGAGCTGAGCCGAACCAAGAGAGACTGCGAGAGGGAGATCCGCCGACTGGTAGGACTGATCAGATGCGCGGTGCGTGGCTATGTTCCCAATTTCGTTGTATACCTGCAGTGCAATGACACCTAAGGCATTCTATTCTATTCTATTTCACAAGAAGAAAATGTCCGGTTGCTCGCTTCGCTTTTGTCACAGCAAAGGTGTTCTAGTCGATTCAAGAAAAAAATTGGCCGGTTGCTCTCTTTGTTTTTGTCACAATTCTGGCAAATGAGTTTGCCCGCCTGCCTGAGCGCTCCCCGTTTGTACATCCAGACGGATGAGATCAAGCTGAAAGACAGAGCGGTTAGTGTTTTGGATGAAGCCCTGGGGCCGGCCACGTCCACCGCCTTCAGCTGCAGACTCAGGCTGCCGAGCAGCAGATCGCTGCCCTGAGGGATTCCCAAAGGGCGGGCCTAAACTACCCTGGAAGTGGGGTCAACGCCGCTACTAGCAATCCTCTTCATTGCGTAAGCCACCTCATCACACACTTGCAGTACGCATGACTTAGTTCGTTGCTGGAGGAAGGTAGCACAAAAACAGTTTTGAACTTTGAACGAGTGCTTGTGTGTGTGTGTTGCGGGGCGTTTTCAGTCTCAGGAGGATCGGGACACGCGACGGTTTCATCTGAAAATCGCTGAGCTCAGCGCAGTCATCAGGAAACTGGAGGATCGAAACGCCCTGCTTTCTGAAGAGCGCAATGAACTGGTAATTTATTGACGGCACGCTTGAAGGTTTGCGCTACGTTTGATGCGCGCCATCCAGCGAGGCACCCATTGCGCTTGCTTATTAGTTGAGCGGCGCGGCGAGTCGGTTGCCTGGTAGATGTCTTTTATTGGGAGCCAAAGCCACGATTCCGTTCAAACCGATGCAAAAGGAATGGATACGTTCTGGCCCGCGTGTTGTGCGTCTTTCACATCCCGCACTTCATGCTTGCAGCTAAAGCGACTGAGAGAAACAGAAAGCCAGTTTCTGCCACTCCTGTACAAAAACAAACGCCTGAGCAGGAAGAATGAAGAACTCTCGCTGGTGCTGTGTCGCCTTGAAAACAAAGTGCGCTTTGTCACCCAGGAGAACGAGGAGATGGCAAGCTTGGTAAGTCGACGCGGACAACGGCGGCGTGCCAACAGAGTCCACTGCATTTGTGTTCCACAGAGAAGGCCTAGTTCGCTCAATGACCTGGACCGCGGTTGCGGCCAGCAGGACGGTGAAATGGAGTTCCTTCAAGTTGTGGAGCAGCGGCACATCATCGACGACTTGTCCAAGGTCTTCAGGCAGGCGACTCGGTGCACGTACGGCAGCGCCGCGCTCGCTCGCTGTCGCCAGGAAACCTTTTCCGTCCAAAGCTTGGCCGGCGGCCGCCATCCAAAAAATTGGCCCCTTAAATTCCGACCTTTCAAGCAGGAGCATTGTGCGCACGCGTTTGAACACGCTTTAGACTTGTTTTGCCGTTTTCAGCAGCTCAAAGCTCCCGTTTTGTCAGCGCCTTTGCCACTCGCTGTGCGCTGAAAACGACGGACTTGCCCGGCTGCTCAGCCCGTCAACCATGAGCCGCGAGCGCGACGTCATTGTCCGTAGGCAGCTAGTGGCAAAATGCACCCTGTTAGAGTTGCGCTCGCTCCAACTTATTTTGCAAGAACCACACGGGAGACAAGTAAGTTCTTTTGGACACCTGCAGGTGGAGAGTCCATCCGTTGTACGAATGAAGTCTGACTCTCGGCTCCTGCACGAGCATTTTAATTAAGAGAAACAGGGTGGGTGTAAGAGTGGATTGAATAGAGGAAGCCCTTGACCTCTAGTCAAAACATAGCAAGGGGTGTTTTACGACTTTGTGTAGGAAGGGATAAGCGATAGGGATAAATAAGGGATAAATAATATTATTTATTACAGGTCGCAGTCAAAGTCAAAGCAACACAATGATACGATAAAGATAATCTGGAAAACCCTGACACACCCTGTAGTTGTCACTTTTGGAAAAGACGAGCGTCCCTCCAATCATCGCCGGTGACGTGTTTTTCAGGCTCTGGAGACAGGAGCTCATGTCAGAAATGTCATTGTGAGTCGCGTTTGTTTCTGCGCCGGAGCCGTTCGTTCCCTTTGCATCCAAAGAATCTCAAAGGCGGATTATTTGTGTCGACAGGAGAGAGATTTGCTGCTACGATACCGACGTCGAGAATCTCTGAGGAGGAACAAAGCGTGAGGTCCTGCAAGGTGAGTCTGTTTGTTTGCGGCTGCTTGGTGTTGCGCAAGATGAAATGGCCTTTTTCTCGCTATCGTTCCTCTCGTCGATTCATCGTGAGGTGTCGCTTCAGTTTGTTCAGAGAGATGTTTGCTTCCGCGCCCGCAGGTCATCGAAACATTTTACGGCTACGACGAAGACGTGTTGGTGGACTCGGACGGATCGTCCTTGTCTTTTCACACCGACAGAACCCCCGACACGGAACCCGAAGAGGTAGCCCGCCATTTCTGCCAGCGTATTGGCACCAAACATTCCTCTTCAGCCTGGAATCGGACTCGTCTTTGCGTCGCGGGTGCTTTGTCGCCGGTCTGACTGATTCTGGTACTAGTGCTGTGTTGCATTGGTGTGTGCATGAAGAGGCGGAGCTTCGCTACCGCCAGCTGACGCAAGAATATCAAGCGCTGCAACGAGCCTACGCTCTGCTAGCCCAGACCAGCGAAAGGGGACTACGACGCCGAGAAGGAGATCAAGGTGGCGCCCCTTCCCGCAACCCCCGGCCGGGTCGCAGCCTCCCCGTTCTCACCCAGCCTCGGGTGTTCTCTGGTCTGAAAGGAGGAGGAGGAGCCTCCCTCCTCCTCCTTTCAGACCAGAGAAAAGCTGATGGTAGAAATGGGTCACTATCAAAGCAGAGTAGCAGATCTGGAGTCAGCGCTGAAGCAACAAGGACAGGTAAGCTCATCAATGAACACACCTTTTTCTCAGACAAAATAGCTACATTCTTCAGTCACTCATCCGTCTGGCATTACTGGACCAACCCCCCCCCCCCCCCCCCCCCCGAACGTGGCTGGGAAAATGCGGAGAAAAGCAAATGTCATTTTCCAGTCAACCAAAGAATTTGTGGATGAAAATGACACAACATTCCAAAGCTGTCCACGCGTTTGTCTCTTCTAGAATGTCAAGTGGATGGAGGAGAAGCAGCTGCTGCGTCAGAGCAATCAGCAGTTGGCCGAAAAGGTGACGGAAAGAAAGGCGCTGGGCGGAGTCGCTTGGCGTCACACCTGTCGGGAAGCCCCGCAGATGAGGTCTGACTGTCTTTTCAGGTCAGGCGGATGGAGGCGGAAGAAGCGCGTCTGAAAGAGCACATCCAGGATATCCGAGACCAAAACGAACTGCTTGAGTTCCGCATCCTGGAGCTGGAGGTGGGAAGACTCGCACAAGCGTGTTGAGGCCAGAGATGTGACGGACGGACGGACGGACGGACGGACGGATGCATGCCTCTGCCTTTCAGGAGAGGGAGTGGCGCTCCCCCGTCTTGAAGTTTCTGCAAGTCCGTTTCCCAGACGGCCTCAGCCCTTTGCAGATCTACTGCGAGGCCGAGGGCGTGAGCGTACGTAAGGCGTCCCTCGCAACCCTAACCTTAACCCGAGGTCCCAGAACCCCTTACATTGCTCCTTGCGCCTTTCCCCCGGACATCGTCATCAGTGATCTGATGAAGAAGCTGGACATCCTGGGCTATAACGCCGTAAGTGTATGTCGAACTCCTTATGTTCGCACTCCACGGGACTCGGCGGCTCAAATGTGACTTTTGGAAGGCTTTGCGCTGAAAGAAGCTTGTTGACGCTGTGCCTTTGGGCTCTTGCAGAATCTCACCAACGAGGAGCAGGTGGTCGTGATTCACGCCAGGACCCTTCTCACCCTAGCCGAGAAGGTAACGCGCACGTCCACGCACGCTCTCGCATTCTGCTTATGTGACAGCAGCCTTTCCTCAGTGGTTAGAATACATCAAAGTGACCAAGTCAGCACTTCAACAGAAGATGTTGGACATTGAAAGTGAGAAGGTAGACAGACACGCGACATCAGCCAAGGGGAACTCCGGCAATGTGCCCCAACAATTCTGACCTTGAGCTGTGCTAGGATATGTTCTGCAAGCAGAAGGGCTACCTGGATGAAGAGTTGGACTTCAGGAAGTGTTCCATGGACCAGGCTCATAAGGTAAGCCGCCCTCAAATCTCCCGCCGGACCACTGATGGACGAGGATTGCGGCCCAGAGGATCCTGGAGCTGGAGGCCATGTTGTACGAGGCGCTACCGCAGCGGGACTGCCCCGCCACGGACGGCGAAAAAGCCAGCCACGCTGGCGTGAATGACGTGCTGACGGCGGATCAGAGAGAAGAGCTTAGGAGCGCCGTGGACCAATGGAAGCGAGCCCTGATGTGCGAGTTGAGGGAGCGCGACGCTTGCATCCTCCAAGAGAGAATGGATCTGCTGCACAGCGCGCAACAGGTAAGGGCCCAAAGCCAGCCCGGCACTTACTTGCACGCTTACTGGCTTTTGAATGCCACTTTCCATTTGTCCGTCCTAGAGGAACAAAGAGCTGAAAGAATTCATCGAAGCTCAGAAGAGACAAATCAAACAATTGGAGGAGAAGTTTCTGTTTCTCTTTCTATTCTTCTCCTTGGCCTTCATTCTGTGGCCCTAACACCAGCTGGTGAGTGAGCTCCAGCGGCACCGCACTCGACACCTCCGATACACTGCCAGCCGGTCTCAGACGTTGGCAGACGCTCCGATGCCAACGTATACCCCCCGCCACGGTGACAGAGGCACCGCGTCACACCGGCGCTCATCCAATCAGAAGGCAGGAAAAGCAAATTCACATGCAGGGCACTTTTGAACCAGAAGAGAGCGCCACAAAAAACGGTTGTTGCCCCAAACGCGCACTAAAAAGGGTCAGAATAACAAGAGTCCCACTGGCCAGCCGGGGCCACCCGTCCAGCTGTTTCTTCAGGGGGGAAAAAAATTGGAGTCACCGGTGAGTACATTTTGCATTTAGCTCTGCTTTTCTGCTTCTGTCTTCAAGTGTGTGGCATCCTGCGATCAAAGAGTCAGCCAACCCCAAAGCGGTTGACCTCAACGTCCCACCACCATGCCTACCAGAGCAGGTGACGTGATGCTTTGGACATCCTTCCGTCTCAGATGCCCAAAAGTACTCTTTGCCACATCTGCGGCAATACGGTGTCTTTTCAAAGGTGCAAATAAATCCAGCGTGGGCGGAACACGCACGTCTTCGGTTTTTCCCGCTTTGTTTGTGTGACAGCTGTTGTGAAAATTTTATACAAATAAAGTTGTATAGTACAGGTTTGGCCAAGCCGCAACTCCCGAACCGCATGCGGCTCTTTTATGTTCATATCAACATTTGTGTGTGTGTGTGTGGGGGGGGGGGGGGGGGGGGGGGTTGTGCGTGTTGGCTTCACTTGAGTTCAATTTGGTATTTTGGTCAAAAGCGCATGTGGTGAAATTCCACAAAGTAGGATGGGCAAACACATTTCTTTAAACTATGAGTGTCAATTGGGCTCTCGAAATGGCAGGGAAAAGATGCACAGCAAAACGAAAATACGTAGATGAACACAGGACGTTTTAATCAGAGTGGGAAAGTTTCTATTTTTTGTTGAACGTGATGGCAAACCATTCTGCCTGATATGTCAGACCTCAGCGCATTTCAAAGATTCAAATCTTCAGCGCCATGCACTTCAGCTCACTCCATGCTAACATTGATCAGGCGTCGAACCCGCATCATCATGCTTAAGAGGTGGCCATGCTAACCAGTGCGCCATTATGTCAACGCATAATAACTAAGTCTACTGGTCAAAACAGCGGTTACTATATGACGTCGCTACGTCGTGGTCACGTGACGCAGACAAGACGTCAATGGACGTGGGCAGAGTTAACTTGTTTAAAAGGGAGTAGGCAGAAGAAATATTTAATTTATTTAAATCTATTTTGAGTGCACACCATTATGCCAATGCATAACAACTGTAAATCTACTAAACAAAACAGCGGTTGCTATATGACACCTGCCACGTCGTGGTCACGTGACATACGTGACGTCGATGGGCGTAACTTTCGCCGGAATTCAAATCCGCGGGGAGAGTTAACTTGTTTAAAAGAGAGTGGGCAGAAGAATTATTTAATTTATTTAAATCTATTTGGTGTGTGCGCCATTATGTCAATGCATAACAACTGTAAGTCTACTAAACAAAACAGCGGTTGCTATTTGACGTCTGCCACGTCGTGGTCACGTGACGCGGACGTGACGTCGACGCCTACTTTACATCCCACCGATCACAGGACTCCTCGGCTGCATAACCGTGCCCCCTTCCCAACCAATCGGATTTGCTATACGCGAAAACGACGCCAATGGAAAGAGCTTCCGCCCAAATTTAAATCCGTGGGCGTGGCTCGCAGCAGGAAGTAGGAAAATGGCGGCGATGTTGACAAAGACACAGCGGATGGTAACATACGACTAACAAGAGAAATATTTTTGTTTTCTGCTTGCAACTGGACCGTCCAGAGCGTACACGGTAAGTACAACTCATCGTTTTTAAAAAGAAGTACTTTTGTTGCCCTGAAAAGCGAGTGAGCGTGGCGTTTGTGGGGGACGTCGAATTTCGACGATTCTTTCTGGTCAACGGTTGTAAATGATTGTGTTGATTAAAAAAGAAAACTTGATGTAACTCTACTTTTAACTGCCGTTTCAGATAGATTTGGAATTGCATCACATCCAATTTTGCCTAGAGCGTACACGGTAAGTAACACTCGTTGTGTTTAAGAAGATTTACGTTTGTAATAGCAGAAGTGTAGCCGCGTTGCGTTGTACGTGTGAATGTTGGTCCGGGCGAAATGTTAATGTTTAATTTCATTCCTTTAGGTTCCACGGTGTTTGTTGGCTGCAAGTTTTCCACTGCAAGAAGAGGCTCATATCATTGACCAGGAGCGAGCTACAATGGTGAGTAGCCATAACATTTATGTTAAACACTTCCTATTTCATGTCTAACAGTACTTGATTTAACAAATAACCATAAATAAATACAGTGTGGGCACTGAAGTTAACATATGTGATTATACTGCCTAATCTGTCACCGAGTAGATTGTTGCAAAGTAATATAAGATCCAAAGTTGTAATTCAGAATAGTTTTCAAAAGAAGGCCATTAGAATTATATACAAATCTGATTACCCTGAACAAGCTATTAATTAAATCACAAATTCTTCAATTCAAAGATTTGGTAGATTATCAGACAAATAATGTCTAACAGTAATTGATTTAACACACCACGATAAGTAGATTGAGTGTGGGCACTCTCAAGTTAACATATGTGATTATACTGCCTAATCTGTTACAGAGTATGTTGTTGCCAAGTAATGTAGAATAGATCCAAAGTAGTAATCCAGAATAGTTTTGAAGAGGCCATTAGAATGATAAACAAATCTGATTACCTTGAACATAATAACAAGCTAAGTGTTTAATATGTCCTATGAAGTCAAAATTGGGCACCATCATGTGGTGAAATTTGGAATTGCATCACATCCAATTTTGCCTGGGAACAAACAGATTACATAAATCTTAGTTTTGAATAAGCCACTCCTTCTCAAACAAGTAAACTCTGCCCATTTTGCGCAGTAGATGTTCTGTTAATATCTAGTATTTATACAAAGTCATAATTTAAATTGCTTTCAACCTTCATTCATCGGTTCAACCAACATTACTCGCTCTTATTACCAACTTGTATTGATTTAACTAAGCGTTTAATACTTCCTATCAGGTCTCAAATCGAGATTTGGCAAAATACAATTTCAGCAAATCCAATTTTGCCAGGGAACAAAAATAGATTAAATAAACTAAATAAGTCCTCTTCCCATTAAATAAATCAGAAAAGTCTGTCTTGTAACCAGTCCTCTTCAAACAAGTAAAGTCTGCCCATTTTGTGCCGTAGATTTTGTGTCTATGCCTAGTATTTAAACAAAATCATAATTTAAACGACTTCTTTCCTTCATTCACTTTGGAAATTTGGAATTGCAGCAAATCGAATTTTGGCAGGGAACAAAAATAGATCAATTAAACTAAATAAGTCTTCTTCCCATTAAATAAATTAAAAAAGTCTGTCTTGTAACCAGTCCTTTTCAAACAAGTAAAGTCTGCCCATTTTGTGCCGTCGATTTTGTGTTAATGCCTAGTATTTATACAAAATCATAATTTAAAGGACTTCATTCCTTCATTCACTTTGGAAATTTGGAATTGCAGCACATCAAATTTTGCCTGGGAAGAAAAGTAGATTAAATAAATTTAATAAGTCTTACTACTTCCCATTAAATAAATTAAATACGTCTTACTTGTTCCCACTCCTTTTCAAAACAGTAGTTTAAAACGAGGGCCCTTCACTCAATCTTTAACCCCAACCCCGCACGTTGTGTTGTATCTGTGAATGTTGGTTGTGGCCAAATGATAGTTTTCTTTCATTCGTTTAGGTTCCAAGAAAACTTGATGTAACTCTACTTTTAACTGCCGTTTCAGATAAGCGGGTATTACGTCGCAGTCATGTGCCGTGGATATGACGTAATTGCCCGAACCTCCGCCAAAATTCAAATCTGTTGGCGCGATGGCCGTGAGCCACTGAGCAGCGACGATTATCAACAGAAATATCTTTATTTTCTGCTTGCAACTGGACCGTCTAGAGCGTACACGGTAAGTAACACTCATTGTGTTTAAGGAGATTTACGTTTGTAATAGCAGAAGTGTAGCCGCGTTGCGTTGTACGTGTGAAAATTGGTCGAGGCGAAATGTTAATGTTTAATTTCATTCCTTTAGGTTCCACGGTGTTTGTTGGCTGCAAGTTTTCCACTGCAAGAAGAGGCTCGTATCATTGACCAGGAGCGAGCTACAATGGTGAGTAGCCATAACATTTATGTTAAACACTTCCTATTTCATGTCTAACAGTACTTGATTTAACAAATAACCATAAATAAATACAGTGTGGGCACTGAAGTTAACATATGTGATTATACTGCCTAATCTGTCACGGAGTAGATTGTTGCAAAGTAATATAAGATCCAAAGTTGTAATTCAGAATAGTTTTCAAAAGAAGGCCATTAGAATTATATACAAGTCTGATTACCCTGAACAAGCTATTAATTAAATCACAAATTCTTCAATTCAAAGATTTGGTAGATTATCAGACAAATAATGTCTAACAGTAATTGATTTAACACATCACGATAAGTAGATTGAGTGTGGGCACTCTCAAGTTAACATATGTGATTATACTGCCTAATCTGTTACAGAGTATGTTGTTGCCAAGTAATGTAGAATAGATCCAAAGTAGTAATCCAGAATAGTTTTGAAGAGGCCATTAGAATGATAAACAAATCTGATTACCTTGAACATAATAACAAGCTAAGTGTTTAATATGTCCTATGAAGTCAAAATTGGGCACCATCATGTGGTGAAATTTGGAATTGCATCACATCCAATTTTGCCTGGGAACAAACAGATTACATAAATCTTAGTTTTGAATAAGCCACTCCTTCTCAAACAAGTAAACTCTGCCCATTTTGCGCAGTAGATGTTCTGTTAATATCTAGTATTTATACAAAGTCATAATTTAAATTGCTTTCAACCTTCATTCATCGGTTCAACCAACATTACTCGCTCTTATTACCAACTTGTATTGATTTAACTAAGCGTTTAATACTTCCTATCAGGTCTCAAATCGAGATTTGGCAAAATACAATTTCAGCAAATCCAATTTTGCCAGGGAACAAAAATAGATTAAATAAACTAAATAAGTCCTCTTCCCATTAAATAAATCAGAAAAGTCTGTCTTGTAACCAGTCCTCTTCAAACAAGTAAAGTCTGCCCATTTTGTGCCGTAGATTTTGTGTCTATGCCTAGTATTTAAACAAAATCATAATTTAAACGACTTCTTTCCTTCATTCACTTTGGAAATTTGGAATTGCAGCAAATCGAATTTTGGCAGGGAACAAAAATAGATCAATTAAACTAAATAAGTCTTCTTCCCATTAAATAAATTAAAAAAGTCTGTCTTGTAACCAGTCCTTTTCAAACAAGTAAAGTCTGCCCATTTTGTGCCGTCGATTTTGTGTTAATGCCTAGTATTTATACAAAATCATAATTTAAAGGACTTCATTCCTTCATTCACTTTGGAAATTTGGAATTGCAGCACATCAAATTTTGCCTGGGAAGAAAAGTAGATTAAATAAATTTAATAAGTCTTACTACTTCCCATTAAATAAATTAAATACGTCTTACTTGTTCCCACTCCTTTTCAAAACAGTAGTTTAAAACGAGGGCCCTTCACTCAATCTTTAACCCCAACCCCGCACGTTGTGTTGTATCTGTGAATGTTGGTTGTGGCCAAATGATAGTTTTCTTTCATTCGTTTAGGTTCCAAGAAAACTTGATGTAACTCTACTTTTAACTGCCGTTTCAGATAAGCGGGTATTACGTCGCAGTCATGTGCCGTGGATATGACGTAATTGCCCGAACCTCCGCCAAAATTCAAATCTGTTGGCGCGATGGCCGTGAGCCACTGAGCAGCGACGATTATCAACAGAAATATCTTTATTTTCTGCTTGCAACTGGACCGTCTAGAGCGTACACGGTAAGTAACACTCATTGTGTTTAAGGAGATTTACGTTTGTAATAGCAGAAGTGTAGCCGCGTTGCGTTGTACGTGTGAAAATTGGTCGAGGCGAAATGTTAATGTTTAATTTCATTCCTTTAGGTTCCACGGTGTTTGTTGGCTGCAAGTTTTCCACTGCAAGAAGAGGCTCGTATCATTGACCAGGAGCGAGCTACAATGGTGAGTAGCCATAACATTTATGTTAAACACTTCCTATTTCATGTCTAACAGTACTTGATTTAACAAATAACCATAAATAAATACAGTGTGGGCACTGAAGTTAACATATGTGATTATACTGCCTAATCTGTCACGGAGTAGATTGTTGCAAAGTAATATAAGATCCAAAGTTGTAATTCAGAATAGTTTTCAAAAGAAGGCCATTAGAATTATATACAAGTCTGATTACCCTGAACAAGCTATTAATTAAATCACAAATTCTTCAATTCAAAGATTTGGTAGATTATCAGACAAATAATGTCTAACAGTAATTGATTTAACACATCACGATAAGTAGATTGAGTGTGGGCACTCTCAAGTTAACATATGTGATTATACTGCCTAATCTGTTACAGAGTATGTTGTTGCCAAGTAATGTAGAATAGATCCAAAGTAGTAATCCAGAATAGTTTTGAAGAGGCCATTAGAATGATAAACAAATCTGATTACCTTGAACATAATAACAAGCTAAGTGTTTAATATGTCCTATGAAGTCAAAATTGGGCACCATCATGTGGTGAAATTTGGAATTGCATCACATCCAAATTTGCCTGGGAACAAACAGATTACATAAATCTTAGTTTTGAATAAGCCACTCCTTCTCAAACAAGTAAACTCTGCCCATTTTGCGCAGTAGATGTTCTGTTAATATCTAGTATTTATACAAAGTCATAATTTAAATTGCTTTCAACCTTCATTCATCGGTTCAACCAACATTACTCGCTCTTATTACCAACTTGTATTGATTTAACTAAGCGTTTAATACTTCCTATCAGGTCTCAAATCGAGATTTGGCAAAATACAATTTCAGCAAATCCAATTTTGCCAGGGAACAAAAATAGATTAAATAAACTAAATAAGTCCTCTTCCCATTAAATAAATCAGAAAAGTCTGTCTTGTAACCAGTCCTCTTCAAACAAGTAAAGTCTGCCCATTTTGTGCCGTAGATTTTGTGTCTATGCCTAGTATTTAAACAAAATCATAATTTAAACGACTTCTTTCCTTCATTCACTTTGGAAATTTGGAATTGCAGCAAATCGAATTTTGGCAGGGAACAAAAATAGATCAATTAAACTAAATAAGTCTTCTTCCCATTAAATAAATTAAAAAAGTCTGTCTTGTAACCAGTCCTTTTCAAACAAGTAAAGTCTGCCCATTTTGTGCCGTCGATTTTGTGTTAATGCCTAGTATTTATACAAAATCATAATTTAAAGGACTTCATTCCTTCATTCACTTTGGAAATTTGGAATTGCAGCACATCAAATTTTGCCTGGGAAGAAAAGTAGATTAAATAAATTTAATAAGTCTTACTACTTCCCATTAAATAAATTAAATACGTCTTACTTGTTCCCACTCCTTTTCAAAACAGTAGTTTAAAACGAGGGCCCTTCACTCAATCTTTAACCCCAACCCCGCACGTTGTGTTGTATCTGTGAATGTTGGTTGTGGCCAAATGATAGTTTTCTTTCATTCGTTTAGGTTCCAAGAAAACTTGATGTAACTCTACTTTTAACTGCCGTTTCAGATAAGCGGGTATTACGTCGCAGTCATCTGCCGTGGATATGACGTAATTGCCCGAACCTCCGCCAAAATTCAAATCTGTTGGCGCGATGGCCGTGAGCCACTGAGCAGCGACGATTATCAACAGAAATATCTTTATTTTCTGCTTGCAACTGGACCGTCTAGAGCGTACACGGTAAGTAACACTCATTGTGTTTAAGGAGATTTACGTTTGTAATAGCAGAAGTGTAGCCGCGTTGCGTTGTACGTGTGAAAATTGGTCGAGGCGAAATGTTAATGTTTAATTTCATTCCTTTAGGTTCCACGGTGTTTGTTGGCTGCAAGTTTTCCACTGCAAGAAGAGGCTCGTATCATTGACCAGGAGCGAGCTACAATGGTGAGTAGCCATAACATTTATGTTAAACACTTCCTATTTCATGTCTAACAGTACTTGATTTAACAAATAACCATAAATAAATACAGTGTGGGCACTGAAGTTAACATATGTGATTATACTGCCTAATCTGTCACGGAGTAGATTGTTGCAAAGTAATATAAGATCCAAAGTTGTAATTCAGAATAGTTTTCAAAAGAAGGCCATTAGAATTATATACAAGTCTGATTACCCTTAACATAACAACAAGCTATTAATTAAATCACAAATTCTTCAATTCAAAGATTTGGTAGATTATCAGACAAATAATGTCTAACAGTAATTGATTTAACACATCACGATAAGTAGATTGAGTGTGGGCACTCTCAAGTTAACAGATATGATTATACTGCCTAATCTGTTACAGAGTATGTTGTTGCCAAGTAATGTAGAATAGATCCAAAGTAGTAATCCAGAATAGTTTTGAAGAGGCCATTAGAATAATAAACAAATCTGATTACCTTGAACATAATAACAAGCTAAGTGTTTAATATGTCCTATGAAGTCAAAATTGGGCACCATCATGTGGTGAAATTTGGAATTGCATCACATCCAATTTTGCCTGGGAACAAACAGATTAAATAAATCTTAGTTTTGAATAAGCCACTCCTTCTCAAACAAGTAAACTCTGCCCATTTCGCGCAGTAGATGTTCTGTTAATATCTAGTATTTATACAAAGTCATAATTTAAATTGCTTTCAACCTTCATTCATCGGTTCAACCAACATTACTCGCTCTTATTACCAACTTGTATTGATTTAACTAAGCGTTTAATACTTCCTATCAGGTCTCAAGGCAAGATTTGGCAAAATACAATTTCAGCAAATCCAATTTTGCCAGGGAACAAAAATAGATTAAATAAACTAAATAAGTCTTCTTCCCATTAAATAAATCAGAAAAGTCTGTCTTGTAACCAGTCCTCTTCAAACAAGTAAAGTCTGCCCATTTTGTGCCGTAGATTTTGTGTCTATGCCTAGTATTTAAACAAAATCATAATTTAAACGACTTCTTTCCTTCATTCACTTTGGAAATTTGGAATTGCAGCAAATCGAATTTTGCCAGGGAACAAAAATAGATCAATTAAACTAAATAAGTCTTCTTCCCATTAAATAAATTAAAAAAGCCTGTCTTGTAACCAGTCCTTTTCAAACAAGTAAAGTCTGCCCATTTTGTGCCGTCGATTTTGTGTTAATGCCTAGTATTTATACAAAATCATAATTTAAAGGACTTCATTCCTTCATTCACTTTGGAAATTTGGAATTGCAGCACATCAAATTTTGCCTGGGAAGAAAAGTAGATTAAATAAATTTAATAAGTCTTACTACTTCCCATTAAATAAATTAAATACGTCTTACTTGTTCCCACTCCTTTACAAAAAAGTAGTTTAAAACGAGGTCCCTTCACTCAACCTTTAACCCTATTTATTCACCTTCTAGGCTAAGTGTTAAAGGCTAAGTGTTAAAGGCTAAGTGTTAAAGGCTAAGTGTTAGAGGCTAAGTGCCAGAGGCTAGGCGCCAGAGGCGAGTTTTTGTGGGCTGAAGTTTTAGTGGGGTTAGTGTGAATACAATCCAAAAGAATACAACAGAATACAATACAATAGAATATAATACATAGATTAAATTCAATAGCTCTTACTACTTCCCATTAAATAAATTAAATACGTCTTACTTGTTCCCAATCCTTTTCAAAAAAGTAGTTTAAAACGAGGGCCCTTCACTCAACCTTTAACCTCAACCCCGCACGTCACATTGTGTTGTATCTGTGAATGTTGGTTGTGGCCAAATGATAGTTTTCTTTCATTCGTTTAGGTTCCACGGTGTTTGTTGGCTATGTTTTCCACTGTCAGAAGGATGAAAATACAAAGTACAACGCTTGGACGTGGGCGAAGAC
Source organism: Syngnathus floridae (assembly GCF_059516105.1). NCBI lineage: Eukaryota > Metazoa > Chordata > Actinopteri > Syngnathiformes > Syngnathidae > Syngnathus > Syngnathus floridae. The sequence continues at coordinate 267,121 of NC_142423.1, read as the reverse complement.
GTCACCGGTGAGTCCTTCCTTCCTATTTATTTACCTTCTAGATGCTAGAGGCTAAGTGTTAGAGGCTAAGTGTTAGAGGCTAAGTGTTAAACACAATACGAACAACACAACGATACTGCACTGAACAACACGATACCGCACTGAGAAACACGATACCGCACTGAACAACACGATACCGCACTGAACAACACCATGCCGCACTGAACACCATGCCACACTGAACAACACCATCCCGCACTGAACAACACCATGCCGCACTAAACAACACCATGCCGCACTGAACAACACCATGCCTCACTGAACGACACCATGCCGCACTGAAAGACACCATGCCGCACTGAACGACACCATGCCGCACTGAAAGACACCATCCCGCACTGAACACCATGCCGCACTGAACAACACCATCCTGCACTGAACAACACCATCCCGCACTGAACAACACCATGCCGCACTGAACAACATTATGCCGCACTGAACATTATGCCGCACTGAACAACACCATGCCGCACTGAACAACACCATGCCGCACTGAACAACATTATGCCGCACTGAACAACACCATGCCGCACTGAACAACACCATGCCGCACTGAACAACACCATGCCGCACTGAACAACATTATGCCGCACTGAACAACACCATGCCGCACTGAACAACACCATCCTGCACTGAACAACACCATTCCGCATTGAACACCATGCCGCACTGAACAACACCATCCCGCACTGAACAACACCATCCCGCACTGAACAACACCATGCCGCACTGAACAACATTATGCCGCACTGAACAACATTATGCCGCACTGAACAACACCATGCCGCACTGAACAACACCATGCCGCACTGAACAACACCATGCCGCACTGAACAACATTATAACGCACTGAACAACACCATCCCGCACTGAACAACACCATGCCGCACTAAACAACATTGTGCCGCACTGAACAACATTATGCCGAAATGAACAACACCATGCCGCACTGAACAACACCATGCCGCACTGAACAACACCATCCTGCACTGAACAACACCATCCCGCACTGAACAACACCATGCCGCACTGAACAACACCATGCCGCACTGAACAACACCATGCCGCAATGAACAACACCATCCCGCACTGAACAACATTATGCCGCACTGAACAACATTATGCCGCACTGAAAACACCATGCCGCACTGAACAACACCATGCCGCACTGAACAACACCATCCTGCACTGAACAACACCACCCCGCACTGAACAACACCATGCCGCACTGAACAACATTATGGCGCACTGAACAACATTATGCCGCACTGAACAACACCATGCCGCACTGAACAACACCATGCCGCACTGAACAACACCATGCCGCAATGAACAACACCATCCCGCACTGAACAACACCATGCCGCACTGAGCAACACCATGCCGCACTGAACTACACCATCCTGCACTGAACAACACCATGCCGCACTGAACAACACCATTCCGCACTGAACAACACCATGCCGCACTGAACAACATTACGCTGCACTGAACAACACCATGCCGCACTGAACAACACCATGCCGCACTGAACAACACCATGCCGCATTGAACAACACCATGCCGCATTGAACAACACCATGCCGCACTGAACAACACCATCCTGCACTGAACAACACCATGCCGCATTGAACAACACCATGCCGCACTGAACAACACCATCCTGCACTGAACAACACCATCCCGCACTGAACAACACCATCCCGCATTGAACAACACCATCCTGCACTGAACAACACCATGCCGCACTGAACAACACCATGCCGCACTGAACAACACCATTCCGCACTGAACAACACCATGCCGCACTGAACAACACCATCCTGCACTGAACAACACCATCCCGCACTGAACAACACCATGCCGCATTGAACAACACCATCCTGCACTGAACAACATCCTGCACTGAACAACACCATGCCGCACTGAACAACACCATGCCGCACTGAACAACACCATGCCGCACTGAACAACACCATGCCGCACTGAACAACATTATGCCGCACTGAACAACATTATGTCGCACTGAACAACACCATGCCGCACTGAACAACACCATGCCGCACTGAACAACATTATGCCGCACTGAAAAACACCATGCCGCACTGAACAACACCATCCCGCACTGAACAACACCATGCCGCATTGAACAACACCATGCCGCACTGAACAACACCATGCTGCACTGAACAACATTATGCTGCACTGAACAACACGATCCTTCATTGAACAACACCATGCCGCACTGAACAACACCATCCTGCACTGAACAACACCATCCTGCACTGAACAACACCACCCCGCACTGAACAACACGATCCCGCATTGAACACCATCCCGCACTGAACAACACCATGCCGCACTGAACAACACCATTCCGCACTGAACAACACCATGCCGCACTGAACAACACCATGCCGCACTGAACAACACCATGCCGCACTGAACAACACCATGCCGCACTGAACAACATTATGCCGCACTGAACAACACCATGCCGCACTGAACAACACCATCCCGCACTGAACAACACCATGCCGCATTGAACAACACCATGCCGCACTGAACAACACCATCCTGCACTGAACAACACCATCCCGCACTAAACAACACCATGCCGCACTGAACAACATTATGGCGCACTGAACAACACCATGCCGCACTGAACAACACCATGCCGCACTGAACAACACCATGCCGCACTGAACAACACCATGCCGCACTGAACAACACCATGCCGCACTGAACAACATTATGCCGCACTGAACAACACCATGCCGCACTGAACAACACCATGCCGCACTGAACAACACAATCCCGCATTGAACAACACCATCCTGCACTGAACAACACCATGCCGCACTGAACAACACCATGCCGCACTGAACAACACCATTCCGCACTGAACAACACCATGCCGCACTGAACGACACCATCCTGCACTGAACAACACCATCCCGCACTGAACAACACCATGCCGCATTAAACAACACCATGCCGCACTGAACAACACCATCCTGCACTGAACAACACCATGCCGCACTGAACAACACCATGCCGCACTGAACAACACCATGCCGCACTGAACAACATTATGCCGCACTGAACAACATTATGCCGCACTAAACAACATTATGTCGCACTGAACAACACCATGCTGCACTGAACAACATTATGCCGCACTGAACAACACGATCCCGCATTGAACAACACCATCCCGCAGTGAACAACACCATGCCGCATTGAACAACACCATGCCGCACTGAACAACACAATGCTGCACTGAACAACATTATGCTGCACTGAACAACACGATCCTGCATTGAACAACACCATGCCGCACTAAACAACACCATCCTGCACTGAACAACACCATGCCGCACTGAACAACACCATGCCGCACTGAACAACATTATGCCGCACTGAAAAACACCATGCCGCACTGAACAACACCATCCCGCACTGAACAACACCATGCCGCATTGAACAACACCATGCCGCACTGAACAACATTATGCTGCACTGAACAACACGATCCTGCATTGAACAACACCATGCCGCACTGAACAACACCATCCTGCACTGAACAACACCATCCTGCACTGAACAACACCACCCCGCACTGAACAACACGATCCCGCATTGAACAACACCATCCCGCACTGAACAACACCATGCCGCACTGAACAACACCATTCCGCACTGAACAACACCATGCCGCACTGAACAACACCATGCCGCACTGAACAACACCATGCCGCACTGAACAACACCATGCCGCACTGAACAACACCATGCCGCACTGAACAACATTATGCCGCACTGAACAACACCATGCCGCACTGAACAACACCATCCCGCACTGAACAACACCATGCCGCATTGAACAACACCATGCCGCACTGAACAACACCATCCTGCACTGAACAACACCATCCCGCACTAAACAACACCATGCCGCACTGAACAACATTATGGCGCACTGGACAACATTATGCCGCACTGAACAACACCATGCCGCACTGAACAACACCATGCCGCACTGAACAACACCATGCCGCACTGAACAACACCATGCCGCACTGAACAACATTATGCCGCACTGAACAACGCCATGCCTTACTGAACAACACCATGCCGCACTGAACAACACGATCCCGCATTGAACAACACCATCCTGCACTGAACAACACCATGCCGCACTGAACAACACCATGCCGCACTGAACAACACCATTCCGCACTGAACAACACCATGCCGCACTGAACAACACCATCCTGCACTGAACAACACCATCCCGCACTGAACAAGACCATGCGGCATTGAACAACACCATGCCGCACTGAACAACACCATCCTGCACTGAACAACACCATGCCGCACTGAACAACACCATGCCGCACTGAACAACACCATGCCGCACTGAACAACATTATGCCGCACTGAACAACATTATGCCGCACTAAACAACATTATGTCGCACTGAACAACACCATGCCGCACTGAACAACACCATGCTGCACTGAACAACATTATGCCGCACTGAACAACACGATCCCGCATTGAACAACACCATCCCGCAGTGAACAACACCATGCCGCATTGAACAACACCATGCCGCACTGAAAAACACCATGCTGCACTGAACAACATTATGCTGCACTGAACAACACGATCCTGCATTGAACAACACCATGCCGCACTGAACAACACCATCCTGCACTGAACAACACCTTTCCACACTGAACAACACCATGCCGCACTGAACAACATTATGCCGCACTGAACAACACCATGCCGCACTGAACAACACCATGCCGCACTGAACAACACCATGCCGCACTGAACAACACCATGCCGCAATGAACAACACCATCCCGCACTGAACAACACCATGCCGCATTGAACAACACCACCCCGCACTGAACAACACGATCCCGCATTGAACAACACCATCCCGGACTGAACAACACCATGCCGCACTGAACAACACCATTCCGCACTGAACAACACCATGCCGCACTGAACAACACCATGCCGCACTGAACAACACCATGCCGCACTGAACAACACCATGCCGCACTGAACAACATTATGCCGCACTGAACAACACCATGCCGCACTGAACAACACCATCCCGCACTGAACAACATAATGCCGCATTGAACAACACCATGCCGCACTGAACAACACCATCCTGCACTGAACAACACCATCCCGCACTGAACAACACCATGCCGCACTGAACAACATTATGGCGCACTGAACAACATTATGCCGCACTGAACAACACCATGCCGCACTGAACAACACCATGCCGCACTGAACAACACCATGCCGCACTGAACAACATTATGCCGCACTGAACAACATTATGCCGCACTGAACAACACCATGCCGCACTGAACAACACCATGCCGCACTGAACAAAACCATGCCGCACTGAACAACACGACGTCGCACTGAACAACACGACGCCGCACAGAACAACACGACGCCGCACAGAATAACACAATACCGCACAGAACAACACAATACCGCACAAACAGTTTTAGATAATATTACGTCGCAGTCATGTGACGCGGACATGACGTCAATAGGCGGAACTCACGGCAAAATTATAATCCGTGGGCGTGGCTTGCAACAGGAAGTAGGAAAGCGGCAGTTCTGGCAAACAAGACACAGCTGTTAGTAACACGATGACTAACAAGGCAAATATTTTTGTTTTCAGCTTGCAACTTGACCGTCTAGAGCGTACAAGGTAATTACAACTGTTTTTTTTTAGCCCTGAAAAGCGAGGGAGTGTGGCGTTTGGGAGGAATGTCGAACTCGGCGTCTGCTTCCAGCCACAGACGCCAAATTTCGACGATTATTTCGACTGGTCAACGGTTGTAAATTATTGCGTTGACTAAAAACTTTATTTAACTCTACTCTTAACTTTGCCGTTTCAGATATGCGGGTATTACACCGCGGAAATGACGTCAATAGGCTGAACTCTCGCCAAAATTCAAATCTGTGGGCGCAATGGCCTTGAGCGAGACACCGGATACAAACACGACGATTATCAACAGAAATATCTTTATTTTCCGCTTGCAAGTGGACCGTCTAGAGCGTACACGGTAAGTACAACTCATTGTGTTTAAAAAGATTTACGTTTGTGTAGTTTGCGTTGCGTTGTATCTGTGAATGTTGGTTGAGGCTAAATGTTAATGTTTAATTTCATTCCTTTAGGTTCCACGGTGTTTGTTGGCTGTATGTTTTCCACTGCAAGAAGAGGCTCGTATCATTGACCAGCAGGAGCTACAATGGTGAGTACCCCTTTCGTCTTCCATTTATGTTAAACACTTCCTATTTCATGTCTAACAGTACTCGATTTAACAAATAACCATAAATAAATACAGTGTGGGCAGTCACGTTAACATATGTGATTATCCTGCCTAATATGTTTATCACAAATATGTCACTAATCACTAATATGTTTATTTGTTTATCACAACACCTTTGGACCTTCAGCAATCGATTATTTCCCTTCATCTACATAGAGACAGAACGATGGTGTCTTAAACATCTCATTCATTTCACCAAATAACTTCACGCAGGTGGATAACGGCCGTCTCGGTCACGCTATGTTGCGTGATGCAGTTTTGAAGAACCAAATGCATTTATTCAATGAATAAGTCAAGCTAGTTCTATGTTTATGATGTTGTAAGTTACGGTACCGATTGAAGTTGAGTTCGAAGCCAGTGGAAAACAGCGCTGCGTTTGTGCTCTCCAGGTACAAATGTTGTGATCTCTGACTGACGACCGGGCGAGACTCGAGTAAGAGATGTCCAAACGAGCTCCGGCAGGGCGGGCCAAGGCGGAGCGAACGGACGCCCTTCAGGCCGCCAATGACGAGCTGAGAACCAAACTGATGGACGTCCAGTTAGAACTTCAGCAGGAGAAGAACAAGGTGAAAACCTCAACAGACAGACACTGCCTGCCTCCCTGCCTGCCTCCCTGCCTGCCTCCCTGCCTGCCTCCCTCCCTCCCTCCCAGTTTTCCCGATGTAGATTAGACATGCGTGTGCCATGACTGTGTCAGCCTACATCAACAAATGCACCGAGGACGTCAGCACCACTAAGAATATCATCACCCGGGGCAACCAACGACCCTGGATGACTGAGGAGGTACGTCAAACGCTACGAGCGCGGAACTCTGCCTTCAAGTCTGGCGACAAGGAGACACTGAGGACAGCGAGAGCCAACTTGAACCGTGCCATCAGGATAGCGAAGCGAGACCGCAGTCGAAAATTTCAGGATCGTTTCCACGACGTCAAAAACATCAGGAGTATGTGGCAAGGCATACGGGCGATTACAGACTACAACTCACCCTCCCCCCCCCCGGTGGGTGTAGTTGATGCTGACTTTCTAAATGGTCTAAATAACTTCTTTGGGAGGTTCGAGGCACTAAACGGCACTCCAGCAGTTAAAACTGTCCCCCATCAGGAAGAGGAGGTACTCTGCCTTGACTCCGCCGATGTGTTGAAGACCCTGAGGAGAGTCAACCCCTGTAAGGCCCCTGGCCCCGACAACATTCCTGGGCGTGTGTTCAGGGAATGTGCAAGTCATCTGGCTGGGGTCATCACAGACATTTTTAACACCTCGCTGGGCCAAGCCACAGTGCCGGCGTGCTTTAAGACTGCCTCCATCATTCCGGTGCCGAAGAAACCTCAAATCACCTCATTTAATGATTACCGGCCTGTTGCACTGACTCCGGTTATGATGAAGTGCTTCGAAAGGCTGCTTAAAGGTCACATCGTTTCCAGACTCCCCCTATTATTTGACCCGTTCCAGTTTGCCGACCGGCAAAACCGCTCCACTCAGGACGCCATCTCCTCCGTTCTTCACCTGAGCCTGGCTCACCTGGAGGAGAAGAACACCCATGTGCGGAGGCTGTTCCTGGACTTCAGCTCAGCGTTTAACACCATCATCCCACAGCATCTGGTAGGAAAATTGGAACACCTGGGCTTCAACACCCCCCTTCGCAACTGGCTGCTAGACTTCCTCACCAACAGACCTCAGTCAGTCCGGGTCGGACAGAACACCTCTGATGTCATCACCCTCAGCACAGGCTCCCTTCAGGGCTGCGTCCTGAGCCCCCTGCTGTGCACCCTGATGACACACGACTGCGTCCTCAGGTTCACCACCAATCACATCGTGAAGTCAGCAGACGACACAACGGTGGTGGGGCTCATCAGAGACAACAACGACCTGGACTACAGAGAGGAGGTGGAGCAGCTGGTGGGCTGGTGCAGAGAAAACAGCCTGATCCTGAATGAGGAGAAGATGAAGGAGATCATCGTCGACTTCAGGAAAAAACAGCCTCACCACGCTCCACTGATCATCAACAGCTCAGCTGTGGAGGTGGTCAGCACCACCAAATTCCTGGGGGTCCACATCACAGAAGACCTCACCTGGACTATGAACACTACGGCACTGGTCAAGAGGGCACAGAAGCGCTTGTACTTCCTGCGGAGGATGAGGAGAGCCCACCTGCCCCCACCCATCATGAGGACGTTCTACAGGAGCACCATAGAGAGCATTCTGACAAGCTGTCTCTCTGTGTGGTGTGGAGGCTGCACCGCCTCCGATTGGAAGAACGTGAGGAGAGTGGTGAGGACAGCAGAGAGGATCATAGGGGCTCCTCTTCCCTCCATTCAGGACATTTCATCTCAGCGCTGCATGTCCCGTGCCCGTAACATCATCAATGACCCATCACACCCCCACCATGGACTGTTCTCCCTGCTGCCCTCTGGGAAGAGGTTTGCAGCATCCGCTGCAGGTCCACCAGGTTCTGCAACAGCTTTTTCCCTGCTGTCATCAGACTGTTGAACACTAGAACTGTTGAGCTCTAAACTGAACTCTGCATCACACATTCACAGAACTGTACTTTATGACACTACGGACCTCTATCTTGCACTATCTCGCACTACCAACTTTACTGAACTTGTATAAACCCTTTAAATAGAAGTTTAATACATGGTTTAGCATTCCTCTGCACACTCTTGAATACTGTTTTGCCTACTTGCACTATTGCATAATTATCACTGCTGCACTTTATACTTATTTTTAATATATATATATATATATATATAGTATATATGTATATATATATATTTTCATAGGATATGTTACTTCTATTCAACTGCAATATCACTACTTTGTTGTAAGACGTATGCAACGGAATTTCGTTTTGTATGCACCATGTGCAGACAAGATGACAATAAAGTTTGTCTAAGTCTAAGTCATGTCAGGTCAGCTGTCTGGAGAGAGAGAGAAGTCAGGACCTGCGGGCGGAGCACCACCGTGCCACCGCCGCCATGACGGAACTCAAAAGCAAACTCCATGAGGAGAAGCAGAAAGAGTTAGCCATTACCAGGGAGACATTACTGCGGCAGCATGAAATGGAGCTGATGAGAGTGATCAAAATCAAAGATGGAGAGATCCAGCGACTGAATGCCTTGGTCCTCAGCCTGAGGGACGGCTCCATGGACAAGGTGATCCGCTCTATCCGTGTCTGACTATCCGCACGCCACGTCGGGCTTCGATGCGGCCGCTACCGTATTGTGTAGCTTGTCCCCAGTAAGCGTCGCGGCGCTCCGTTGCGGTCTCAACGGCCCGGTGTGGCGCAATGTCTGCTCAGGTGAGGAGGGGGGGCGCTTTGCTGGCGGAGGTGGAGGAGACGCGGCGGTGTCGGGAGACCGAGCGGTGTCGCCTCCACCAGGAGCGCGGAAGAAGCCCTGGCAGCGGCCCAGCAGGCCTGGCAGTCCCGAGCGGCCGAGCTCCGATCGGCTCATCACCAGCATCGGGAGGAGCTGAGCCGAACCAAGAGAGACTGCGAGAGGGAGATCCGCCGACTGGTAGGACTGATCAGATGCGCGGTGCGTGGCTATGTTCCCAATTTCGTTGTATACCTGCAGTGCAATGACACCTAAGGCATTCTATTCTATTCTATTTCACAAGAAGAAAATGTCCGGTTGCTCGCTTCGCTTTTGTCACAGCAAAGGTGTTCTAGTCGATTCAAGAAAAAAATTGGCCGGTTGCTCTCTTTGTTTTTGTCACAATTCTGGCAAATGAGTTTGCCCGCCTGCCTGAGCGCTCCCCGTTTGTACATCCAGACGGATGAGATCAAGCTGAAAGACAGAGCGGTTAGTGTTTTGGATGAAGCCCTGGGGCCGGCCACGTCCACCGCCTTCAGCTGCAGACTCAGGCTGCCGAGCAGCAGATCGCTGCCCTGAGGGATTCCCAAAGGGCGGGCCTAAACTACCCTGGAAGTGGGGTCAACGCCGCTACTAGCAATCCTCTTCATTGCGTAAGCCACCTCATCACACACTTGCAGTACGCATGACTTAGTTCGTTGCTGGAGGAAGGTAGCACAAAAACAGTTTTGAACTTTGAACGAGTGCTTGTGTGTGTGTGTGTTGCGGGGCGTTTTCAGTCTCAGGAGGATCGGGACACGCGACGGTTTCATCTGAAAATCGCTGAGCTCAGCGCAGTCATCAGGAAACTGGAGGATCGAAACGCCCTGCTTTCTGAAGAGCGCAATGAACTGGTAATTTATTGACGGCACGCTTGAAGGTTTGCGCTACGTTTGATGCGCGCCATCCAGCGAGGCACCCATTGCGCTTGCTTATTAGTTGAGCGGCGCGGCGAGTCGGTTGCCTGGTAGATGTCTTTTATTGGGAGCCAAAGCCACGATTCCGTTCAAACCGATGCAAAAGGAATGGATACGTTCTGGCCCGCGTGTTGTGCGTCTTTCACATCCCGCACTTCATGCTTGCAGCTAAAGCGACTGAGAGAAACAGAAAGCCAGTTTCTGCCACTCCTGTACAAAAACAAACGCCTGAGCAGGAAGAATGAAGAACTCTCGCTGGTGCTGTGTCGCCTTGAAAACAAAGTGCGCTTTGTCACCCAGGAGAACGAGGAGATGGCAAGCTTGGTAAGTCGACGCGGACAACGGCGGCGTGCCAACAGAGTCCACTGCATTTGTGTTCCACAGAGAAGGCCTAGTTCGCTCAATGACCTGGACCGCGGTTGCGGCCAGCAGGACGGTGAAATGGAGTTCCTTCAAGTTGTGGAGCAGCGGCACATCATCGACGACTTGTCCAAGGTCTTCAGGCAGGCGACTCGGTGCACGTACGGCAGCGCCGCGCTCGCTCGCTGTCGCCAGGAAACCTTTTCCGTCCAAAGCTTGGCCGGCGGCCGCCATCCAAAAAATTGGCCCCTTAAATTCCGACCTTTCAAGCAGGAGCATTGTGCGCACGCGTTTGAACACGCTTTAGACTTGTTTTGCCGTTTTCAGCAGCTCAAAGCTCCCGTTTTGTCAGCGCCTTTGCCACTCGCTGTGCGCTGAAAACGACGGACTTGCCCGGCTGCTCAGCCCGTCAACCATGAGCCGCGAGCGCGACGTCATTGTCCGTAGGCAGCTAGTGGCAAAATGCACCCTGTTAGAGTTGCGCTCGCTCCAACTTATTTTGCAAGAACCACACGGGAGACAAGTAAGTTCTTTTGGACACCTGCAGGTGGAGACTCCATCCGTTGTACGAATGAAGTCTGACTCTCGGCTCCTGCACGAGCATTTTAATTAAGAGAAACAGGGTGGGTGTAAGAGTGGATTGAATAGAGGAAGCCCTTGACCTCTAGTCAAAACATAGCAAGGGGTGTTTTACGACTTTGTGTAGGAAGGGATAAGCGATAGGGATAAATAAGGGATAAATAATATTATTTATTACAGGTCGCAGTCAAAGTCAAAGCAACACAATGATACGATAAAGATAATCTGGAAAACCCTGACACACCCTGTAGTTGTCACTTTTGGAAAAGACGAGCGTCCCTCCAATCATCGCCGGTGACGTGTTTTTCAGGCTCTGGAGACAGGAGCTCATGTCAGAAATGTCATTGTGAGTCGCGTTTGTTTCTGCGCCGGAGCCGTTCGTTCCCTTTGCATCCAAAGAATCTCAAAGGCGGATTATTTGTGTCGACAGGAGAGAGATTTGCTGCTACGATACCGACGTCGAGAATCTCTGAGGAGGAACAAAGCGTGAGGTCCTGCAAGGTGAGTCTGTTTGTTTGCGGCTGCTTGGTGTTGCGCAAGATGAAATGGCCTTTTTCTCGCTATCGTTCCTCTCGTCGATTCATCGTGAGGTGTCGCTTCAGTTTGTTCAGAGAGATGTTTGCTTCCGCGCCCGCAGGTCATCGAAACATTTTACGGCTACGACGAAGACGTGTTGGTGGACTCGGACGGATCGTCCTTGTCTTTTCACACCGACAGAACCCCCGACACGGAACCCGAAGAGGTAGCCCGCCATTTCTGCCAGCGTATTGGCACCAAACATTCCTCTTCAGCCTGGAATCGGACTCGTCTTTGCGTCGCGGGTGCTTTGTCGCCGGTCTGACTGATTCTGGTACTAGTGCTGTGTTGCATTGGTGTGTGCATGAAGAGGCGGAGCTTCGCTACCGCCAGCTGACGCAAGAATATCAAGCGCTGCAACGAGCCTACGCTCTGCTAGCCCAGACCAGCGAAAGGGGACTACGACGCCGAGAAGGAGATCAAGGTGGCGCCCCTTCCCGCAACCCCCGGCCGGGTCGCAGCCTCCCCGTTCTCACCCAGCCTCGGGTGTTCTCTGGTCTGAAAGGAGGAGGAGGAGCCTCCCTCCTCCTCCTTTCAGACCAGAGAAAAGCTGATGGTAGAAATGGGTCACTATCAAAGCAGAGTAGCAGATCTGGAGTCAGCGCTGAAGCAACAAGGACAGGTAAGCTCATCAATGAGCACACCTTTTTCTCAGACAAAATAGCTACATTCTTCAGTCACTCATCCGTCTGGCATTACTGGACCAACCCCCCCCCCCCCCCCCCCCCGAACGTGGCTGGGAAAATGCGGAGAAAAGCAAATGTCATTTTCCAGTCAACCAAAGAATTTGTGGATGAAAATGACACAACATTCCAAAGCTGTCCACGCGTTTGTCTCTTCTAGAATGTCAAGTGGGTGGAGGAGAAGCAGCTGCTGCGTCAGAGCAATCAGCAGTTGGCCGAAAAGGTGACGGAAAGAAAGGCGCTGGGCGGAGTCGCTTGGCGTCACACCTGTCGGGAAGCCCCGCAGATGAGGTCTGACTGTCTTTTCAGGTCAGGCGGATGGAGGCGGAAGAAGCGCGTCTGAAAGAGCACATCCAGGATATCCGAGACCAAAACGAACTGCTTGAGTTCCGCATCCTGGAGCTGGAGGTGGGAAGACTCGCACAAGCGTGTTGAGGCCAGAGATGTGACGGACGGACGGACGGACGGACGGACGGATGCATGCCTCTGCCTTTCAGGAGAGGGAGTGGCACTCCCCCGTCTTGAAGTTTCTGCAAGTCCGTTTCCCAGACGGCCTCAGCCCTTTGCAGATCTACTGCGAGGCCGAGGGCGTGAGCGTACGTAAGGCGTCCCTCGCAACCCTAACCTTAACCCGAGGTCCCAGAACACCTTACATTGCTCCTTGCGCCTTTCCCCCGGACATCGTCATCAGTGATCTGATGAAGAAGCTGGACATCCTGGGCTATAACGCCGTAAGTGTATGTCGAACTCTATATGTTCGCACTCCACGAGACTCGGCGGCTCAAATGTGACTTTTGGAAGGCTTTGCGCTGAAAGAAGCTTGTTGACGCTGTGCCTTTGGGCTCTTGCAGAATCTCACCAACGAGGAGCAGGTGGTCGTGATTCACGCCAGGACCCTTCTCACCCTAGCCGAGAAGGTAACGCGCACGTCCACGCACGCTCTCGCATTCTGCTTATGTGACAGCAGCCTTTCCTCAGTGGTTAGAATACATCAAAGTGACCAAGTCAGCACTTCAACAGAAGATGTTGGACATTGAAAGTGAGAAGGTAGACAGACACGCGACATCAGCCAAGGGGAACTCCGGCAATGTGCCCCAACAATTCTGACCTTGAGCTGTGCTAGGATATGTTCTGCAAGCAGAAGGGCTACCTGGATGAAGAGTTGGACTTCAGGAAGTGTTCCATGGACCAGGCTCATAAGGTAAGCCGCCCTCAAATCTCCCGCCGGACCACTGATGGACGAGGATTGCGGCCCAGAGGATCCTGGAGCTGGAGGCCATGTTGTACGAGGCGCTACCGCAGCGGGACTGCCCCGCCACGGACGGCGAAAAAGCCAGCCACGCTGGCGTGAATGACGTGCTGACGGCGGATCAGAGAGAAGAGCTTAGGAGCGCCGTGGACCAATGGAAGCGAGCCCTGATGTGCGAGTTGAGGGAGCGCGACGCTTGCATCCTCCAAGAGAGAATGGATCTGCTGCACAGCGCGCAACAGGTAAGGGCCCAAAGCCAGCCCGGCACTTACTTGCACGCTTACTGGCTTTTGAATGCCACTTTCCATTTGTCCGTCCTAGAGGAACAAAGAGCTGAAAGAATTCATCGAAGCTCAGAAGAGACAAATCAAACAATTGGAGGAGAAGTTTCTGTTTCTCTTTCTATTCTTCTCCTTGGCCTTCATTCTGTGGCCCTAACACCAGCTGGTGAGTGAGCTCCAGCGGCACCGCACTCGACACCTCCGATACACTGCCAGCCGGTCTCAGACGTTGGCAGATGCTCCGATGCCAACGTATACCCCCCGCCACGGTGACAGAGGCACCGCGTCACACCGGCGCTCATCCAATCAGAAGGCAGGAAAAGCAAATTCACATGCAGGGCACTTTTGAACCAGAAGAGAGCGCCACAAAAAACGGTTGTTGCCCCAAACGCGCACTAAAAAGGGTCAGAATAACAAGAGTCCCACTGGCCAGCCGGGGCCACCCGTCCAGCTGTTTCTTCAGGGGGGAAAAAAATTGGAGTCACCGGTGAGTACATTTTGCATTTAGCTCTGCTTTTCTGCTTCTGTCTTCAAGTGTGTGGCATCCTGCGATCAAAGAGTCAGCCAACCCCAAAGCGGTTGACCTCAACGTCCCACCACCATGCCTACCAGAGCAGGTGACGTGATGCTTTGGACATCCTTCCGTCTCAGATGCCCAAAAGTACTCTTTGCCACATCTGCGGCAATACGGTGTCTTTTCAAAGGTGCAAATAAATCCAGCGTGGGCGGAACACGCACGTCTTCGGTTTTTCCCGCTTTGTTTGTGTGACAGCTGTTGTGAAAATTTTATACAAATAAAGTTGTATAGTACAGGTTTGGCCAAGCCGCAACTCCCGAACCGCATGCGGCTCTTTTATGTTCATATCAACATTTGTGTGTGTGTGTGTGTGTGTGTGTGGGGGGGGGGGTTGTGCGTGTTGGCTTCACTTGAGTTCAATTTGGTATTTTGGTCAAAAGCGCATGTGGTGAAATTCCACAAAGTAGGATGGGCAAACACATTTCTTTAAACTATGAGTGTCAATTGGGCTCTCGAAATGGCAGGGAAAAGATGCACAGCAAAACGAAAATACGTAGATGAACACAGGACGTTTTAATCAGAGTGGGAAAGTTTCTATTTTTTGTTGAACGTGATGGCAAACCATTCTGCCTGATATGTCAGACCTCAGCGCATTTCAAAGATTCAAATCTTCAGCGCCATGCACTTCAGCTCACTCCATGCTAACATTGATCAGGCGTCGAACCCGCATCATCATGCTTAAGAGGTGGCCATGCTAACCAGTGCGCCATTATGTCAACGCATAATAACTAAGTCTACTGGTCAAAACAGCGGTTACTATATGACGTCGCTACGTCGTGGTCACGTGACGCAGACAAGACGTCAATGGACGTGGGCAGAGTTAACTTGTTTAAAAGGGAGTAGGCAGAAGAAATATTTAATTTATTTAAATCTATTTTGAGTGCACACCATTATGCCAATGCATAACAACTGTAAATCTACTAAACAAAACAGCGGTTGCTATATGACATCTGCCACGTCGTGGTCACGTGACATACGTGACGTCGATGGGCGTAACTTTCGCCGGAATTCAAATCCGCGGGGAGAGTTAACTTGTTTAAAAGAGAGTGGGCAGAAGAATTATTTAATTTATTTAAATCTATTTGGTGTGTGCGCCATTATGTCAATGCATAACAACTGTAAGTCTACTAAACAAAACAGCGGTTGCTATTTGACGTCTGCCACGTCGTGGTCACGTGACGCGGACGTGACGTCGACGCCTACTTTACATCCCACCGATCACAGGACTCCTCGGCTGCATAACCGTGCCCCCTTCCCAACCAATCGGATTTGCTATACGCGAAAACGACGCCAATGGAAAGAGCTTCCGCCCAAATTTAAATCCGTGGGCGTGGCTCGCAGCAGGAAGTAGGAAAATGGCGGCGATGTTGACAAAGACACAGCGGATGGTAACATACGACTAACAAGAGAAATATTTTTATTTTCTGCTTGCAACTGGACCGTCCAGAGCGTACACGGTAAGTACAACTCATCGTTTTTAAAAAGAAGTACTTTTGTTGCCCTGAAAAGCGAGTGAGCGTGGCGTTTGTGGGGGACGTCGAATTTCGACGATTCTTTCTGGTCAACGGTTGTAAATGATTGTGTTGATTAAAAAAGAAAACTTGATGTAACTCTACTTTTAACTGCCGTTTCAGATAGATTTGGAATTGCATCACATCCAATTTTGCCTAGAGCGTACACGGTAAGTAACACTCGTTGTGTTTAAGGAGATTTACGTTTGTAATAGCAGAAGTGTAGCCGCGTTGCGTTGTACGTGTGAATGTTGGTCCGGGCGAAATGTTAATGTTTAATTTCATTCCTTTAGGTTCCACGGTGTTTGTTGGCTGCAAGTTTTCCACTGCAAGAAGAGGCTCATATCATTGACCAGGAGCGAGCTACAATGGTGAGTAGCCATAACATTTATGTTAAACACTTCCTATTTCATGTCTAACAGTACTTGATTTAACAAATAACCATAAATAAATACAGTGTGGGCACTGAAGTTAACATATGTGATTATACTGCCTAATCTGTCACCGAGTAGATTGTTGCAAAGTAATATAAGATCCAAAGTTGTAATTCAGAATAGTTTTCAAAAGAAGGCCATTAGAATTATATACAAGTCTGATTACCCTGAACAAGCTATTAATTAAATCACAAATTCTTCAATTCAAAGATTTGGTAGATTATCAGACAAATAATGTCTAACAGTAATTGATTTAACACATCACGATAAGTAGATTGAGTGTGGGCACTCTCAAGTTAACATATGTGATTATACTGCCTAATCTGTTACAGAGTATGTTGTTGCCAAGTAATGTAGAATAGATCCAAAGTAGTAATCCAGAATAGTTTTGAAGAGGCCATTAGAATGATAAACAAATCTGATTACCTTGAACATAATAACAAGCTAAGTGTTTAATATGTCCTATGAAGTCAAAATTGGGCACCATCATGTGGTGAAATTTGGAATTGCATCACATCCAATTTTGCCTGGGAACAAACAGATTACATAAATCTTAGTTTTGAATAAGCCACTCCTTCTCAAACAAGTAAACTCTGCCCATTTTGCGCAGTAGATGTTCTGTTAATATCTAGTATTTATACAAAGTCATAATTTAAATTGCTTTCAACCTTCATTCATCGGTTCAACCAACATTACTCGCTCTTATTACCAACTTGTATTGATTTAACTAAGCGTTTAATACTTCCTATCAGGTCTCAAATCGAGATTTGGCAAAATACAATTTCAGCAAATCCAATTTTGCCAGGGAACAAAAATAGATTAAATAAACTAAATAAGTCCTCTTCCCATTAAATAAATCAGAAAAGTCTGTCTTGTAACCAGTCCTCTTCAAACAAGTAAAGTCTGCCCATTTTGTGCCGTAGATTTTGTGTCTATGCCTAGTATTTAAACAAAATCATAATTTAAACGACTTCTTTCCTTCATTCACTTTGGAAATTTGGAATTGCAGCAAATCGAATTTTGGCAGGGAACAAAAATAGATCAATTAAACTAAATAAGTCTTCTTCCCATTAAATAAATTAAAAAAGTCTGTCTTGTAACCAGTCCTTTTCAAACAAGTAAAGTCTGCCCATTTTGTGCCGTCGATTTTGTGTTAATGCCTAGTATTTATACAAAATCATAATTTAAAGGACTTCATTCCTTCATTCACTTTGGAAATTTGGAATTGCAGCACATCAAATTTTGCCTGGGAAGAAAAGTAGATTAAATAAATTTAATAAGTCTTACTACTTCCCATTAAATAAATTAAATACGTCTTACTTGTTCCCACTCCTTTTCAAAACAGTAGTTTAAAACGAGGGCCCTTCACTCAATCTTTAACCTCAACCCCGCACGTTGTGTTGTATCTGTGAATGTTGGTTGTGGCCAAATGATAGTTTTCTTTCATTCGTTTAGGTTCCAAGAAAACTTGATGTAACTCTACTTTTAACTGCCGTTTCAGATAAGCGGGTATTACGTCGCAGTCAAATGCCGCGGATATGACGTAATTGCCCGAACCTCCGCCAAAATTCAAATCTGTTGGCGCGATGGCCGTGAGCCACTGAGCAGCGACGATTATCAACAGAAATATCTTTATTTTCTGCTTGCAACTGGACCGTCTAGAGCGTACACGGTAAGTAACACTCATTGTGTTTAAGGAGATTTACGTTTGTAATAGCAGAAGTGTAGCCGCGTTGCGTTGTACGTGTGAAAATTGGTCGAGGCGAAATGTTAATGTTTAATTTCATTCCTTTAGGTTCCACGGTGTTTGTTGGCTGCAAGTTTTCCACTGCAAGAAGAGGCTCGTATCATTGACCAGGAGCGAGCTACAATGGTGAGTAGCCATAACATTTATGTTAAACACTTCCTATTTCATGTCTAACAGTACTTGATTTAACAAATAACCATAAATAAATACAGTGTGGGCACTGAAGTTAACATATGTGATTATACTGCCTAATCTGTCACGGAGTAGATTGTTGCAAAGTAATATAAGATCCAAAGTTGTAATTCAGAATAGTTTTCAAAAGAAGGCCATTAGAATTATATACAAGTCTGATTACCCTGAACAAGCTATTAATTAAATCACAAATTCTTCAATTCAAAGATTTGGTAGATTATCAGACAAATAATGTCTAACAGTAATTGATTTAACACATCACGATAAGTAGATTGAGTGTGGGCACTCTCAAGTTAACATATGTGATTATACTGCCTAATCTGTTACAGAGTATGTTGTTGCCAAGTAATGTAGAATAGATCCAAAGTAGTAATCCAGAATAGTTTTGAAGAGGCCATTAGAATGATAAACAAATCTGATTACCTTGAACATAATAACAAGCTAAGTGTTTAATATGTCCTATGAAGTCAAAATTGGGCACCATCATGTGGTGAAATTTGGAATTGCATCACATCCAATTTTGCCTGGGAACAAACAGATTACATAAATCTTAGTTTTGAATAAGCCACTCCTTCTCAAACAAGTAAACTCTGCCCATTTTGCGCAGTAGATGTTCTGTTAATATCTAGTATTTATACAAAGTCATAATTTAAATTGCTTTCAACCTTCATTCATCGGTTCAACCAACATTACTCGCTCTTATTACCAACTTGTATTGATTTAACTAAGCGTTTAATACTTCCTATCAGGTCTCAAATCGAGATTTGGCAAAATACAATTTCAGCAAATCCAATTTTGCCAGGGAACAAAAATAGATTAAATAAACTAAATAAGTCCTCTTCCCATTAAATAAATCAGAAAAGTCTGTCTTGTAACCAGTCCTCTTCAAACAAGTAAAGTCTGCCCATTTTGTGCCGTAGATTTTGTGTCTATGCCTAGTATTTAAACAAAATCATAATTTAAACGACTTCTTTCCTTCATTCACTTTGGAAATTTGGAATTGCAGCAAATCGAATTTTGGCAGGGAACAAAAATAGATCAATTAAACTAAATAAGTCTTCTTCCCATTAAATAAATTAAAAAAGTCTGTCTTGTAACCAGTCCTTTTCAAACAAGTAAAGTCTGCCCATTTTGTGCCGTCGATTTTGTGTTAATGCCTAGTATTTATACAAAATCATAATTTAAAGGACTTCATTCCTTCATTCACTTTGGAAATTTGGAATTGCAGCACATCAAATTTTGCCTGGGAAGAAAAGTAGATTAAATAAATTTAATAAGTCTTACTACTTCCCATTAAATAAATTAAATACGTCTTACTTGTTCCCACTCCTTTTCAAAACAGTAGTTTAAAACGAGGGCCCTTCACTCAATCTTTAACCCCAACCCCGCACGTTGTGTTGTATCTGTGAATGTTGGTTGTGGCCAAATGATAGTTTTCTTTCATTCGTTTAGGTTCCAAGAAAACTTGATGTAACTCTACTTTTAACTGCCGTTTCAGATAAGCGGGTATTACGTCGCAGTCATGTGCCGTGGATATGACGTAATTGCCCGAACCTCCGCCAAAATTCAAATCTGTTGGCGCGATGGCCGTGAGCCACTGAGCAGCGACGATTATCAACAGAAATATCTTTATTTTCTGCTTGCAACTGGACCGTCTAGAGCGTACACGGTAAGTAACACTCATTGTGTTTAAGGAGATTTACGTTTGTAATAGCAGAAGTGTAGCCGCGTTGCGTTGTACGTGTGAAAATTGGTCGAGGCGAAATGTTAATGTTTAATTTCATTCCTTTAGGTTCCACGGTGTTTGTTGGCTGCAAGTTTTCCACTGCAAGAAGAGGCTCGTATCATTGACCAGGAGCGAGCTACAATGGTGAGTAGCCATAACATTTATGTTAAACACTTCCTATTTCATGTCTAACAGTACTTGATTTAACAAATAACCATAAATAAATACAGTGTGGGCACTGAAGTTAACATATGTGATTATACTGCCTAATCTGTCACGGAGTAGATTGTTGCAAAGTAATATAAGATCCAAAGTTGTAATTCAGAATAGTTTTCAAAAGAAGGCCATTAGAATTATATACAAGTCTGATTACCCTGAACAAGCTATTAATTAAATCACAAATTCTTCAATTCAAAGATTTGGTAGATTATCAGACAAATAATGTCTAACAGTAATTGATTTAACACATCACGATAAGTAGATTGAGTGTGGGCACTCTCAAGTTAACAGATATGATTATACTGCCTAATCTGTTACAGAGTATGTTGTTGCCAAGTAATGTAGAATAGATCCAAAGTAGTAATCCAGAATAGTTTTGAAGAGGCCATTAGAATAATAAACAAATCTGATTACCTTGAACATAATAACAAGCTAAGTGTTTAATATGTCCTATGAAGTCAAAATTGGGCACCATCATGTGGTGAAATTTGGAATTGCATCACATCCAATTTTGCCTGGGAACAAACAGATTAAATAAATCTTAGTTTTGAATAAGCCACTCCTTCTCAAACAAGTAAACTCTGCCCATTTCGCGCAGTAGATGTTCTGTTAATATCTAGTATTTATACAAAGTCATAATTTAAATTGCTTTCAACCTTCATTCATCGGTTCAACCAACATTACTCGCTCTTATTACCAACTTGTATTGAGTTAACTAAGCGTTTAATACTTCCTATCAGGTCTCAAGGCAAGATTTGGCAAAATACAATTTCAGCAAATCCAATTTTGCCAGGGAACAAAAATAGATTAAATAAACTAAATAAGTCTTCTTCCCATTAAATAAATCAGAAAAGTCTGTCTTGTAACCAGTCCTCTTCAAACAAGTAAAGTCTGCCCATTTTGTGCCGTAGATTTTGTGTCTATGCCTAGTATTTAAACAAAATCATAATTTAAACGACTTCTTTCCTTCATTCACTTTGGAAATTTGGAATTGCAGCAAATCGAATTTTGCCAGGGAACAAAAATAGATCAATTAAACTAAATAAGTCTTCTTCCCATTAAATAAATTAAAAAAGTCTGTCTTGTAACCAGTCCTTTTCAAACAAGTGAAGTCTGCCCATTTTGTGCCGTCGATTTTGTGTTAATGCCTAGTATTTATACAAAATCATAATTTAAAGGACTTCATTCCTTCATTCACTTTGGAAATTTGGAATTGCAGCACATCAAATTTTGCCTGGGAAGAAAAGTAGATTAAATAAATTTAATAAGTCTTACTACTTCCCATTAAATAAATTAAATACGTCTTACTTGTTCCCACTCCTTTACAAAAAAGTAGTTTAAAACGAGGTCCCTTCACTCAACCTTTAACCCTATTTATTCACCTTCTAGGCTAAGTGTTAAAGGCTAAGTGTTAAAGGCTAAGTGTTAAAGGCTAAGTGTTAGAGGCTAAGTGCCAGAGGCTAGGCGCCAGAGGCGAGTTTTTGTGGGCTGAAGTTTTAGTGGGGTTAGTGTGAATACAATCCAAAAGAATACAACAGAATACAATACAATAGAATATAATACATAGATTAAATTCAATAGCTCTTACTACTTCCCATTAAATAAATTAAATACGTCTTACTTGTTCCCAATCCTTTTCAAAAAAGTAGTTTAAAACGAGGGCCCTTCACTCAACCTTTAACCTCAACCCCGCACGTCACATTGTGTTGTATCTGTGAATGTTGGTTGTGGCCAAATGATAGTTTTCTTTCATTCGTTTAGGTTCCACGGTGTTTGTTGGCTATGTTTTCCACTGTCAGAAGGATGAAAATACAAAGTACAACGCTTGGACGTGGGCGAAGACGTCACCGGTGAGTCCTTCCTTCCTATTTATTTACCTTCTAGATGCTAGAGGCTAAGTGTTAGAGGCTAAGTGTTAGAGGCTAAGTGTTAAACACAATACGAACAACACAACGATACTGCACTGAACAACACGATACCGCACTGAGAAACACGATACCGCACTGAACAACACGATACCGCACTGAACAACACCATGCCGCACTGAACACCATGCCACACTGAACAACACCATCCCGCACTGAACAACACCATGCCGCACTAAACAACACCATGCCGCACTGAACAACACCATGCCTCACTGAACGACACCATGCCGCACTGAAAGACACCATGCCGCACTGAACGACACCATGCCGCACTGAAAGACACCATCCCGCACTGAACACCATGCCGCACTGAACAACACCATCCTGCACTGAACAACACCATCCCGCACTGAACAACACCATGCCGCACTGAACAACATTATGCCGCACTGAACATTATGCCGCACTGAACAACACCATGCCGCACTGAACAACACCATGCCGCACTGAACAACATTATGCCGCACTGAACAACACCATGCCGCACTGAACAACACCATGCCGCACTGAACAACACCATGCCGCACTGAACAACATTATGCCGCACTGAACAACACCATGCCGCACTGAACAACACCATCCTGCACTGAACAACACCATTCCGCATTGAACACCATGCCGCACTGAACAACACCATCCCGCACTGAACAACACCATCCCGCACTGAACAACACCATGCCGCACTGAACAACATTATGCCGCACTGAACAACATTATGCCGCACTGAACAACACCATGCCGCACTGAACAACACCATGCCGCACTGAACAACACCATGCCGCACTGAACAACATTATAACGCACTGAACAACACCATCCCGCACTGAACAACACCATGCCGCACTAAACAACATTATGCCGCACTGAACAACATTATGCCGAAATGAACAACACCATGCCGCACTGAACAACACCATGCCGCACTGAACAACACCATCCTGCACTGAACAACACCATCCCGCACTGAACAACACCATGCCGCACTGAACAACACCATGCCGCACTGAACAACACCATGCCGCAATGAACAACACCATCCCACACTGAACAACATTATGCCGCACTGAACATTATGCCGCACTGAACAACACCATGCCGCACTGAACAACACCATGCCGCACTGAACAACACCATCCTGCACTGAACAACACCATCCCGCACTGAACAACACCATGCCGCACTGAACAACATTATGGCGCACTGAACAACATTATGCCGCACTGAACAACACCATGCCGCACTGAACAACACCATGCCGCACTGAACAACACCATGCCGCAATGAACAACACCATCCCGCACTGAACAACACCATGCCGCACTGAGCAACACCATGCCGCACTGAACAACACCATCCTGCACTGAACAACACCATGCCGCACTGAACAACACCATTCCGCACTGAACAACACCATGCCGCACTGAACAACATTACGCTGCACTGAACAACACCATGCCGCACTGAACAACACCATGCCGCACTGAACAACACCATGCCGCATTGAACAACACCATGCCGCATTGAACAACACCATGCCGCACTGAACAACACCATCCTGCACTGAACAACACCATGCCGCATTGAACAACACCATGCCGCACTGAACAACACCATCCTGCACTGAACAACACCATCCCGCACTGAACAACACCATCCCGCATTGAACAACACCATCCTGCACTGAACAACACCATGCCGCACTGAACAACACCATGCCGCACTGAACAACACCATTCCGCACTGAACACCATGCCGCACTGAACAACACCATCCTGCACTGAACAACACCATCCCGCACTGAACAACACCATGCCGCATTGAACAACACCATCCTGCACTGAACAACACCATCCTGCACTGAACAACACCATGCCGCACTGAACAACACCATGCCGCACTGAACAACACCATGCCGCACTGAACAACACCATGCCGCAATGAACAACATTATGCCGCACTGAACAACATTATGTCGCACTGAACAACACCATGCCGCACTGAACAACACCATGCCGCACTGAACAACATTATGCCGCACTGAAAAACACCATGCCGCACTGAACAACACCATCCCGCACTGAACAACACCATGCCGCATTGAACAACACCATGCCGCACTGAACAACACCATGCTGCACTGAACAACATTATGCTGCACTGAACAACACGATCCTGCATTGAACAACACCATGCCGCACTGAACAACACCATCCTGCACTGAACAACACCATCCTGCACTGAACAACACCACCCCGCACTTAACAACACGATCCCGCATTGAACACCATCCCGCACTGAACAACACCATGCCGCACTGAACAACACCATTCCGCACTGAACAACACCATGCCGCACTGAACAACACCATGCCGCACTGAACAACACCATGCCGCACTGAACAACACCATGCCGCACTGAACAACATTATGCCGCACTGAACAACACCATGCCGCACTGAACAACACCATGCCGCACTGAACAACATTATGCCGCACTGAACAACACCATGCCGCACTGAACAACACCATGCCGCACTGAACAACACGATCCCGCATTGAACAACACCATCCCGCACTGAACAACACCACCCCGCACTGAACAACACGATCCCGCATTGAACAACACCATCCCGGACTGAACAACACCATGCCGCACTGAACAACACCATCCTGCACTGAACAACACCATCCCGCACTGAACAACACCATGCCGCATTGAACAACACCATGCCGCACTGAACAACACCATCCTGCACTGAACAACACCATGCCGCACTGAACAACACCATGCCGCACTGAACAACACCATGCCGCACTGAACAACATTATGCCGCACTGAACAACATTATGCCGCACTAAACAACATTATGTCGCACTGAACAACACCATGCCGCACTGAACAACACCATGCTGCACTGAACAACATTATGCCGCACTGAACAACACGATCCCGCATTGAACAACACCATCCCGCAGTGAACAACACCATGCCGCGTTGAACAACACCATGCCGCACTGAACAACACCATGCTGCACTGAACAACATTATGCTGCACTGAACAACACGATCCTGCATTGAACAACACCATGCCGCACTGAACAACACCATCCTGCACTGAACAACACCTTTCCACACTGAACAACACCATGCCGCACTGAACAACACCATGCCGCACTGAACAACACCATGCCGCACTGAACAATACCATGCCGCACTGAACAACACCATGCCGCACTGAACAACACCATGCCGCACTGAACAACATTATGCCGCACTGAACAACACCATGCTGCACTGAACAACACCATCCCGCACTGAACAACACCATGCCGCATTGAACAACACCATGCCGCACTGAACAACACCATCCTGCACTGAACAACACCATCCCGCACTGAACAACACCATGCCGCACTGAACAACATTATGGCGCACTGAACAACATTATGCCGCACTGAACAACACCATGCCGCACTGAACAACACCATGCCGCACTGAACAACACCATGCCGCACTGAACAACATTATGCCGCACTGAACAACATTATGCCGCACTGAACAACACCATGCCGCACTGAACAACACCATGCCGCACTGAACAACACCATGCCGCACTGAACAACACGACGTCGCACTGAACAACACGACGCCGCACAGAACAACACGACGCCGCACAGAATAACACAATACCGCACAGAACAACACAATACCGCACAAACAGTTTTAGATAATATTACGTCGCAGTCATGTGACGCGGACATGACGTCAATAGGCGGAACTCACGGCAAAATTATAATCCGTGGGCGTGGCTTGCAACAGGAAGTAGGAAAGCGGCAGTTCTGGCAAACAAGACACAGCGGTTAGTAACACGATGACTAACAAGGCAAATATTTTTGTTTTCAGCTTGCAACTTGACCGTCTAGAGCGTACAAGGTAATTACAACTGTTTTTTTTTAGCCCTGAAAAGCGAGGGAGTGTGGCGTTTGGGAGGAATGTCGAACTCGGCGTCTGCTTCCAGCCACAGACGCCAAATTTCGACGATTATTTCGACTGGTCAACGGTTGTAAATTATTGCGTTGACTAAAAACTTTATTTAACTCTACTCTTAACTTTGCCGTTTCAGATATGCGGGTATTACACCGCGGAAATGACGTCAATAGGCTGAACTCTCGCCAAAATTCAAATCTGTGGGCGCAATGGCCTTGAGCGAGACACCGGATACAAACACGACGATTATCAACAGAAATATCTTTATTTTCTGCTTGCAAGTGGACCGTCTAGAGCGTACACGGTAAGTACAACTCATTGTGTTTAAAAAGATTTACGTTTGTGTAGTTTGCGTTGCGTTGTATCTGTGAATGTTGGTTGAGGCTAAATGTTAATGTTTAATTTCATTCCTTTAGGTTCCACGGTGTTTGTTGGCTGTATATTTTCCACTGCAAGAAGAGGCTCGTATCATTGACCAGCAGGAGCTACAATGGTGAGTACCCCTTTCGTCTTCCATTTATGTTAAACACTTCCTATTTCATGTCTAACAGTACTCGATTTAACAAATAACCATAAATAAATACAGTGTGGGCAGTCACGTTAACATATGTGATTATCCTGCCTAATATGTTTATCACAAATATGTCACTAATCACTAATATGTTTATTTGTTTATCACAACACCTTTGGACCTTCAGCAATCGATTATTTCCCTTCATCTACATAGAGACAGAACGATGGTGTCTTAAACATCTCATTCATTTCACCAAATAACTTCACGCAGGTGGATAACGGCCGTCTCGGTCACGCTATGTTGCGTGATGCAGTTTTGAAGAACCAAATGCATTTATTCAATGAATAAGTCAAGCTAGTTCTATGTTTATGATGTTGTAAGTTACGGTACCGATTGAAGTTGAGTTCGAAGCCAGTGGAAAACAGCGCTGCGTTTGTGCTCTCCAGGTACAAATGTTGTGATCTCTGACTGACGACCGGGCGAGACTCGAGTAAGAGATGTCCAAATGAGCTCCGGCAGGGCGGGCCAAGGCGGAGCGAACGGACGCCCTTCAGGCCGCCAATGACGAGCTGAGAACCAAACTGATGGACGTCCAGTTAGAACTTCAGCAGGAGAAGAACAAGGTGAAAACCTCAACAGACAGACACTGCCTGCCTCCCTGCCTGCCTCCCTGCCTGCCTCCCTGCCTGCCTCCCTCCCTCCCAGTTTTCCCGATGTAGATTAGACATGCGTGTGCCATGACTGTGTCAGCCTACATCAACAAATGCACCGAGGACGTCAGCACCACTAAGAATATCATCACCCGGGGCAACCAACGACCCTGGATGACTGAGGAGGTACGTCAAACGCTACGAGCGCGGAACTCTGCCTTCAAGTCTGGCGACAAGGAGACACTGAGGACAGCGAGAGCCAACTTGAACCGTGCCATCAGGATAGCGAAGCGAGACCGCAGTCGAAAATTTCAGGATCGTTTCCACGACGTCAAAAACATCAGGAGTATGTGGCAAGGCATACGGGCGATTACAGACTACAACTCACCCTCCCCCCCCCCGGTGGGTGTAGTTGATGCTGACTTTCTAAATGGTCTAAATAACTTCTTTGGGAGGTTCGAGGCACTAAACGGCACTCCAGCAGTTAAAACTGTCCCCCATCAGGAAGAGGAGGTACTCTGCCTTGACTCCGCCGATGTGTTGAAGACCCTGAGGAGAGTCAACCCCTGTAAGGCCCCTGGCCCCGACAACATTCCTGGGCGTGTGTTCAGGGAATGTGCAAGTCATCTGGCTGGGGTCATCACAGACATTTTTAACACCTCGCTGGGCCAAGCCACAGTGCCGGCGTGCTTTAAGACTGCCTCCATCATTCCGGTGCCGAAGAAACCTCAAATCACCTCATTTAATGATTACCGGCCTGTTGCACTGACTCCGGTTATGATGAAGTGCTTCGAAAGGCTGCTTAAAGGTCACATCGTTTCCAGACTCCCCCTATTATTTGACCCGTTCCAGTTTGCCGACCGGCAAAACCGCTCCACTCAGGACGCCATCTCCTCCGTTCTTCACCTGAGCCTGGCTCACCTGGAGGAGAAGAACACCCATGTGCGGAGGCTGTTCCTGGACTTCAGCTCAGCGTTTAACACCATCATCCCACAGCATCTGGTAGGAAAATTGGAACACCTGGGCTTCAACACCCCCCTTCGCAACTGGCTGCTAGACTTCCTCACCAACAGACCTCAGTCAGTCCGGGTCGGACAGAACACCTCTGATGTCATCACCCTCAGCACAGGCTCCCTTCAGGGCTGCGTCCTGAGCCCCCTGCTGTGCACCCTGATGACACACGACTGCGTCCTCAGGTTCACCACCAATCACATCGTGAAGTCAGCAGACGACACAACGGTGGTGGGGCTCATCAGAGACAACAACGACCTGGACTACAGAGAGGAGGTGGAGCAGCTGGTGGGCTGGTGCAGAGAAAACAGCCTGATCCTGAATGAGGAGAAGATGAAGGAGATCATCGTCGACTTCAGGAAAAAACAGCCTCACCACGCTCCACTGATCATCAACAGCTCAGCTGTGGAGGTGGTCAGCACCACCAAATTCCTGGGGGTCCACATCACAGAAGACCTCACCTGGACTATGAACACTACGGCACTGGTCAAGAGGGCACAGAAGCGCTTGTACTTCCTGCGGAGGATGAGGAGAGCCCACCTGCCCCCACCCATCATGAGGACGTTCTACAGGAGCACCATAGAGAGCATTCTGACAAGCTGTCTCTCTGTGTGGTGTGGAGGCTGCACCGCCTCCGATTGGAAGAACGTGAGGAGAGTGGTGAGGACAGCAGAGAGGATCATAGGGGCTCCTCTTCCCTCCATTCAGGACATTTCATCTCAGCGCTGCATGTCCCGTGCCCGTAACATCATCAATGACCCATCACACCCCCACCATGGACTGTTCTCCCTGCTGCCCTCTGGGAAGAGGTTTGCAGCATCCGCTGCAGGTCCACCAGGTTCTGCAACAGCTTTTTCCCTGCTGTCATCAGACTGTTGAACACTAGAACTGTTGAGCTCTAAACTGAACTCTGCATCACACATTCACAGAACTGTACTTTATGACACTACGGACCTCTATCTTGCACTATCTCGCACTACCAACTTTACTGAACTTGTATAAACCCTTTAAATAGAAGTTTAATACATGGTTTAGCATTCCTCTGCACACTCTTGAATACTGTTTTGCCTACTTGCACTATTGCATAATTATCACTGCTGCACTTTATACTTATTTTTAATATATATATATATATATATAGTATATATGTATATATATATATTTTCATAGGATATGTTACTTCTATTCAACTGCAATATCACTACTTTGTTGTAAGACGTATGCAACGGAATTTCGTTTTGTATGCACCATGTGCAGACAAGATGACAATAAAGTTTGTCTAAGTCTAAGTCATGTCAGGTCAGCTGTCTGGAGAGAGAGAGAAGTCAGGACCTGCGGGCGGAGCACCACCGTGCCACCGCCGCCATGACGGAACTCAAAAGCAAACTCCATGAGGAGAAGCAGAAAGAGTTAGCCATTACCAGGGAGACATTACTGCGGCAGCATGAAATGGAGCTGATGAGAGTGATCAAAATCAAAGATGGAGAGATCCAGCGACTGAATGCCTTGGTCCTCAGCCTGAGGGACGGCTCCATGGACAAGGTGATCCGCTCTATCCGTGTCTGACTATCCGCACGCCACGTCGGGCTTCGATGCGGCCGCTACCGTATTGTGTAGCTTGTCCCCAGTAAGCGTCGCGGCGCTCCGTTGCGGTCTCAACGGCCCGGTGTGGCGCAATGTCTGCTCAGGTGAGGAGGGGGGGGCGCTTTGCTGGCGGAGGTGGAGGAGACGCGGCGGTGTCGGGAGACCGAGCGGTGTCGCCTCCACCAGGAGCGCGGAAGAAGCCCTGGCAGCGGCCCAGCAGGCCTGGCAGTCCCGAGCGGCCGAGCTCCGATCGGCTCATCACCAGCATCGGGAGGAGCTGAGCCGAACCAAGAGAGACTGCGAGAGGGAGATCCGCCGACTGGTAGGACTGATCAGATGCGCGGTGCGTGGCTATGTTCCCAATTTCGTTGTATACCTGCAGTGCAATGACACCTAAGGCATTCTATTCTATTCTATTTCACAAGAAGAAAATGTCCGGTTGCTCGCTTCGCTTTTGTCACAGCAAAGGTGTTCTAGTCGATTCAAGAAAAAAATTGGCCGGTTGCTCTCTTTGTTTTTGTCACAATTCTGGCAAATGAGTTTGCCCGCCTGCCTGAGCGCTCCCCGTTTGTACATCCAGACGGATGAGATCAAGCTGAAAGACAGAGCGGTTAGTGTTTTGGATGAAGCCCTGGGGCCGGCCACGTCCACCGCCTTCAGCTGCAGACTCAGGCTGCCGAGCAGCAGATCGCTGCCCTGAGGGATTCCCAAAGGGCGGGCCTAAACTACCCTGGAAGTGGGGTCAACGCCGCTACTAGCAATCCTCTTCATTGCGTAAGCCACCTCATCACACACTTGCAGTACGCATGACTTAGTTCGTTGCTGGAGGAAGGTAGCACAAAAACAGTTTTGAACTTTGAACGAGTGCTTGTGTGTGTGTGTTGCGGGGCGTTTTCAGTCTCAGGAGGATCGGGACACGCGACGGTTTCATCTGAAAATCGCTGAGCTCAGCGCAGTCATCAGGAAACTGGAGGATCGAAACGCCCTGCTTTCTGAAGAGCGCAATGAACTGGTAATTTATTGACGGCACGCTTGAAGGTTTGCGCTACGTTTGATGCGCGCCATCCAGCGAGGCACCCATTGCGCTTGCTTATTAGTTGAGCGGCGCGGCGAGTCGGTTGCCTGGTAGATGTCTTTTATTGGGAGCCAAAGCCACGATTCCGTTCAAACCGATGCAAAAGGAATGGATACGTTCTGGCCCGCGTGTTGTGCGTCTTTCACATCCCGCACTTCATGCTTGCAGCTAAAGCGACTGAGAGAAACAGAAAGCCAGTTTCTGCCACTCCTGTACAAAAACAAACGCCTGAGCAGGAAGAATGAAGAACTCTCGCTGGTGCTGTGTCGCCTTGAAAACAAAGTGCGCTTTGTCACCCAGGAGAACGAGGAGATGGCAAGCTTGGTAAGTCGACGCGGACAACGGCGGCGTGCCAACAGAGTCCACTGCATTTGTGTTCCACAGAGAAGGCCTAGTTCGCTCAATGACCTGGACCGCGGTTGCGGCCAGCAGGACGGTGAAATGGAGTTCCTTCAAGTTGTGGAGCAGCGGCACATCATCGACGACTTGTCCAAGGTCTTCAGGCAGGCGACTCGGTGCACGTACGGCAGCGCCGCGCTCGCTCGCTGTCGCCAGGAAACCTTTTCCGTCCAAAGCTTGGCCGGCGGCCGCCATCCAAAAAATTGGCCCCTTAAATTCCGACCTTTCAAGCAGGAGCATTGTGCGCACGCGTTTGAACACGCTTTAGACTTGTTTTGCCGTTTTCAGCAGCTCAAAGCTCCCGTTTTGTCAGCGCCTTTGCCACTCGCTGTGCGCTGAAAACGACGGACTTGCCCGGCTGCTCAGCCCGTCAACCATGAGCCGCGAGCGCGACGTCATTGTCCGTAGGCAGCTAGTGGCAAAATGCACCCTGTTAGAGTTGCGCTCGCTCCAACTTATTTTGCAAGAACCACACGGGAGACAAGTAAGTTCTTTTGGACACCTGCAGGTGGAGAGTCCATCCGTTGTACGAATGAAGTCTGACTCTCGGCTCCTGCACGAGCATTTTAATTAAGAGAAACAGGGTGGGTGTAAGAGTGGATTGAATAGAGGAAGCCCTTGACCTCTAGTCAAAACATAGCAAGGGGTGTTTTACGACTTTGTGTAGGAAGGGATAAGCGATAGGGATAAATAAGGGATAAATAATATTATTTATTACAGGTCGCAGTCAAAGTCAAAGCAACACAATGATACGATAAAGATAATCTGGAAAACCCTGACACACCCTGTAGTTGTCACTTTTGGAAAAGACGAGCGTCCCTCCAATCATCGCCGGTGACGTGTTTTTCAGGCTCTGGAGACAGGAGCTCATGTCAGAAATGTCATTGTGAGTCGCGTTTGTTTCTGCGCCGGAGCCGTTCGTTCCCTTTGCATCCAAAGAATCTCAAAGGCGGATTATTTGTGTCGACAGGAGAGAGATTTGCTGCTACGATACCGACGTTGAGAATCTCTGAGGAGGAACAAAGCGTGAGGTCCTGCAAGGTGAGTCTGTTTGTTTGCGGCTGCTTGGTGTTGCGCAAGATGAAATGGCCTTTTTCTCGCTATCGTTCCTCTCGTCGATTCATCGTGAGGTGTCGCTTCAGTTTGTTCAGAGAGATGTTTGCTTCCGCGCCCGCAGGTCATCGAAACATTTTACGGCTACGACGAAGACGTGTTGGTGGACTCGGACGGATCGTCCTTGTCTTTTCACACCGACAGAACCCCCGACACGGAACCCGAAGAGGTAGCCCGCCATTTCTGCCAGCGTATTGGCACCAAACATTCCTCTTCAGCCTGGAATCGGACTCGTCTTTGCGTCGCGGGTGCTTTGTCGCCGGTCTGACTGATTCTGGTACTAGTGCTGTGTTGCATTGGTGTGTGCATGAAGAGGCGGAGCTTCGCTACCGCCAGCTGACGCAAGAATATCAAGCGCTGCAACGAGCCTACGCTCTGCTAGCCCAGACCAGCGAAAGGGGACTACGACGCCGAGAAGGAGATCAAGGTGGCGCCCCTTCCCGCAACCCCCGGCCGGGTCGCAGCCTCCCCGTTCTCACCCAGCCTCGGGTGTTCTCTGGTCTGAAAGGAGGAGGAGGAGCCTCCCTCCTCCTCCTTTCAGACCAGAGAAAAGCTGATGGTAGAAATGGGTCACTATCAAAGCAGAGTAGCAGATCTGGAGTCAGCGCTGAAGCAACAAGGACAGGTAAGCTCATCAATGAGCACACCTTTTTCTCAGACAAAATAGCTACATTCTTCAGTCACTCATCCGTCTGGCATTACTGGACCAACCCCCCCCCCCCGAACGTGGCTGGGAAAATGCGGAGAAAAGCAAATGTCATTTTCCAGTCAACCAAAGAATTTGTGGATGAAAATGACACAACATTCCAAAGCTGTCCACGCGTTTGTCTCTTCTAGAATGTCAAGTGGGTGGAGGAGAAGCAGCTGCTGCGTCAGAGCAATCAGCAGTTGGCCGAAAAGGTGACGGAAAGAAAGGCGCTGGGCGGAGTCGCTTGGCGTCACACCTGTCGGGAAGCCCCGCAGATGAGGTCTGACTGTCTTTTCAGGTCAGGCGGATGGAGGCGGAAGAAGCGCGTCTGAAAGAGCACATCCAGGATATCCGAGACCAAAACGAACTGCTTGAGTTCCGCATCCTGGAGCTGGAGGTGGGAAGACTCGCACAAGCGTGTTGAGGCCAGAGATGTGACGGACGGACGGACGGACGGACGGACGGATGCATGCCTCTGCCTTTCAGGAGAGGGAGTGGCGCTCCCCCGTCTTGAAGTTTCTGCAAGTCCGTTTCCCAGACGGCCTCAGCCCTTTGCAGATCTACTGCGAGGCCGAGGGCGTGAGCGTACGTAAGGCGTCCCTCGCAACCCTAACCTTAACCCGAGGTCCCAGAACACCTTACATTGCTCCTTGCGCCTTTCCCCCGGACATCGTCATCAGTGATCTGATGAAGAAGCTGGACATCCTGGGCTATAACGCCGTAAGTGTATGTCGAACTCCTTATGTTCGCACTCCACGAGACTCGGCGGCTCAAATGTGACTTTTGGAAGGCTTTGCGCTGAAAGAAGCTTGTTGACGCTGTGCCTTTGGGCTCTTGCAGAATCTCACCAACGAGGAGCAGGTGGTCGTGATTCACGCCAGGACCCTTCTCACCCTAGCCGAGAAGGTAACGCGCACGTCCACGCACGCTCTCGCATTCTGCTTATGTGACAGCAGCCTTTCCTCAGTGGTTAGAATACATCAAAGTGACCAAGTCAGCACTTCAACAGAAGATGTTGGACATTGAAAGTGAGAAGGTAGACAGACACGCGACATCAGCCAAGGGGAACTCCGGCAATGTGCCCCAACAATTCTGACCTTGAGCTGTGCTAGGATATGTTCTGCAAGCAGAAGGGCTACCTGGATGAAGAGTTGGACTTCAGGAAGTGTTCCATGGACCAGGCTCATAAGGTAAGCCGCCCTCAAATCTCCCGCCGGACCACTGATGGACGAGGATTGCGGCCCAGAGGATCCTGGAGCTGGAGGCCATGTTGTACGAGGCGCTACCGCAGCGGGACTGCCCCGCCACGGACGGCGAAAAAGCCAGCCACGCTGGCGTGAATGACGTGCTGACGGCGGATCAGAGAGAAGAGCTTAGGAGCGCCGTGGACCAATGGAAGCGAGCCCTGATGTGCGAGTTGAGGGAGCGCGACGCTTGCATCCTCCAAGAGAGAATGGATCTGCTGCACAGCGCGCAACAGGTAAGGGCCCAAAGCCAGCCCGGCACTTACTTGCACGCTTACTGGCTTTTGAATGCCACTTTCCATTTGTCCGTCCTAGAGGAACAAAGAGCTGAAAGAATTCATCGAAGCTCAGAAGAGACAAATCAAACAATTGGAGGAGAAGTTTCTGTTTCTCTTTCTATTCTTCTCCTTGGCCTTCATTCTGTGGCCCTAACACCAGCTGGTGAGTGAGCTCCAGCGGCACCGCACTCGACACCTCCGATACACTGCCAGCCGGTCTCAGACGTTGGCAGACGCTCCGATGCCAACGTATACCCCCCGCCACGGTGACAGAGGCACCGCGTCACACCGGCGCTCATCCAATCAGAAGGCAGGAAAAGCAAATTCACATGCAGGGCACTTTTGAACCAGAAGAGAGCGCCACAAAAAACGGTTGTTGCCCCAAACGCGCACTAAAAAGGGTCAGAATAACAAGAGTCCCACTGGCCAGCCGGGGCCACCCGTCCAGCTGTTTCTTCAGGGGGGAAAAAAATTGGAGTCACCGGTGAGTACATTTTGCATTTAGCTCTGCTTTTCTGCTTCTGTCTTCAAGTGTGTGGCATCCTGCGATCAAAGAGTCAGCCAACCCCAAAGCGGTTGACCTCAACGTCCCACCACCATGCCTACCAGAGCAGGTGACGTGATGCTTTGGACATCCTTCCGTCTCAGATGCCCAAAAGTACTCTTTGCCACATCTGCGGCAATACGGTGTCTTTTCAAAGGTGCAAATAAATCCAGCGTGGGCGGAACACGCACGTCTTCGGTTTTTCCCGCTTTGTTTGTGTGACAGCTGTTGTGAAAATTTTATACAAATAAAGTTGTATAGTACAGGTTTGGCCAAGCCGCAACTCCCGAACCGCATGCGGCTCTTTTATGTTCATATCAACATTTGTGTGTGTGTGTGTGTGTGTGTGTGTGGGGGGGGGGGGGGTTGTGCGTGTTGGCTTCACTTGAGTTCAATTTGGTATTTTGGTCAAAAGCGCATGTGGTGAAATTCCACAAAGTAGGATGGGCAAACACATTTCTTTAAACTATGAGTGTCAATTGGGCTCTCGAAATGGCAGGGAAAAGATGCACAGCAAAACGAAAATACGTAGATGAACACAGGACGTTTTAATCAAAGTGGGAAAGTTTCTATTTTTTGTTGAACGTGATGGCAAACCATTCTGCCTGATATGTCAGACCTCAGCGCATTTCAAAGATTCAAATCTTCAGCGCCATGCACTTCAGCTCACTCCATGCTAACATTGATCAGGCGTCGAACCCGCATCATCATGCTTAAGAGGTGGCCATGCTAACCAGTGCGCCATTATGTCAACGCATAATAACTAAGTCTACTGGTCAAAACAGCGGTTACTATATGACGTCGCTACGTCGTGGTCACGTGACGCAGACAAGACGTCAATGGACGTGGGCAGAGTTAACTTGTTTAAAAGGGAGTAGGCAGAAGAAATATTTAATTTATTTAAATCTATTTTGAGTGCACACCATTATGCCAATGCATAACAACTGTAAATCTACTAAACAAAACAGCGGTTGCTATATGACATCTGCCACGTCGTGGTCACGTGACATACGTGACGTCGATGGGCGTAACTTTCGCCGGAATTCAAATCCGCGGGGAGAGTTAACTTGTTTAAAAGAGAGTGGGCAGAAGAATTATTTAATTTATTTAAATCTATTTGGTGTGTGCGCCATTATGTCAATGCATAACAACTGTAAGTCTACTAAACAAAACAGCGGTTGCTATTTGACGTCTGCCACGTCGTGGTCACGTGACGCGGACGTGACGTCGACGCCTACTTTACATCCCACCGATCACAGGACTCCTCGGCTGCATAACCGTGCCCCCTTCCCAACCAATCGGATTTGCTATACGCGAAAACGACGCCAATGGAAAGAGCTTCCGCCCAAATTTAAATCCGTGGGCGTGGCTCGCAGCAGGAAGTAGGAAAATGGCGGCGATGTTGACAAAGACACAGCGGATGGTAACATACGACGAACAAGAGAAATATTTTTATTTTCTGCTTGCAACTGGACCGTCCAGAGCGTACACGGTAAGTACAACTCATCGTTTTTAAAAAGAAGTACTTTTGTTGCCCTGAAAAGCGAGTGAGCGTGGCGTTTGTGGGGGACGTCGAATTTCGACGATTCTTTCTGGTCAACGGTTGTAAATGATTGTGTTGATTAAAAAAGAAAACTTGATGTAACTCTACTTTTAACTGCCGTTTCAGATAGATTTGGAATTGCATCACATCCAATTTTGCCTAGAGCGTACACGGTAAGTAACACTCGTTGTGTTTAAGGAGATTTACGTTTGTAATAGCAGAAGTGTAGCCGCGTTGCGTTGTACGTGTGAATGTTGGTCCGGGCGAAATGTTAATGTTTAATTTCATTCCTTTAGGTTCCACGGTGTTTGTTGGCTGCAAGTTTTCCACTGCAAGAAGAGGCTCATATCATTGACCAGGAGCGAGCTACAATGGTGAGTAGCCATAACATTTATGTTAAACACTTCTTATTTCATGTCTAACAGTACTTGATTTAACAAATAACCATAAATAAATACAGTGTGGGCACTGAAGTTAACATATGTGATTATACTGCCTAATCTGTCACCGAGTAGATTGTTGCAAAGTAATATAAGATCCAAAGTTGTAATTCAGAATAGTTTTCAAAAGAAGGCCATTAGAATTATATACAAGTCTGATTACCCTGAACAAGCTATTAATTAAATCACAAATTCTTCAATTCAAAGATTTGGTAGATTATCAGACAAATAATGTCTAACAGTAATTGATTTAACACATCACGATAAGTAGATTGAGTGTGGGCACTCTCAAGTTAACATATGTGATTATACTGCCTAATCTGTTACAGAGTATGTTGTTGCCAAGTAATGTAGAATAGATCCAAAGTAGTAATCCAGAATAGTTTTGAAGAGGCCATTAGAATGATAAACAAATCTGATTACCTTGAACATAATAACAAGCTAAGTGTTTAATATGTCCTATGAAGTCAAAATTGGGCACCATCATGTGGTGAAATTTGGAATTGCATCACATCCAATTTTGCCTGGGAACAAACAGATTACATAAATCTTAGTTTTGAATAAGCCACTCCTTCTCAAACAAGTAAACTCTGCCCATTTTGCGCAGTAGATGTTCTGTTAATATCTAGTATTTATACAAAGTCATAATTTAAATTGCTTTCAACCTTCATTCATCGGTTCAACCAACATTACTCGCTCTTATTACCAACTTGTATTGATTTAACTAAGCGTTTAATACTTCCTATCAGGTCTCAAATCGAGATTTGGCAAAATACAATTTCAGCAAATCCAATTTTGCCAGGGAACAAAAATAGATTAAATAAACTAAATAAGTCCTCTTCCCATTAAATAAATCAGAAAAGTCTGTCTTGTAACCAGTCCTCTTCAAACAAGTAAAGTCTGCCCATTTTGTGCCGTAGATTTTGTGTCTATGCCTAGTATTTAAACAAAATCATAATTTAAACGACTTCTTTCCTTCATTCACTTTGGAAATTTGGAATTGCAGCAAATCGAATTTTGGCAGGGAACAAAAATAGATCAATTAAACTAAATAAGTCTTCTTCCCATTAAATAAATTTAAAAAGTCTGTCTTGTAACCAGTCCTTTTCAAACAAGTAAAGTCTGCCCATTTTGTGCCGTCGATTTTGTGTTAATGCCTAGTATTTATACAAAATCATAATTTAAAGGACTTCATTCCTTCATTCACTTTGGAAATTTGGAATTGCAGCACATCAAATTTTGCCTGGGAAGAAAAGTAGATTAAATAAATTTAATAAGTCTTACTACTTCCCATTAAATAAATTAAATACGTCTTACTTGTTCCCACTCCTTTTCAAAACAGTAGTTTAAAACGAGGGCCCTTCACTCAATCTTTAACCTCAACCCCGCACGTTGTGTTGTATCTGTGAATGTTGGTTGTGGCCAAATGATAGTTTTCTTTCATTCGTTTAGGTTCCAAGAAAACTTGATGTAACTCTACTTTTAACTGCCGTTTCAGATAAGCGGGTATTACGTCGCAGTCAAATGCCGCGGATATGACGTAATTGCCCGAACCTCCGCCAAAATTCAAATCTGTTGGCGCGATGGCCGTGAGCCACTGAGCAGCGACGATTATCAACAGAAATATCTTTATTTTCTGCTTGCAACTGGACCGTCTAGAGCGTACACGGTAAGTAACACTCATTGTGTTTAAGGAGATTTACGTTTGTAATAGCAGAAGTGTAGCCGCGTTGCGTTGTACGTGTGAAAATTGGTCGAGGCGAAATGTTAATGTTTAATTTCATTCCTTTAGGTTCCACGGTGTTTGTTGGCTGCAAGTTTTCCACTGCAAGAAGAGGCTCGTATCATTGACCAGGAGCGAGCTACAATGGTGAGTAGCCATAACATTTATGTTAAACACTTCCTATTTCATGTCTAACAGTACTTGATTTAACAAATAACCATAAATAAATACAGTGTGGGCACTGAAGTTAACATATGTGATTATACTGCCTAATCTGTCACGGAGTAGATTGTTGCAAAGTAATATAAGATCCAAAGTTGTAATTCAGAATAGTTTTCAAAAGAAGGCCATTAGAATTATATACAAGTCTGATTACCCTGAACAAGCTATTAATTAAATCACAAATTCTTCAATTCAAAGATTTGGTAGATTATCAGACAAATAATGTCTAACAGTAATTGATTTAACACATCACGATAAGTAGATTGAGTGTGGGCACTCTCAAGTTAACATATGTGATTATACTGCCTAATCTGTTACAGAGTATGTTGTTGCCAAGTAATGTAGAATAGATCCAAAGTAGTAATCCAGAATAGTTTTGAAGAGGCCATTAGAATGAGAAACAAATCTGATTACCTTGAACATAATAACAAGCTAAGTGTTTAATATGTCCTATGAAGTCAAAATTGGGCACCATCATGTGGTGAAATTTGGAATTGCATCACATCCAATTTTGCCTGGGAACAAACAGATTACATAAATCTTAGTTTTGAATAAGCCACTCCTTCTCAAACAAGTAAACTCTGCCCATTTTGCGCAGTAGATGTTCTGTTAATATCTAGTATTTATACAAAGTCATAATTTAAATTGCTTTCAACCTTCATTCATCGGTTCAACCAACATTACTCGCTCTTATTACCAACTTGTATTGATTTAACTAAGCGTTTAATACTTCCTATCAGGTCTCAAATCGAGATTTGGCAAAATACAATTTCAGCAAATCCAATTTTGCCAGGGAACAAAAATAGATTAAATAAACTAAATAAGTCCTCTTCCCATTAAATAAATCAGAAAAGTCTGTCTTGTAACCAGTCCTCTTCAAACAAGTAAAGTCTGCCCATTTTGTGCCGTAGATTTTGTGTCTATGCCTAGTATTTAAACAAAATCATAATTTAAACGACTTCTTTCCTTCATTCACTTTGGAAATTTGGAATTGCAGCAAATCGAATTTTGGCAGGGAACAAAAATAGATCAATTAAACTAAATAAGTCTTCTTCCCATTAAATAAATTAAAAAAGTCTGTCTTGTAACCAGTCCTTTTCAAACAAGTAAAGTCTGCCCATTTTGTGCCGTCGATTTTGTGTTAATGCCTAGTATTTATACAAAATCATAATTTAAAGGACTTCATTCCTTCATTCACTTTGGAAATTTGGAATTGCAGCACATCAAATTTTGCCTGGGAAGAAAAGTAGATTAAATAAATTTAATAAGTCTTACTACTTCCCATTAAATAAATTAAATACGTCTTACTTGTTCCCACTCCTTTTCAAAACAGTAGTTTAAAACGAGGGCCCTTCACTCAATCTTTAACCTCAACCCCGCACGTTGTGTTGTATCTGTGAATGTTGGTTGTGGCCAAATGATAGTTTTCTTTCATTCGTTTAGGTTCCAAGAAAACTTGATGTAACTCTACTTTTAACTGCCGTTTCAGATAAGCGGGTATTACGTCGCAGTCATGTGCCGTGGATATGACGTAATTGCCCGAACCTCCGCCAAAATTCAAATCTGTTGGCGCGATGGCCGTGAGCCACTGAGCAGCGACGATTATCAACAGAAATATCTTTATTTTCTGCTTGCAACTGGACCGTCTAGAGCGTACACGGTAAGTAACACTCATTGTGTTTAAGGAGATTTACGTTTGTAATAGCAGAAGTGTAGCCGCGTTGCGTTGTACGTGTGAAAATTGGTCGAGGCGAAATGTTAATGTTTAATTTCATTCCTTTAGGTTCCACGGTGTTTGTTGGCTGCAAGTTTTCCACTGCAAGAAGAGGCTCGTATCATTGACCAGGAGCGAGCTACAATGGTGAGTAGCCATAACATTTATGTTAAACACTTCCTATTTCATGTCTAACAGTACTTGATTTAACAAATAACCATAAATAAATACAGTGTGGGCACTGAAGTTAACATATGTGATTATACTGCCTAATCTGTCACGGAGTAGATTGTTGCAAAGTAATATAAGATCCAAAGTTGTAATTCAGAATAGTTTTCAAAAGAAGGCCATTAGAATTATATACAAGTCTGATTACCCTGAACAAGCTATTAATTAAATCACAAATTCTTCAATTCAAAGATTTGGTAGATTATCAGACAAATAATGTCTAACAGTAATTGATTTAACACATCACGATAAGTAGATTGAGTGTGGGCACTCTCAAGTTAACAGATATGATTATACTGCCTAATCTGTTACAGAGTATGTTGTTGCCAAGTAATGTAGAATAGATCCAAAGTAGTAATCCAGAATAGTTTTGAAGAGGCCATTAGAATGAGAAACAAATCTGATTACCTTGAACATAATAACAAGCTAAGTGTTTAATATGTCCTATGAAGTCAAAATTGGGCACCATCATGTGGTGAAATTTGGAATTGCATCACATCCAATTTTGCCTGGGAACAAACAGATTAAATAAATCTTAGTTTTGAATAAGCCACTCCTTCTCAAACAAGTAAACTCTGCCCATTTCGCGCAGTAGATGTTCTGTTAATATCTAGTATTTATACAAAGTCATAATTTAAATTGCTTTCAACCTTCATTCATCGGTTCAACCAACATTACTCGCTCTTATTACCAACTTGTATTGATTTAACTAAGCGTTTAATACTTCCTATCAGGTCTCAAGGCAAGATTTGGCAAAATACAATTTCAGCAAATCCAATTTTGCCAGGGAACAAAAATAGATTAAATAAACTAAATAAGTCTTCTTCCCATTAAATAAATCAGAAAAGTCTGTCTTGTAACCAGTCCTCTTCAAAC
The DNA here is from genome assembly GCF_059516105.1 of Syngnathus floridae. Taxonomy (NCBI): domain Eukaryota; kingdom Metazoa; phylum Chordata; class Actinopteri; order Syngnathiformes; family Syngnathidae; genus Syngnathus; species Syngnathus floridae. The sequence goes on along the minus strand of NC_142423.1, from coordinate 224,531 downwards.
AAGTAAAGTCTGCCCATTTTGTGCCGTAGATTTTGTGTCTATGCCTAGTATTTAAACAAAATCATAATTTAAACGACTTCTTTCCTTCATTCACTTTGGAAATTTGGAATTGCAGCAAATCGAATTTTGCCAGGGAACAAAAATAGATCAATTAAACTAAATAAGTCTTCTTCCCATTAAATAAATTAAAAAAGTCTGTCTTGTAACCAGTCCTTTTCAAACAAGTGAAGTCTGCCCATTTTGTGCCGTCGATTTTGTGTTAATGCCTAGTATTTATACAAAATCATAATTTAAAGGACTTCATTCCTTCATTCACTTTGGAAATTTGGAATTGCAGCACATCAAATTTTGCCTGGGAAGAAAAGTAGATTAAATAAATTTAATAAGTCTTACTACTTCCCATTAAATAAATTAAATACGTCTTACTTGTTCCCACTCCTTTACAAAAAAGTAGTTTAAAACGAGGTCCCTTCACTCAACCTTTAACCCTATTTATTCACCTTCTAGGCTAAGTGTTAAAGGCTAAGTGTTAAAGGCTAAGTGTTAAAGGCTAAGTGTTAGAGGCTAAGTGCCAGAGGCTAGGCGCCAGAGGCGAGTTTTTGTGGGCTGAAGTTTTAGTGGGGTTAGTGTGAATACAATCCAAAAGAATACAACAGAATACAATACAATAGAATATAATACATAGATTAAATTCAATAGCTCTTACTACTTCCCATTAAATAAATTAAATACGTCTTACTTGTTCCCAATCCTTTTCAAAAAAGTAGTTTAAAACGAGGGCCCTTCACTCAACCTTTAACCTCAACCCCGCACGTCACATTGTGTTGTATCTGTGAATGTTGGTTGTGGCCAAATGATAGTTTTCTTTCATTCGTTTAGGTTCCACGGTGTTTGTTGGCTATGTTTTCCACTGTCAGAAGGATGAAAATACAAAGTACAACGCTTGGACGTGGGCGAAGACGTCACCGGTGAGTCCTTCCTTCCTATTTATTTACCTTCTAGATGCTAGAGGCTAAGTGTTAGAGGCTAAGTGTTAGAGGCTAAGTGTTAAACACAATACGAACAACACAACGATACTGCACTGAACAACACGATACCGCACTGAGAAACACGATACCGCACTGAACAACACGATACCGCACTGAACAACACCATGCCGCACTGAACACCATGCCACACTGAACAACACCATCCCGCACTGAACAACACCATGCCGCACTAAACAACACCATGCCGCACTGAACAACACCATGCCTCACTGAACGACACCATGCCGCACTGAAAGACACCATGCCGCACTGAACGACACCATGCCGCACTAAAAGACACCATCCCGCACTGAACACCATGCCGCACTGAACAACACCATCCTGCACTGAACAACACCATCCCGCACTGAACAACACCATGCCGCACTGAACAACATTATGCCGCACTGAACATTATGCCGCACTGAACAACACCATGCCGCACTGAACAACACCATGCCGCACTGAACAACATTATGCCGCACTGAACAACGCCATGCCGCACTGAACAACACCATGCCGCACTGAACAGCACCATGCCGCACTGAACAACATTATGCCGCACTGAACAACACCATGCCGCACTGAACAACACCATCCTGCACTGAACAACACCATTCCGCATTGAACACCATGCCGCACTGAACAACACCATCCCGCACTGAACAACACCATCCCGCACTGAACAACACCATGCCGCACTAAACAACATTATGCCGCACTGAACAACATTATGCCGAAATGAACAACACCATGCCGCACTGAACAACACCATGCCGCACTGAACAACACCATCCTGCACTGAACAACACCATCCCGCACTGAACAACACCATGCCGCACTGAACAACACCATGCCGCACTGAACAACACCATGCCGCAATGAACAACACCATCCCACACTGAACAACATTATGCCGCACTGAACATTATGCCGCACTGAACAACACCATGCCGCACTGAACAACACCATGCCGCACTGAACAACACCATCCTGCACTGAACAACACCATCCCGCACTGAACAACACCATGCCGCACTGAACAACATTATGGCGCACTGAACAACATTATGCCGCACTGAACAACACCATGCCGCACTGAACAACACCATGCCGCACTGAACAACACCATGCCGCAATGAACAACACCATCCCGCACTGAACAACACCATGCCGCACTGAGCAACACCATGCCGCACTGAACAACACCATCCTGCACTGAACAACACCATGCCGCACTGAACAACACCATTCCGCACTGAACAACACCATGCCGCACTGAACAACATTACGCTGCACTGAACAACACCATGCCGCACTGAACAACACCATGCCGCACTGAACAACACCATGCCGCATTGAACAACACCATGCCGCATTGAACAACACCATGCCGCACTGAACAACACCATCCTGCACTGAACAACACCATGCCGCATTGAACAACACCATGCCGCACTGAACAACACCATCCTGCACTGAACAACACCATCCCGCACTGAACAACACCATCCCGCATTGAACAACACCATCCTGCACTGAACAACACCATGCCGCACTGAACAACACCATGCCGCACTGAACAACACCATTCCGCACTGAACAACACCATGCCGCACTGAACAACACCATCCTGCACTGAACAACACCATCCCGCACTGAACAACACCATGCCGCATTGAACAACACCATCCTGCACTGAACAACACCATCCTGCACTGAACAACACCATGCCGCACTGAACAACACCATGCCGCACTGAACAACACCATGCCGCACTGAACAACACCATGCCGCAATGAACAACATTATGCCGCACTGAACAACATTATGTCGCACTGAACAACACCATGCCGCACTGAACAACACCATGCCGCACTGAACAACATTATGCCGCACTGAAAAACACCATGCCGCACTGAACAACACCATCCCGCACTGAACAACACCATGCCGCATTGAACAACACCATGCCGCACTGAACAACACCATGCTGCACTGAACAACATTATGCTGCACTGAACAACACGATCCTGCATTGAACAACACCATGCCGCACTGAACAACACCATCCTGCACTGAACAACACCATCCTGCACTGAACAACACCACCCCGCACTTAACAACACGATCCCGCATTGAACACCATCCCGCACTGAACAACACCATGCCGCACTGAACAACACCATTCCGCACTGAACAACACCATGCCGCACTGAACAACACCATGCCGCACTGAACAACACCATGCCGCACTGAACAACACCATGCCGCACTGAACAACATTATGCCGCACTGAACAACACCATGCCGCACTGAACAACACCATCCCGCACTGAACAACACCATGCCGCACTGAACAACACCATGCCGCACTGAACAACACCATCCTGCACTGAACAACACCATCCCGCACTGAACAACACCATGCCGCACTGAACAACATTATGGCGCACTGGACAACATTATGCCGCACTGAACAACACCATGCCGCACTGAACAACACCATGCCGCACTGAACAACACCATGCCGCACTGAACAACACCATGCCGCACTGAACAACATTATGCCGCACTGAACAACACCATGCCGCACTGAACAACACCATGCCGCACTGAACAACACGATCCCGCATTGAACAACACCATCCCGCACTGAACAACACCACCCCGCACTGAACAACACGATCCCGCATTGAACAACACGATCCCGGACTGAACAACACCATGCCGCACTGAACAACACCATCCTGCACTGAACAACACCATCCCGCACTGAACAACACCATGCCGCACTGAACAACACCATGCCGCACTGAACAACACCATCCTGCACTGAACAACACCATGCCGCACTGAACAACACCATGCCGCACTGAACAACACCATGCCGCACTGAACAACATTATGCCGCACTGAACAACATTATGCCGCACTGAACAACATTATGTCGCACTGAACAACACCATGCCGCACTGAACAACACCATGCTGCACTGAACAACATTATGCCGCACTGAACAACACGATCCCGCATTGAACAACACCATCCCGCAGTGAACAACACCATGCCGCATTGAACAACACCATGCCGCACTGAACAACACCATGCTGCACTGAACAACATTATGCTGCACTGAACAACACGATCCTGCATTGAACAACACCATGCCGCACTGAACAACACCATCCTGCACTGAACAACACCTTTCCACACTGAACAACACCATGCCGCACTGAACAACATTATGCCGCACTGAACAACACCATGCCGCACTGAACAACACCATGCCGCACTGAACAACACCATGCCGCACTGAACAACACCATGCCGCAATGAACAACACCATCCCGCACTGAACAACACCATGCCGCATTGAACAACACCATGCCGCACTGAACAACACCATCCCGCACTGAACAACACCACCCCGCACTGAACAACACGATCCCGCATTGAACAACACCATCCCGGACTGAACAACACCATGCCGCACTGAACAACACCATGCCGCACTGAACAACACCATGCCGCACTGAACAACACCATGCCGCACTGAACAACACCATGCCGCACTGAACAACACCATGCCGCACTGAACAACATTATGCCGCACTGAACAACACCATGCCGCACTGAACAACACCATCCCGCACTGAACAACACCATGCCGCATTGAACAACACCATGCCGCACTGAACAACACCATCCTGCACTGAACAACACCATCCCGCACTGAACAACACCATGCCGCACTGAACAACATTATGGCGCACTGAACAACATTATGCCGCACTGAACAACACCATGCCGCACTGAACAACACCATGCCGCACTGAACAACACCATGCCGCACTGAACAACATTATGCCGCACTGAACAACATTATGCCGCACTGAACAACACCATGCCGCACTGAACAACACCATGCCGCACTGAACAACACCATGCCGCACTGAACAACACGACGTCGCACTGAACAACACGACGCCGCACAGAACAACACGACGCCGCACAGAATAACACAATACCGCACAGAACAACACAATACCGCACAAACAGTTTTAGATAATATTACGTCGCAGTCATGTGACGCGGACATGACGTCAATAGGCGGAACTCGCGGCAAAATTATAATCCGTGGGCGTGGCTTGCAACAGGAAGTAGGAAAGCGGCAGTTCTGGCAAACAAGACACAGCGGTTAGTAACACGATGACTAACAAGGCAAATATTTTTGTTTTCAGCTTGCAACTTGACCGTCTAGAGCGTACAAGGTAATTACAACTGTTTTTTTTTAGCCCTGAAAAGCGAGGGAGTGTGGCGTTTGGGAGGAATGTCGAACTCGGCGTCTGCTTCCAGCCACAGACGCCAAATTTCGACGATTATTTCGACTGGTCAACGGTTGTAAATTATTGCGTTGACTAAAAACTTTATTTAACTCTACTCTTAACTTTGCCGTTTCAGATATGCGGGTATTACACCGCGGAAATGACGTCAATAGGCTGAACTCTCGCCAAAATTCAAATCTGTGGGCGCAATGGCCTTGAGCGAGACACCGGATACAAACACGACGATTATCAACAGAAATATCTTTATTTTCTGCTTGCAAGTGGACCGTCTAGAGCGTACACGGTAAGTACAACTCATTGTGTTTAAAAAGATTTACGTTTGTGTAGTTTGCGTTGCGTTGTATCTGTGAATGTTGGTTGAGGCTAAATGTTAATGTTTAATTTCATTCCTTTAGGTTCCACGGTGTTTGTTGGCTGTATGTTTTCCACTGCAAGAAGAGGCTCGTATCATTGACCAGCAGGAGCTACAATGGTGAGTACCCCTTTCGTCTTCCATTTATGTTAAACACTTCCTATTTCATGTCTAACAGTACTCGATTTAACAAATAACCATAAATAAATACAGTGTGGGCAGTCACGTTAACATATGTGATTATCCTGCCTAATATGTTTATCACAAATATGTCACTAATCACTAATATGTTTATTTGTTTATCACAACACCTTTGGACCTTCAGCAATCGATTATTTCCCTTCATCTACATAGAGACAGAACGATGGTGTCTTAAACATCTCATTCATTTCACCAAATAACTTCACGCAGGTGGATAACGGCCGTCTCGGTCACGCTATGTTGCGTGATGCAGTTTTGAAGAACCAAATGCATTTATTCAATGAATAAGTCAAGCTAGTTCTATGTTTATGATGTTGTAAGTTACGGTACCGATTGAAGTTGAGTTCGAAGCCAGTGGAAAACAGCGCTGCGTTTGTGCTCTCCAGGTACAAATGTTGTGATCTCTGACTGACGACCGGGCGAGACTCGAGTAAGAGATGTCCAAACGAGCTCCGGCAGGGCGGGCCAAGGCGGAGCGAACGGACGCCCTTCAGGCCGCCAATGACGAGCTGAGAACCAAACTGATGGACGTCCAGTTAGAACTTCAGCAGGAGAAGAACAAGGTGAAAACCTCAACAGACAGACACTGCCTGCCTCCCTGCCTGCCTCCCTGCCTGCCTCCCTGCCTGCCTCCCTCCCTCCCAGTTTTCCCGATGTAGATTAGACATGCGTGTGCCATGACTGTGTCAGCCTACATCAACAAATGCACCGAGGACGTCAGCACCACTAAGAATATCATCACCCGGGGCAACCAACGACCCTGGATGACTGAGGAGGTACGTCAAACGCTACGAGCGCGGAACTCTGCCTTCAAGTCTGGCGACAAGGAGACACTGAGGACAGCGAGAGCCAACTTGAACCGTGCCATCAGGATAGCGAAGCGAGACCGCAGTCGAAAATTTCAGGATCGTTTCCACGACGTCAAAAACATCAGGAGTATGTGGCAAGGCATACGGGCGATTACAGACTACAACTCACCCTCCCCCCCCCCGGTGGGTGTAGTTGATGCTGACTTTCTAAATGGTCTAAATAACTTCTTTGGGAGGTTCGAGGCACTAAACGGCACTCCAGCAGTTAAAACTGTCCCCCATCAGGAAGAGGAGGTACTCTGCCTTGACTCCGCCGATGTGTTGAAGACCCTGAGGAGAGTCAACCCCTGTAAGGCCCCTGGCCCCGACAACATTCCTGGGCGTGTGTTCAGGGAATGTGCAAGTCATCTGGCTGGGGTCATCACAGACATTTTTAACACCTCGCTGGGCCAAGCCACAGTGCCGGCGTGCTTTAAGACTGCCTCCATCATTCCGGTGCCGAAGAAACCTCAAATCACCTCATTTAATGATTACCGGCCTGTTGCACTGACTCCGGTTATGATGAAGTGCTTCGAAAGGCTGCTTAAAGGTCACATCGTTTCCAGACTCCCCCTATTATTTGACCCGTTCCAGTTTGCCGACCGGCAAAACCGCTCCACTCAGGACGCCATCTCCTCCTACCTGTTGCGCGCTGTGCAGCAGATCCATTCTCTCTTGGAGGATGCAAGCGTCGCGCTCCCTCAACTCGCACATCAGGGCTCGCTTCCATTGGTCCACGGCGCTCCTAAGCTCTTCTCTCTGATCCGCCGTCAGCACGTCATTCACGCCAGCGTGGCTGGCTTTTTCGCCGTCCGTGGCGGGGCAGTCCCGCTGCGGTAGCGCCTCGTACAACATGGCCTCCAGCTCCAGGATCCTCTGGGCCGCAATCCTCGTCCATCAGTGGTCCGGCGGGAGATTTGAGGGCGGCTTACCTTATGAGCCTGGTCCATGGAACACTTCCTGAAGTCCAACTCTTCATCCAGGTAGCCCTTCTGCTTGCAGAACATATCCTAGCACAGCTCAAGGTCAGAATTGTTGGGGCACATTGCCGGAGTTCCCCTTGGCTGATGTCGCGTGTCTGTCTACCTTCTCACTTTCAATGTCCAACATCTTCTGTTGAAGTGCTGACTTGGTCACTTTGATGTATTCTAACCACTGAGGAAAGGCTGCTGTCACATAAGCAGAATGCGAGAGCGTGCGTGGACGTGCGCGTTACCTTCTCGGCTAGGGTGAGAAGGGTCCTGGCGTGAATCACGACCACCTGCTCCTCGTTGGTGAGATTCTGCAAGAGCCCAAAGGCACAGCGTCAACAAGCTTCTTTCAGCGCAAAGCCTTCCAAAAGTCACATTTGAGCCGCCGAGTCTCGTGGAGTGCGAACATAAGGAGTTCGACATACACTTACGGCGTTATAGCCCAGGATGTCCAGCTTCTTCATCAGATCACTGATGACGATGTCCGGGGGAAAGGCGCAAGGAGCAATGTAAGGTGTTCTGGGACCTCGGGTTAAGGTTAGGGTTGCGAGGGACGCCTTACGTACGCTCACGCCCTCGGCCTCGCAGTAGATCTGCAAAGGGCTGAGGCCGTCTGGGAAACGGACTTGCAGAAACTTCAAGACGGGGGAGCGCCACTCCCTCTCCTGAAAGGCAGAGGCATGCATCCGTCCGTCCGTCCGTCCGTCCGTCACATCTCTGGCCTCAACACGCTTGTGCGAGTCTTCCCACCTCCAGCTCCAGGATGCGGAACTCAAGCAGTTCGTTTTGGTCTCGGATATCCTGGACGTGCTCTTTCAGACGCGCTTCTTCCGCCTCCATCCGCCTGACCTGAAAAGACAGTCAGACCTCATCTGCGGGGCTTCCCGACAGGTGTGACGCCAAGCGACTCCGCCCAGCGCCTTTCTTTCCGTCACCTTTTCGGCCAACTGCTGATTGCTCTGACGCAGCAGCTGCTTCTCCTCCACCCACTTGACATTCTAGAAGAGACAAACGCGTGGACAGCTTTGGAATGTTGTGTCATTTTCATCCACAAATTCTTTGGTTGACTGGAAAATGACATTTGCTTTTCTCCGCATTTTCCCAGCCACGTTCGGGGGGGGGGGGGGGTTGGTCCAGTAATGCCAGACGGATGAGTGACTGAAGAATGTAGCTATTTTGTCTGAGAAAAAGGTGTGCTCATTGATGAGCTTACCTGTCCTTGTTGCTTCAGCGCTGACTCCAGATCTGCTACTCTGCTTTGATAGTGACCCATTTCTACCATCAGCTTTTCTCTGGTCTGAAAGGAGGAGGAGGGAGGCTCCTCCTCCTCCTTTCAGACCAGAGAACACCCGAGGCTGGGTGAGAACGGGGAGGCTGCGACCCGGCCGGGGGTTGCGGGAAGGGGCGCCACCTTGATCTCCTTCTCGGCGTCGTAGTCCCCTTTCGCTGGTCTGGGCTAGCAGAGCGTAGGCTCGTTGCAGCGCTTGATATTCTTGCGTCAGCTGGCGGTAGCGAAGCTCCGCCTCTTCATGCACACACCAATGCAACACAGCACTAGTACCAGAATCAGTCAGACCGGCGACAAAGCACCCGCGACGCAAAGACGAGTCCGATTCCAGGCTGAAGAGGAATGTTTGGTGCCAATACGCTGGCAGAAATGGCGGGCTACCTCTTCGGGTTCCGTGTCGGGGGTTCTGTCGGTGTGAAAAGACAAGGACGATCCGTCCGAGTCCACCAACACGTCTTCGTCGTAGCCGTAAAATGTTTCGATGACCTGCGGGCGCGGAAGCAAACATCTCTCTGAACAAACTGAAGCGACACCTCACGATGAATCGACGAGAGGAACGATAGCGAGAAAAAGGCCATTTCATCTTGCGCAACACCAAGCAGCCGCAAACAAACAGACTCACCTTGCAGGACCTCACGCTTTGTTCCTCCTCAGAGATTCTCGACGTCGGTATCGTAGCAGCAAATCTCTCTCCTGTCGACACAAATAATCCGCCTTTGAGATTCTTTGGATGCAAAGGGAACGAACGGCTCCGGCGCAGAAACAAACGCGACTCACAATGACATTTCTGACATGAGCTCCTGTCTCCAGAGCCTGAAAAACACGTCACCGGCGATGATTGGAGGGACGCTCGTCTTTTCCAAAAGTGACAACTACAGGGTGTGTCAGGGTTTTCCAGATTATCTTTATCGTATCGTTGTGTTGCTTTGACTTTGACTGCGACCTGTAATAAATAATATTATTTATCCCTTATTTATCCCTATCGCTTATCCCTTCCTACACAAAGTCGTAAAACACCCCTTGCTATGTTTTGACTAGAGGTCAAGGGCTTCCTCTATTCAATCCACTCTTACACCCACCCTGTTTCTCTTAATTAAAATGCTCGTGCAGGAGCCGAGAGTCAGACTTCATTCGTACAACGGATGGACTCTCCACCTGCAGGTGTCCAAAAGAACTTACTTGTCTCCCGTGTGGTTCTTGCAAAATAAGTTGGAGCGAGCGCAACTCTAACAGGGTGCATTTTGCCACTAGCTGCCTACGGACAATGACGTCGCGCTCGCGGCTCATGGTTGACGGGCTGAGCAGCCGGGCAAGTCCGTCGTTTTCAGCGCACAGCGAGTGGCAAAGGCGCTGACAAAACGGGAGCTTTGAGCTGCTGAAAACGGCAAAACAAGTCTAAAGCGTGTTCAAACGCGTGCGCACAATGCTCCTGCTTGAAAGGTCGGAATTTAAGGGGCCAATTTTTTGGATGGCGGCCGCCGGCCAAGCTTTGGACGGAAAAGGTTTCCTGGCGACAGCGAGCGAGCGCGGCGCTGCCGTACGTGCACCGAGTCGCCTGCCTGAAGACCTTGGACAAGTCGTCGATGATGTGCCGCTGCTCCACAACTTGAAGGAACTCCATTTCACCGTCCTGCTGGCCGCAACCGCGGTCCAGGTCATTGAGCGAACTAGGCCTTCTCTGTGGAACACAAATGCAGTGGACTCTGTTGGCACGCCGCCGTTGTCCGCGTCGACTTACCAAGCTTGCCATCTCCTCGTTCTCCTGGGTGACAAAGCGCACTTTGTTTTCAAGGCGACACAGCACCAGCGAGAGTTCTTCATTCTTCCTGCTCAGGCGTTTGTTTTTGTACAGGAGTGGCAGAAACTGGCTTTCTGTTTCTCTCAGTCGCTTTAGCTGCAAGCATGAAGTGCGGGATGTGAAAGACGCACAACACGCGGGCCAGAACGTATCCATTCCTTTTGCATCGGTTTGAACGGAATCGTGGCTTTGGCTCCCAATAAAAGACATCTACCAGGCAACCGACTCGCCGCGCCGCTCAACTAATAAGCAAGCGCAATGGGTGCCTCGCTGGATGGCGCGCATCAAACGTAGCGCAAACCTTCAAGCGTGCCGTCAATAAATTACCAGTTCATTGCGCTCTTCAGAAAGCAGGGCGTTTCGATCCTCCAGTTTCCTGATGACTGCGCTGAGCTCAGCGATTTTCAGATGAAACCGTCGCGTGTCCCGATCCTCCTGAGACTGAAAACGCCCCGCAACACACACACACAAGCACTCGTTCAAAGTTCAAAACTGTTTTTGTGCTACCTTCCTCCAGCAACGAACTAAGTCATGCGTACTGCAAGTGTGTGATGAGGTGGCTTACGCAATGAAGAGGATTGCTAGTAGCGGCGTTGACCCCACTTCCAGGGTAGTTTAGGCCCGCCCTTTGGGAATCCCTCAGGGCAGCGATCTGCTGCTCGGCAGCCTGAGTCTGCAGCTGAAGGCGGTGGACGTGGCCGGCCCCAGGGCTTCATCCAAAACACTAACCGCTCTGTCTTTCAGCTTGATCTCATCCGTCTGGATGTACAAACGGGGAGCGCTCAGGCAGGCGGGCAAACTCATTTGCCAGAATTGTGACAAAAACAAAGAGAGCAACCGGCCAATTTTGTTCTTGAATCGACTAGAACACCTTTGCTGTGACAAAAGCGAAGCGAGCAACCGGACATTTTCTTCTTGTGAAATAGAATAGAATAGAATGCCTTAGGTGTCATTGCACTGCAGGTATACAACGAAATTGGGAACATAGTCACGCACCGCGCATCTGATCAGTCCTACCAGTCGGCGGATCTCCCTCTCGCAGTCTCTCTTGGTTCGGCTCAGCTCCTCCCGATGCTGGTGATGAGCCGATCGGAGCTCGGCCGCTCGGGACTGCCAGGCCTGCTGGGCCGCTGCCAGGGCTTCTTCCGCGCTCCTGGTGGAGGCGACACCGCTCGGTCTCCCGACACCGCCGCGTCTCCTCCACCTCCGCCAGCAAAGCGCCCCCCCTCCTCACCTGAGCAGACATTGCGCCACACCGGGCCGTTGAGACCGCAACGGAGCGCCGCGACGCTTACTGGGGACAAGCTACACAATACGGTAGCGGCCGCATCGAAGCCCGACGTGGCGTGCGGATAGTCAGACACGGATAGAGCGGATCACCTTGTCCATGGAGCCGTCCCTCAGGCTGAGGACCAAGGCATTCAGTCGCTGGATCTCTCCATCTTTGATTTTGATCACTCTCATCAGCTCCATTTCATGCTGCCGCAGTAATGTCTCCCTGGTAATGGCTAACTCTTTCTGCTTCTCCTCATGGAGTTTGCTTTTGAGTTCCGTCATGGCGGCGGTGGCACGGTGGTGCTCCGCCCGCAGGTCCTGACTTCTCTCTCTCTCCAGACAGCTGACCTGACATGACTTAGACTTAGACAAACTTTATTGTCATCTTGTCTGCACATGGTGCATACAAAACGAAATTCCGTTGCATACGTCTTACAACAAAGTAGTGATATTGCAGTTGAATAGAAGTAACATATCCTATGAAAATATATATATATACATATATACTATATATATATATATATATTAAAAATAAGTATAAAGTGCAGCAGTGATAATTATGCAATAGTGCAAGTAGGCAAAACAGTATTCAAGAGTGTGCAGAGGAATGCTAAACCATGTATTAAACTTCTATTTAAAGGGTTTATACAAGTTCAGTAAAGTTGGTAGTGCGAGATAGTGCAAGATAGAGGTCCGTAGTGTCATAAAGTACAGTTCTGTGAATGTGTGATGCAGAGTTCAGTTTAGAGCTCAACAGTTCTAGTGTTCAACAGTCTGATGACAGCAGGGAAAAAGCTGTTGCAGAACCTGGTGGACCTGCAGCGGATGCTGCAAACCTCTTCCCAGAGGGCAGCAGGGAGAACAGTCCATGGTGGGGGTGTGATGGGTCATTGATGATGTTACGGGCACGGGACATGCAGCGCTGAGATGAAATGTCCTGAATGGAGGGAAGAGGAGCCCCTATGATCCTCTCTGCTGTCCTCACCACTCTCCTCACGTTCTTCCAATCGGAGGCGGTGCAGCCTCCACACCACACAGAGAGACAGCTTGTCAGAATGCTCTCTATGGTGCTCCTGTAGAACGTCCTCATGATGGGTGGGGGCAGGTGGGCTCTCCTCATCCTCCGCAGGAAGTACAAGCGCTTCTGTGCCCTCTTGACCAGTGCCGTAGTGTTCATAGTCCAGGTGAGGTCTTCTGTGATGTGGACCCCCAGGAATTTGGTGGTGCTGACCACCTCCACAGCTGAGCTGTTGATGATCAGTGGAGCGTGGTGAGGCTGTTTTTTCCTGAAGTCGACGATGATCTCCTTCATCTTCTCCTCATTCAGGATCAGGCTGTTTTCTCTGCACCAGCCCACCAGCTGCTCCACCTCCTCTCTGTAGTCCAGGTCGTTGTTGTCTCTGATGAGCCCCACCACCGTTGTGTCGTCTGCTGACTTCACGATGTGATTGGTGGTGAACCTGAGGACGCAGTCGTGTGTCATCAGGGTGCACAGCAGGGGGCTCAGGACGCAGCCCTGAAGGGAGCCTGTGCTGAGGGTGATGACATCAGAGGTGTTCTGTCCGACCCGGACTGACTGAGGTCTGTTGGTGAGGAAGTCTAGCAGCCAGTTGCGAAGGGGGGTGTTGAAGCCCAGGTGTTCCAATTTTCCTACCAGATGCTGTGGGATGATGGTGTTAAACGCTGAGCTGAAGTCCAGGAACAGCCTCCGCACATGGGTGTTCTTCTCCTCCAGGTGAGCCAGGCTCAGGTGAAGAACGGAGGAGATGGCGTCCTGAGTGGAGCGGTTTTGCCGGTCGGCAAACTGGAACGGGTCAAATAATAGGGGGAGTCTGGAAACGATGTGACCTTTAAGCAGCCTTTCGAAGCACTTCATCATAACCGGAGTCAGTGCAACAGGCCGGTAATCATTAAATGAGGTGATTTGAGGTTTCTTCGGCACCGGAATGATGGAGGCAGTCTTAAAGCACGCCGGCACTGTGGCTTGGCCCAGCGAGGTGTTAAAAATGTCTGTGATGACCCCAGCCAGATGACTTGCACATTCCCTGAACACACGCCCAGGAATGTTGTCGGGGCCAGGGGCCTTACAGGGGTTGACTCTCCTCAGGGTCTTCAACACATCGGCGGAGTCAAGGCAGAGTACCTCCTCTTCCTGATGGGGGACAGTTTTAACTGCTGGAGTGCCGTTTAGTGCCTCGAACCTCCCAAAGAAGTTATTTAGACCATTTAGAAAGTCAGCATCAACTACACCCACCGGGGGGGGGAGGGTGAGTTGTAGTCTGTAATCGCCCGTATGCCTTGCCACATACTCCTGATGTTTTTGACGTCGTGGAAACGATCCTGAAATTTTCGACTGCGGTCTCGCTTCGCTATCCTGATGGCACGGTTCAAGTTGGCTCTCGCTGTCCTCAGTGTCTCCTTGTCGCCAGACTTGAAGGCAGAGTTCCGCGCTCGTAGCGTTTGACGTACCTCCTCAGTCATCCAGGGTCGTTGGTTGCCCCGGGTGATGATATTCTTAGTGGTGCTGACGTCCTCGGTGCATTTGTTGATGTAGGCTGACACAGTCATGGCACACGCATGTCTAATCTACATCGGGAAAACTGGGAGGGAGGGAGGCAGGCAGGGAGGCAGGCAGGGAGGCAGGCAGGGAGGCAGGCAGTGTCTGTCTGTTGAGGTTTTCACCTTGTTCTTCTCCTGCTGAAGTTCTAACTGGACGTCCATCAGTTTGGTTCTCAGCTCGTCATTGGCGGCCTGAAGGGCGTCCGTTCGCTCCGCCTTGGCCCGCCCTGCCGGAGCTCGTTTGGACATCTCTTACTCGAGTCTCGCCCGGTCGTCAGTCAGAGATCACAACATTTGTACCTGGAGAGCACAAACGCAGCGCTGTTTTCCACTGGCTTCGAACTCAACTTCAATCGGTACCGTAACTTACAACATCATAAACATAGAACTAGCTTGACTTATTCATTGAATAAATGCATTTGGTTCTTCAAAACTGCATCACGCAACATAGCGTGACCGAGACGGCCGTTATCCACCTGCGTGAAGTTATTTGGTGAAATGAATGAGATGTTTAAGACACCATCGTTCTGTCTCTATGTAGATGAAGGTAAATAATCGATTGCTGAAGGTCCAAAGGTGTTGTGATAAACAAATAAACATATTAGTGATTAGTGACATATTTGTGATAAACATATTAGGCAGGATAATCACATATGTTAACGTGACTGCCCACACTGTATTTATTTATGGTTATTTGTTAAATCGAGTACTGTTAGACATGAAATAGGAAGTGTTTAACATAAATGGAAGACGAAAGGGGTACTCACCATTGTAGCTCCTGCTGGTCAATGATACGAGCCTCTTCTTGCAGTGGAAAACATACAGCCAACAAACACCGTGGAACCTAAAGGAATGAAATTAAACATTAACATTTAGCCTCAACCAACATTCACAGATACAACGCAACGCAAACTACACAAACGTAAATCTTTTTAAACACAATGAGTTGTACTTACCGTGTACGCTCTAGACGGTCCACTTGCAAGCGGAAAATAAAGATATTTCTGTTGATAATCGTCGTGTTTGTATCCGGTGTCTCGCTCAAGGCCATTGCGCCCACAGATTTGAATTTTGGCGAGAGTTCAGCCTATTGACGTCATTTCCGCGGTGTAATACCCGCATATCTGAAACGGCAAAGTTAAGAGTAGAGTTAAATAAAGTTTTTAGTCAACGCAATAATTTACAACCGTTGACCAGTCGAAATAATCGTCGAAATTTGGCGTCTGTGGCTGGAAGCAGACGCCGAGTTCGACATTCCTCCCAAACGCCACACTCCCTTGCTTTTCAGGGCTAAAAAAAAACAGTTGTAATTACCTTGTACGCTCTAGACGGTCAAGTTGCAAGCTGAAAACAAAAATATTTGCCTTGTTAGTCATCGTGTTACTAACAGCTGTGTCTTGTTTGCCAGAACTGCCGCTTTCCTACTTCCTGTTGCAAGCCACGCCCACGGATTATAATTTTGCCGTGAGTTCCGCCTATTGACGTCATGTCCGCGTCACATGACTGCGACGTAATATTATCTAAAACTGTTTGTGCGGTATTGTGTTGTTCTGTGCGGTATTGTGTTATTCTGTGCGGCGTCGTGTTGTTCTGTGCGGCGTCGTGTTGTTCAGTGCGACGTCGTGTTGTTCAGTGCGGCATGGTGTTGTTCAGTGCGGCATGGTGTTGTTCAGTGCGGCATGGTGTTGTTCAGTGCGGCATAATGTTGTTCAGTGTGGCATAATGTTGTTCAGTGCGGCATGGTGTTGTTCAGTGCGGCATGGTGTTGTTCAGTGCGGCATGGTGTTGTTCAGTGCGGCATAATGTTGTTCAGTGCGCCATAATGTTGTTCAGTGCGGCATGGTGTTGTTCAGTGCGGGATGGTGTTGTTCAGTGCAGGATGGTGTTGTTCAGTGCGGCATGGTGTTGTTCAATGCGGCATGGTGTTGTTCAGTGCGGGATGGTGTTGTTCAGTGCGGCATGGTGTTGTTCAGTGCGGCATAATGTTGTTCAGTGCGGCATGGTGTTGTTCAGTGCGGCATGGTGTTGTTCAGTGCGGCATGGTGTTGTTCAGTGCGGCATGGTGTTGTTCAGTGCGGAATGGTGTTGTTCAGTGCGGCATGGTGTTGTTCAGTCCGGGATGGTGTTGTTCAATGCGGGATCGTGTTGTTCAGTGCGGGGTGGTGTTGTTCAGTGCGGGATGGTGTTGTTCAGTGCGGCATGGTGTTGTTCAATGCGGCATGGTGTTGTTCAGTGCGGGATGGTGTTGTTCATTGCGGCATGGTGTTGTTCAGTGCGGCATGGTGTTGTTCAGTGCGGCATGGTGTTGTTCAGTGCGGCATGGTGTTGTTCAGTGCGGCATAATGTTGTTCAGTGCGGCATGGTGTTGTTCAGTGTGGAAAGGTGTTGTTCAGTGCAGGATGGTGTTGTTCAGTGCGGCATGGTGTTGTTCAATGCAGGATCGTGTTGTTCAGTGCAGCATAATGTTGTTCAGTGCAGCATGGTGTTGTTCAGTGCGGCATGGTGTTGTTCAATGCGGCATGGTGTTGTTCACTGCGGGATGGTGTTGTTCAATGCGGGATCGTGTTGTTCAGTGCGGCATAATGTTGTTCAGTGCAGCATGGTGTTGTTCAGTGCGGCATGGTGTTGTTCAGTGCGACATAATGTTGTTTAGTGCGGCATAATGTTGTTCAGTGCGGCATAATGTTGTTCAGTGCGGCATGGTGTTGTTCAGTGCGGCATGGTGTTGTTCAGTGCGGCATGGTGTTGTTCAGTGCAGGATGGTGTTGTTCAGTGCGGCATGGTGTTGTTCAATGCGGCATGGTGTTGTTCAGTGCGGAATGGTGTTGTTCAGTGCAGGATGGTGTTGTTCAGTGCGGCATGGTGTTGTTCAGTGCGGAATGGTGTTGTTCAGTGCGGCATGGTGTTGTTCAGTGCGGCATGGTGTTGTTCAGTGCAGGATGGTGTTGTTCAATGCGGGATCGTGTTGTTCAGTGCGGCATGGTGTTGTTCAGTGCGGCATGGTGTTGTTCAGTGCGGCATAATGTTGTTCAGTGCGGCATGGTGTTGTTCAGTGCGGCATGGTGTTGTTCAGTGCGGCATGGTGTTGTTCAGTGCGGCATGGTGTTGTTCAGTGCGGGATGGTGTTGATCAATGCGGGATCGTGTTGTTCAGTGCGGGGTGGTGTTGTTCAGTGCAGGATGGTGTTGTTCAGTGCAGGATGGTGTTGTTCAGTGCGGCATGGTGTTGTTCAATGCAGGATCGTGTTGTTCAGTGCAGCATAATGTTGTTCAGTGCAGCATGGTGTTGTTCAGTGCGGCATGGTGTTGTTCAATGCGGCATGGTGTTGTTCAGTGCGGGATGGTGTTGTTCAGTGCGGCATGGTGTTTTTCAGTGCGGCATAATGTTCAGTGCGGCATGGTGTTGTTCAGTGCGGCATGGTGTTGTTCAGTGCAGGATGGTGTTGTTCAGTGCGGCATGGTGTTGTTCAATGCAGGATCGTGTTGTTCAGTGCAGCATAATGTTGTTCAGTGCAGCATGGTGTTGTTCAGTGCGGCATGGTGTTGTTCAATGCGGCATGGTGTTGTTCACTGCGGGATGGTGTTGTTCAATGCGGGATGGTGTTGTTCAATGCGGGATCGTGTTGTTCAGTGCGGCATAATGTTGTTCAGTGCAGCATGGTGTTGTTCAGTGCGGCATGGTGTTGTTCAGTGCGACATAATGTTGTTTAGTGCGGCATAATGTTGTTCAGTGCGGCATAATGTTGTTCAGTGCGGCATGGTGTTGTTCAGTGCGGCATGGTGTTGTTCAGTGCGGCATGGTGTTGTTCAGTGCAGGATGGTGTTGTTCAGTGCGGCATGGTGTTGTTTAATGCGGCATGGTGTTGTTCAGTGCGGGATGGTGTTGTTCAGTGCAGGATGGTGTCGTTCAGTGCGGCATGGTGTTGTTCAGTGCGGAATGGTGTTGTTCAGTGCGGCATGGTGTTGTTCAGTGCGGCATGGTGTTGTTCAGTGCAGGATGGTGTTGTTCAATGCGGGATCGTGTTGTTCAGTGCGGCATGGTGTTGTTCAGTGCGGCATGGTGTTGTTCAGTGCGGCATAATGTTGTTCAGTGCGGCATGGTGTTGTTCAGTGCGGCATGGTGTTGTTCAGTGCGGCATGGTGTTGTTCAGTGCGGCATGGTGTTGTTCAGTGCGGCATAATGTTGTCCAGTGCGCCATAATGTTGTTCAGTGCGGCATGGTGTTGTTTAGTGCGGGATGGTGTTGTTCAGTGCAGGATGGTGTTGTTCAGTGCGGCATGGTGTTGTTCAATGCGGCATGGTGTTGTTCAGTGCGGGATGGTGTTGTTCAGTGCGGCATGGTGTTGTTCAGTGCGGCATAATGTTGTTCAGTGCGGCATGGTGTTGTTCAGTGCGGCATGGTGTTGTTCAGTGCGGCATGGTGTTGTTCAGTGCGGCATGGTGTTGTTCAGTGCGGAATGGTGTTGTTCAGTGCGGCATGGTGTTGTTCAGTGCGGGATGGTGTTCAATGCGGGATCGTGTTGTTCAGTGCGGGGTGGTGTTGTTCAGTGCAGGATGGTGTTGTTCAGTGCAGGATGGTGTTGTTCAGTGCGGCATGGTGTTGTTCAATGCAGGATCGTGTTGTTCAGTGCAGCATAATGTTGTTCAGTGCAGCATGGTGTTGTTCAGTGCGGCATGGTGTTGTTCAATGCGGCATGGTGTTGTTCAGTGCGGGATGGTGTTGTTCAGTGCGGCATGGTGTTTTTCAGTGCGGCATAATGTTGTTCAGTGCGGCATGGTGTTGTTCAGTGCGGCATGGTGTTGTTCAGTGCGACATAATGTTGTTCAGTGCGGCATAATGTTGTTCAGTGCGGCATGGTGTTGTTCAGTGCGGCATGGTGTTGTTCAGTGCGGCATGGTGTTGTTCAGTGCGGCATGGTGTTGTTCAGTGCAGGATGGTGTTGTTCAGTGCAGGATGGTGTTGTTCAATGCGGCATGGTGTTGTTCAGTGCGGGATGGTGTTGTTCAGTGCAGGATGGTGTTGTTCAGTGCGGCATGGTGTTGTTCAGTGCGGAATGGTGTTGTTCAGTGCGGCATGGTGTTGTTCAGTGCGGCATGGTGTTGTTCAGTGCAGGATGGTGTTGTTCAATGCGGGATGGTGTTGTTCAGTGCGGGATGGTGTTGTTCAGTGCAGGATGGTGTTGTTCAGTGCGGCATGGTGTTGTTCAATGCGGCATGGTGTTGTTCAGTGCAGGATGGTGTTGTTCAGTGCGGCATGGTGTTGTTCAATGCGGCATGGTGTTGTTCAATGCGGCATGGTGTTGTTCAGTGCGGCATGGTGTTGTTCAGTGCGGCATGGTGTTGTTCAGTGCAGCGTAATGTTGTTCAGTGCGGCATGGTGTTCAGTGCGGAATGGTGTTGTTCAGTGCGGCATGGTGTTGTTCAGTGCAGGATGGTGTTGTTCAGTGCGGCATGGTGTTGCTCAGTGCGGCATGGTGTTGTTCAGTGCGGGATGGTGTTGTTCATTGCGGCATGGTGTTGTTCAGTGCGGCATGGTGTTGTTCAGTGCGGCATGGTGTTGTTCAGTGCGGCATAATGTTGTTCAGTGCGCCATAATGTTGTTCAGTGCGGCATGGTGTTGTTCAGTGCGGGATGGTGTTGTTCAGTGCAGGATGGTGTTGTTCAGTGCGGCATGGTGTTGTTCAGTGCGGCATGGTGTTGTTCAGTGCGGCATAATGTTGTTCAGTGCGGCATAATGTTGTTCAGTGCGGGATGGTGTTGTTCATTGCGGCATGGTGTTGTTCAGTGCGGCATGGTGTTGTTCAGTGCGGCATGGTGTTGTTCAGTGCGGGATGGTGTTGTTCAGTGCAGGATGGTGTTGTTCAGTGCGGCATGGTGTTGTTCAGTGCGGCATGGTGTTGTTCATTTCGGCATAATGTTGTTCAGTGCGGCATAATGTTGTTCAGTGCGGCATGGTGTTGTTCAGTGCGGGATGGTGTTGTTCAGTGCGTTATAATGTTGTTCAGTGCGGCATGGTGTTGTTCAGTGCGGCATGGTGTTGTTCAGTGCGGCATGGTGTTGTTCAGTGCGGCATAATGTTGTTCAGTGCGGCATAATGTTGTTCAGTGCGGCATGGTGTTGTTCAGTGCGGCATGGTGTTGTTCAGTGCGGCATGGTGTTGTTCAGTGCGGCATAATGTTGTTCAGTGCGGCATAATGTTGTTCAGTGCGCCATAATGTTGTTCAGTGCGGCATGGTGTTGTTCAGTGCGGCATAATGTTGTTCAGTGCGGCATGGTGTTGTTCAGTGCGGCATGGTGTTGTTCAGTGCGGCATGGTGTTGTTCAGTGCGGCATAATGTTGTTCAGTGCGGCATGGTGTTGTTCAGTGCGGCATGGTGTTGTTCAGTGCGGCATAATGTTCAGTGCGGCATAATGTTGTTCAGTGCGGCATGGTGTTCAGTGCGGGATGGTGTTGTTCAGTGCAGGATGGTGTTGTTCAGTGCGGCATGGTGTTCAGTGCGGGATGGTGTCTTTCAGTGCGGCATGGTGTCGTTCAGTGCGGCATGGTGTCTTTCAGTGCGGCATGGTGTCGTTCAGTGAGGCATGGTGTTGTTCAGTGCGGCATGGTGTTGTTTAGTGCGGCATGGTGTTGTTCAGTGCGGGATGGTGTTGTTCAGTGTGGCATGGTGTTCAGTGCGGCATGGTGTTGTTCAGTGCGGTATCGTGTTGTTCAGTGCGGTATCGTGTTTCTCAGTGCGGTATCGTGTTGTTCAGTGCAGTATCGTTGTGTTGTTCGTATTGTGTTTAACACTTAGCCTCTAACACTTAGCCTCTAACACTTAGCCTCTAGCATCTAGAAGGTAAATAAATAGGAAGGAAGGACTCACCGGTGACGTCTTCGCCCACGTCCAAGCGTTGTACTTTGTATTTTCATCCTTCTGACAGTGGAAAACATAGCCAACAAACACCGTGGAACCTAAACGAATGAAAGAAAACTATCATTTGGCCACAACCAACATTCACAGATACAACACAATGTGACGTGCGGGGTTGAGGTTAAAGGTTGAGTGAAGGGCCCTTGTTTTAAACTACTTTTTTGAAAAGGATTGGGAACAAGTAAGACGTATTTAATTTATTTAATGGGAAGTAGTAAGAGCTATTGAATTTAATCTATGTATTATATTCTATTGTATTGTATTCTGTTGTATTCTTTTGGATTGTATTCACACTAACCCCACTAAAACTTCAGCCCACAAAAACTCGCCTCTGGCGCCTAGCCTCTGGCACTTAGCCTCTAACACTTAGCCTTTAACACTTAGCCTTTAACACTTAGCCTTTAACACTTAGCCTAGAAGGTGAATAAATAGGGTTAAAGGTTGAGTGAAGGGACCTCGTTTTAAACTACTTTTTTGTAAAGGAGTGGGAACAAGTAAGACGTATTTAATTTATTTAATGGGAAGTAGTAAGACTTATTAAATTTATTTAATCTACTTTTCTTCCCAGGCAAAATTTGATGTGCTGCAATTCCAAATTTCCAAAGTGAATGAAGGAATGAAGTCCTTTAAATTATGATTTTGTATAAATACTAGGCATTAACACAAAATCGACGGCACAAAATGGGCAGACTTTACTTGTTTGAAAAGGACTGGTTACAAGACAGACTTTTTTAATTTATTTAATGGGAAGAAGACTTATTTAGTTTAATTGATCTATTTTTGTTCCCTGCCAAAATTCGATTTGCTGCAATTCCAAATTTCCAAAGTGAATGAAGGAAAGAAGTCGTTTAAATTATGATTTTGTTTAAATACTAGGCATAGACATAAAATCTACGGCACAAAATGGGCAGACTTTACTTGTTTGAAGAGGACTGGTTACAAGACAGACTTTTCTGATTTATTTAATGGGAAGAGGACTTATTTAGTTTATTTAATCTATTTTTGTTCCCTGGCAAAATTGGATTTGCTGAAATTGTATTTTGCCAAATCTCGATTTGAGACCTGATAGGAAGTATTAAACGCTTAGTTAAATCAATACAAGTTGGTAATAAGAGCGAGTAATGTTGGTTGAACCGATGAATGAAGGTTGAAAGCAATTTAAATTATGACTTTGTATAAATACTAGATATTAACAGAACATCTACTGCGCAAAATGGGCAGAGTTTACTTGTTTGAGAAGGAGTGGCTTATTCAAAACTAAGATTTATGTAATCTGTTTGTTCCCAGGCAAAATTGGATGTGATGCAATTCCAAATTTCACCACATGATGGTGCCCAATTTTGACTTCATAGGACATATTAAACACTTAGCTTGTTATTATGTTCAAGGTAATCAGATTTGTTTATCATTCTAATGGCCTCTTCAAAACTATTCTGGATTACTACTTTGGATCTATTCTACATTACTTGGCAACAACATACTCTGTAACAGATTAGGCAGTATAATCACATATGTTAACTTGAGAGTGCCCACACTCAATCTACTTATCGTGATGTGTTAAATCAATTACTGTTAGACATTATTTGTCTGATAATCTACCAAATCTTTGAATTGAAGAATTTGTGATTTAATTAATAGCTTGTTCAGGGTAATCAGACTTGTATATAATTCTAATGGCCTTCTTTTGAAAACTATTCTGAATTACAACTTTGGATCTTATATTACTTTGCAACAATCTACTCCGTGACAGATTAGGCAGTATAATCACATATGTTAACTTCAGTGCCCACACTGTATTTATTTATGGTTATTTGTTAAATCAAGTACTGTTAGACATGAAATAGGAAGTGTTTAACATAAATGTTATGGCTACTCACCATTGTAGCTCGCTCCTGGTCAATGATACGAGCCTCTTCTTGCAGTGGAAAACTTGCAGCCAACAAACACCGTGGAACCTAAAGGAATGAAATTAAACATTAACATTTCGCCTCGACCAATTTTCACACGTACAACGCAACGCGGCTACACTTCTGCTATTACAAACGTAAATCTCCTTAAACACAATGAGTGTTACTTACCGTGTACGCTCTAGACGGTCCAGTTGCAAGCAGAAAATAAAGATATTTCTGTTGATAATCGTCGCTGCTCAGTGGCTCACGGCCATCGCGCCAACAGATTTGAATTTTGGCGGAGGTTCGGGCAATTACGTCATATCCGCGGCATTTGACTGCGACGTAATACCCGCTTATCTGAAACGGCAGTTAAAAGTAGAGTTACATCAAGTTTTCTTGGAACCTAAACGAATGAAAGAAAACTATCATTTGGCCACAACCAACATTCACAGATACAACACAACGTGCGGGGTTGAGGTTAAAGATTGAGTGAAGGGCCCTCGTTTTAAACTACTGTTTTGAAAAGGAGTGGGAACAAGTAAGACGTATTTAATTTATTTAATGGGAAGTAGTAAGACTTATTAAATTTATTTAATCTACTTTTCTTCCCAGGCAAAATTTGATGTGCTGCAATTCCAAATTTCCAAAGTGAATGAAGGAATGAAGTCCTTTAAATTATGATTTTGTATAAATACTAGGCATTAACACAAAATCGACGGCACAAAATGGGCAGACTTTACTTGTTTGAAAAGGACTGGTTACAAGACAGACTTTTTTAATTTATTTAATGGGAAGAAGACTTATTTAGTTTAATTGATCTATTTTTGTTCCCTGCCAAAATTCGATTTGCTGCAATTCCAAATTTCCAAAGTGAATGAAGGAAAGAAGTCGTTTAAATTATGATTTTGTTTAAATACTAGGCATAGACACAAAATCTACGGCACAAAATGGGCAGACTTTACTTGTTTGAAGAGGACTGGTTACAAGACAGACTTTTCTGATTTATTTAATGGGAAGAGGACTTATTTAGTTTATTTAATCTATTTTTGTTCCCTGGCAAAATTGGATTTGCTGAAATTGTATTTTGCCAAATCTCGATTTGAGACCTGATAGGAAGTATTAAACGCTTAGTTAAATCAATACAAGTTGGTAATAAGAGCGAGTAATGTTGGTTGAACCGATGAATGAAGGTTGAAAGCAATTTAAATTATGACTTTGTATAAATACTAGATATTAACAGAACATCTACTGCGCAAAATGGGCAGAGTTTACTTGTTTGAGAAGGAGTGGCTTATTCAAAACTAAGATTTATGTAATCTGTTTGTTCCCAGGCAAAATTGGATGTGATGCAATTCCAAATTTCACCACATGATGGTGCCCAATTTTGACTTCATAGGACATATTAAACACTTAGCTTGTTATTATGTTCAAGGTAATCAGATTTGTTTATCATTCTAATGGCCTCTTCAAAACTATTCTGGATTACTACTTTGGATCTATTCTACATTACTTGGCAACAACATACTCTGTAACAGATTAGGCAGTATAATCACATATGTTAACTTGAGAGTGCCCACACTCAATCTACTTATCGTGATGTGTTAAATCAATTACTGTTAGACATTATTTGTCTGATAATCTACCAAATCTTTGAATTGAAGAATTTGTGATTTAATTAATAGCTTGTTCAGGGTAATCAGACTTGTATATAATTCTAATGGCCTTCTTTTGAAAACTATTCTGAATTACAACTTTGGATCTTATATTACTTTGCAACAATCTACTCCGTGACAGATTAGGCAGTATAATCACATATGTTAACTTCAGTGCCCACACTGTATTTATTTATGGTTATTTGTTAAATCAAGTACTGTTAGACATGAAATAGGAAGTGTTTAACATAAATGTTATGGCTACTCACCATTGTAGCTCGCTCCTGGTCAATGATACGAGCCTCTTCTTGCAGTGGAAAACTTGCAGCCAACAAACACCGTGGAACCTAAAGGAATGAAATTAAACATTAACATTTCGCCTCGACCAATTTTCACACGTACAACGCAACGCGGCTACACTTCTGCTATTACAAACGTAAATCTCCTTAAACACAATGAGTGTTACTTACCGTGTACGCTCTAGACGGTCCAGTTGCAAGCAGAAAATAAAGATATTTCTGTTGATAATCGTCGCTGCTCAGTGGCTCACGGCCATCGCGCCAACAGATTTGAATTTTGGCGGAGGTTCGGGCAATTACGTCATATCCGCGGCATTTGACTGCGACGTAATACCCGCTTATCTGAAACGGCAGTTAAAAGTAGAGTTACATCAAGTTTTCTTGGAACCTAAACGAATGAAAGAAAACTATCATTTGGCCACAACCAACATTCACAGATACAACACAACGTGCGGGGTTGAGGTTAAAGATTGAGTGAAGGGCCCTCGTTTTAAACTACTGTTTTGAAAAGGAGTGGGAACAAGTAAGACGTATTTAATTTATTTAATGGGAAGTAGTAAGACTTATTAAATTTATTTAATCTACTTTTCTTCCCAGGCAAAATTTGATGTGCTGCAATTCCAAATTTCCAAAGTGAATGAAGGAATGAAGTCCTTTAAATTATGATTTTGTATAAATACTAGGCATTAACACAAAATCGACGGCACAAAATGGGCAGACTTTACTTGTTTGAAAAGGACTGGTTACAAGACAGACTTTTTTAATTTATTTAATGGGAAGAAGACTTATTTAGTTTAATTGATCTATTTTTGTTCCCTGCCAAAATTCGATTTGCTGCAATTCCAAATTTCCAAAGTGAATGAAGGAAAGAAGTCGTTTAAATTATGATTTTGTTTAAATACTAGGCATAGACACAAAATCTACGGCACAAAATGGGCAGACTTTACTTGTTTGAAGAGGACTGGTTACAAGACAGACTTTTCTGATTTATTTAATGGGAAGAGGACTTATTTAGTTTATTTAATCTATTTTTGTTCCCTGGCAAAATTGGATTTGCTGAAATTGTATTTTGCCAAATCTCGATTTGAGACCTGATAGGAAGTATTAAACGCTTAGTTAAATCAATACAAGTTGGTAATAAGAGCGAGTAATGTTGGTTGAACCGATGAATGAAGGTTGAAAGCAATTTAAATTATGACTTTGTATAAATACTAGATATTAACAGAACATCTACTGCGCAAAATGGGCAGAGTTTACTTGTTTGAGAAGGAGTGGCTTATTCAAAACTAAGATTTATGTAATCTGTTTGTTCCCAGGCAAAATTGGATGTGATGCAATTCCAAATTTCACCACATGATGGTGCCCAATTTTGACTTCATAGGACATATTAAACACTTAGCTTGTTATTATGTTCAAGGTAATCAGATTTGTTTATCATTCTAATGGCCTCTTCAAAACTATTCTGGATTACTACTTTGGATCTATTCTACATTACTTGGCAACAACATACTCTGTAACAGATTAGGCAGTATAATCACATATGTTAACTTGAGAGTGCCCACACTCAATCTACTTATCGTGATGTGTTAAATCAATTACTGTTAGACATTATTTGTCTGATAATCTACCAAATCTTTGAATTGAAGAATTTGTGATTTAATTAATAGCTTGTTCAGGGTAATCAGACTTGTATATAATTCTAATGGCCTTCTTTTGAAAACTATTCTGAATTACAACTTTGGATCTTATATTACTTTGCAACAATCTACTCGGTGACAGATTAGGCAGTATAATCACATATGTTAACTTCAGTGCCCACACTGTATTTATTTATGGTTATTTGTTAAATCAAGTACTGTTAGACATGAAATAGGAAGTGTTTAACATAAATGTTATGGCTACTCACCATTGTAGCTCGCTCCTGGTCAATGATATGAGCCTCTTCTTGCAGTGGAAAACTTGCAGCCAACAAACACCGTGGAACCTAAAGGAATGAAATTAAACATTAACATTTCGCCCGGACCAACATTCACACGTACAACGCAACGCGGCTACACTTCTGCTATTACAAACGTAAATCTCCTTAAACACAACGAGTGTTACTTACCGTGTACGCTCTAGGCAAAATTGGATGTGATGCAATTCCAAATCTATCTGAAACGGCAGTTAAAAGTAGAGTTACATCAAGTTTTCTTTTTTAATCAACACAATCATTTACAACCGTTGACCAGAAAGAATCGTCGAAATTCGACGTCCCCCACAAACGCCACGCTCACTCGCTTTTCAGGGCAACAAAAGTACTTCTTTTTAAAAACGATGAGTTGTACTTACCGTGTACGCTCTGGACGGTCCAGTTGCAAGCAGAAAATAAAAATATTTCTCTTGTTAGTCGTATGTTACCATCCGCTGTGTCTTTGTCAACATCGCCGCCATTTTCCTACTTCCTGCTGCGAGCCACGCCCACGGATTTAAATTTGGGCGGAAGCTCTTTCCATTGGCGTCGTTTTCGCGTATAGCAAATCCGATTGGTTGGGAAGGGGGCACGGTTATGCAGCCGAGGAGTCCTGTGATCGGTGGGATGTAAAGTAGGCGTCGACGTCACGTCCGCGTCACGTGACCACGAGGTGGCAGACGTCAAATAGCAACCGCTGTTTTGTTTAGTAGACTTACAGTTGTTATGCATTGACATAATGGCGCACACACCAAATAGATTTAAATAAATTAAATAATTCTTCTGCCCACTCTCTTTTAAACAAGTTAACTCTCCCCGCGGATTTGAATTCCGGCGAAAGTTACGCCCATCGACGTCACGTATGTCACGTGACCACGACGTGGCAGATGTCATATAGCAACCGCTGTTTTGTTTAGTAGATTTACAGTTGTTATGCATTGGCATAATGGTGTGCACTCAAAATAGATTTAAATAAATTAAATATTTCTTCTGCCTACTCCCTTTTAAACAAGTTAACTCTGCCCACGTCCATTGACGTCTTGTCTGCGTCACGTGACCACGACGTAGCGACGTCATATAGTAACCGCTGTTTTGACCAGTAGACTTAGTTATTATGCGTTGACATAATGGCGCACTGGTTAGCATGGCCACCTCTTAAGCATGATGATGCGGGTTCGACGCCTGATCAATGTTAGCATGGAGTGAGCTGAAGTGCATGGCGCTGAAGATTTGAATCTTTGAAATGCGCTGAGGTCTGACATATCAGGCAGAATGGTTTGCCATCACGTTCAACAAAAAATAGAAACTTTCCCACTCTGATTAAAACGTCCTGTGTTCATCTACGTATTTTCGTTTTGCTGTGCATCTTTTCCCTGCCATTTCGAGAGCCCAATTGACACTCATAGTTTAAAGAAATGTGTTTGCCCATCCTACTTTGTGGAATTTCACCACATGCGCTTTTGACCAAAATACCAAATTGAACTCAAGTGAAGCCAACACGCACAACCCCCCCCCCCCCCACACACACACACACACACACACACAAATGTTGATATGAACATAAAAGAGCCGCATGCGGTTCGGGAGTTGCGGCTTGGCCAAACCTGTACTATACAACTTTATTTGTATAAAATTTTCACAACAGCTGTCACACAAACAAAGCGGGAAAAACCGAAGACGTGCGTGTTCCGCCCACGCTGGATTTATTTGCACCTTTGAAAAGACACCGTATTGCCGCAGATGTGGCAAAGAGTACTTTTGGGCATCTGAGACGGAAGGATGTCCAAAGCATCACGTCACCTGCTCTGGTAGGCATGGTGGTGGGACGTTGAGGTCAACCGCTTTGGGGTTGGCTGACTCTTTGATCGCAGGATGCCACACACTTGAAGACAGAAGCAGAAAAGCAGAGCTAAATGCAAAATGTACTCACCGGTGACTCCAATTTTTTTCCCCCCTGAAGAAACAGCTGGACGGGTGGCCCCGGCTGGCCAGTGGGACTCTTGTTATTCTGACCCTTTTTAGTGCGCGTTTGGGGCAACAACCGTTTTTTGTGGCGCTCTCTTCTGGTTCAAAAGTGCCCTGCATGTGAATTTGCTTTTCCTGCCTTCTGATTGGATGAGCGCCGGTGTGACGCGGTGCCTCTGTCACCGTGGCGGGGGGTATACGTTGGCATCGGAGCGTCTGCCAACGTCTGAGACCGGCTGGCAGTGTATCGGAGGTGTCGAGTGCGGTGCCGCTGGAGCTCACTCACCAGCTGGTGTTAGGGCCACAGAATGAAGGCCAAGGAGAAGAATAGAAAGAGAAACAGAAACTTCTCCTCCAATTGTTTGATTTGTCTCTTCTGAGCTTCGATGAATTCTTTCAGCTCTTTGTTCCTCTAGGACGGACAAATGGAAAGTGGCATTCAAAAGCCAGTAAGCGTGCAAGTAAGTGCCGGGCTGGCTTTGGGCCCTTACCTGTTGCGCGCTGTGCAGCAGATCCATTCTCTCTTGGAGGATGCAAGCGTCGCGCTCCCTCAACTCGCACATCAGGGCTCGCTTCCATTGGTCCACGGCGCTCCTAAGCTCTTCTCTCTGATCCGCCGTCAGCACGTCATTCACGCCAGCGTGGCTGGCTTTTTCGCCGTCCGTGGCGGGGCAGTCCCGCTGCGGTAGCGCCTCGTACAACATGGCCTCCAGCTCCAGGATCCTCTGGGCCGCAATCCTCGTCCATCAGTGGTCCGGCGGGAGATTTGAGGGCGGCTTACCTTATGAGCCTGGTCCATGGAACACTTCCTGAAGTCCAACTCTTCATCCAGGTAGCCCTTCTGCTTGCAGAACATATCCTAGCACAGCTCAAGGTCAGAATTGTTGGGGCACATTGCCGGAGTTCCCCTTGGCTGATGTCGCGTGTCTGTCTACCTTCTCACTTTCAATGTCCAACATCTTCTGTTGAAGTGCTGACTTGGTCACTTTGATGTATTCTAACCACTGAGGAAAGGCTGCTGTCACATAAGCAGAATGCGAGAGCGTGCGTGGACGTGCGCGTTACCTTCTCGGCTAGGGTGAGAAGGGTCCTGGCGTGAATCACGACTACCTGCTCCTCGTTGGTGAGATTCTGCAAGAGCCCAAAGGCACAGCGTCAACAAGCTTCTTTCAGCGCAAAGCCTTCCAAAAGTCACATTTGAGCCGCCGAGTCTCGTGGAGTGCGAACATAAGGAGTTCGACATACACTTACGGCGTTATAGCCCAGGATGTCCAGCTTCTTCATCAGATCACTGATGACGATGTCCGGGGGAAAGGCGCAAGGAGCAATGTAAGGTGTTCTGGGACCTCGGGTTAAGGTTAGGGTTGCGAGGGACACCTTACGTACGCTCACGCCCTCGGCCTCGCAGTAGATCTGCAAAGGGCTGAGGCCGTCTGGGAAACGGACTTGCAGAAACTTCAAGACGGGGGAGCGCCACTCCCTCTCCTGAAAGGCAGAGGCATGCATCCGTCCGTCCGTCCGTCCGTCCGTCCGTCACATCTCTGGCCTCAACACGCTTGTGCGAGTCTTCCCACCTCCAGCTCCAGGATGCGGAACTCAAGCAGTTCGTTTTGGTCTCGGATATCCTGGATGTGCTCTTTCAGACGCGCTTCTTCCGCCTCCATCCGCCTGACCTGAAAAGACAGTCAGACCTCATCTGCGGGGCTTCCCGACAGGTGTGACGCCAAGCGACTCCGCCCAGCGCCTTTCTTTCCGTCACCTTTTCGGCCAACTGCTGATTGCTCTGACGCAGCAGCTGCTTCTCCTCCACCCACTTGACATTCTAGAAGAGACAAACGCGTGGACAGCTTTGGAATGTTGTGTCATTTTCATCCACAAATTCTTTGGTTGACTGGAAAATGACATTTGCTTTTCTCCGCATTTTCCCAGCCACGTTCGGGGGGGGGGGGTTGGTCCAGTAATGCCAGACGGATGAGTGACTGAAGAATGTAGCTATTTTGTCTGAGAAAAAGGTGTGCTCATTGATGAGCTTACCTGTCCTTGTTGCTTCAGCGCTGACTCCAGATCTGCTACTCTGCTTTGATAGTGACCCATTTCTACCATCAGCTTTTCTCTGGTCTGAAAGGAGGAGGAGGGAGGCTCCTCCTCCTCCTTTCAGACCAGAGAACACCCGAGGCTGGGTGAGAACGGGGAGGCTGCGACCCGGCCGGGGGTTGCGGGAAGGGGCGCCACCTTGATCTCCTTCTCGGCGTCGTAGTCCCCTTTCGCTGGTCTGGGCTAGCAGAGCGTAGGCTCGTTGCAGCGCTTGATATTCTTGCGTCAGCTGGCGGTAGCGAAGCTCCGCCTCTTCATGCACACACCAATGCAACACAGCACTAGTACCAGAATCAGTCAGACCGGCGACAAAGCACCCGCGACGCAAAGACGAGTCCGATTCCAGGCTGAAGAGGAATGTTTGGTGCCAATACGCTGGCAGAAATGGCGGGCTACCTCTTCGGGTTCCGTGTCGGGGGTTCTGTCGGTGTGAAAAGACAAGGACGATCCGTCCGAGTCCACCAACACGTCTTCGTCGTAGCCGTAAAATGTTTCGATGACCTGCGGGCGCGGAAGCAAACATCTCTCTGAACAAACTGAAGCGACACCTCACGATGAATCGACGAGAGGAACGATAGCGAGAAAAAGGCCATTTCATCTTGCGCAACACCAAGCAGCCGCAAACAAACAGACTCACCTTGCAGGACCTCACGCTTTGTTCCTCCTCAGAGATTCTCGACGTCGGTATCGTAGCAGCAAATCTCTCTCCTGTCGACACAAATAATCCGCCTTTGAGATTCTTTGGATGCAAAGGGAACGAACGGCTCCGGCGCAGAAACAAACGCGACTCACAATGACATTTCTGACATGAGCTCCTGTCTCCAGAGCCTGAAAAACACGTCACCGGCGATGATTGGAGGGACGCTCGTCTTTTCCAAAAGTGACAACTACAGGGTGTGTCAGGGTTTTCCAGATTATCTTTATCGTATCATTGTGTTGCTTTGACTTTGACTGCGACCTGTAATAAATAATATTATTTATCCCTTATTTATCCCTATCGCTTATCCCTTCCTACACAAAGTCGTAAAACACCCCTTGCTATGTTTTGACTAGAGGTCAAGGGCTTCCTCTATTCAATCCACTCTTACACCCACCCTGTTTCTCTTAATTAAAATGCTCGTGCAGGAGCCGAGAGTCAGACTTCATTCGTACAACGGATGGACTCTCCACCTGCAGGTGTCCAAAAGAACTTACTTGTCTCCCGTGTGGTTCTTGCAAAATAAGTTGGAGCGAGCGCAACTCTAACAGGGTGCATTTTGCCACTAGCTGCCTACGGACAATGACGTCGCGCTCGCGGCTCATGGTTGACGGGCTGAGCAGCCGGGCAAGTCCGTCGTTTTCAGCGCACAGCGAGTGGCAAAGGCGCTGACAAAACGGGAGCTTTGAGCTGCTGAAAACGGCAAAACAAGTCTAAAGCGTGTTCAAACGCGTGCGCACAATGCTCCTGCTTGAAAGGTCGGAATTTAAGGGGCCAATTTTTTGGATGGCGGCCGCCGGCCAAGCTTTGGACGGAAAAGGTTTCCTGGCGACAGCGAGCGAGCGCGGCGCTGCCGTACGTGCACCGAGTCGCCTGCCTGAAGACCTTGGACAAGTCGTCGATGATGTGCTGCTGCTCCACAACTTGAAGGAACTCCATTTCACCGTCCTGCTGGCCGCAACCGCGGTCCAGGTCATTGAGCGAACTAGGCCTTCTCTGTGGAACACAAATGCAGTGGACTCTGTTGGCACGCCGCCGTTGTCCGCGTCGACTTACCAAGCTTGCCATCTCCTCGTTCTCCTGGGTGACAAAGCGCACTTTGTTTTCAAGGCGACACAGCACCAGCGAGAGTTCTTCATTCTTCCTGCTCAGGCGTTTGTTTTTGTACAGGAGTGGCAGAAACTGGCTTTCTGTTTCTCTCAGTCGCTTTAGCTGCAAGCATGAAGTGCGGGATGTGAAAGACGCACAACACGCGGGCCAGAACGTATCCATTCCTTTTGCATCGGTTTGAACGGAATCGTGGCTTTGGCTCCCAATAAAAGACATCTACCAGGCAACCGACTCGCCGCGCCGCTCAACTAATAAGCAAGCGCAATGGGTGCCTCGCTGGATGGCGCGCATCAAACGTAGCGCAAACCTTCAAGCGTGCCGTCAATAAATTACCAGTTCATTGCGCTCTTCAGAAAGCAGGGCGTTTCGATCCTCCAGTTTCCTGATGACTGCGCTGAGCTCAGCGATTTTCAGATGAAACCGTCGCGTGTCCCGATCCTCCTGAGACTGAAAACGCCCCGCAACACACACACACAAGCACTCGTTCAAAGTTCAAAACTGTTTTTGTGCTACCTTCCTCCAGCAACGAACTAAGTCATGCGTACTGCAAGTGTGTGATGAGGTGGCTTACGCAATGAAGAGGATTGCTAGTAGCGGCGTTGACCCCACTTCCAGGGTAGTTTAGGCCCGCCCTTTGGGAATCCCTCAGGGCAGCGATCTGCTGCTCGGCAGCCTGAGTCTGCAGCTGAAGGCGGTGGACGTGGCCGGCCCCAGGGCTTCATCCAAAACACTAACCGCTCTGTCTTTCAGCTTGATCTCATCCGTCTGGATGTACAAACGGGGAGCGCTCAGGCAGGCGGGCAAACTCATTTGCCAGAATTGTGACAAAAACAAAGAGAGCAACCGGCCAATTTTGTTCTGGAATCGACTAGAACACCTTTGCTGTGACAAAAGCGAAGCGAGCAACCGGACATTTTCTTCTTGTGAAATAGAATAGAATAGAATGCCTTAGGTGTCATTGCACTGCAGGTATACAACGAAATTGGGAACATAGCCACGCACCGCGCATCTGATCAGTCCTACCAGTCGGCGGATCTCCCTCTCGCAGTCTCTCTTGGTTCGGCTCAGCTCCTCCCGATGCTGGTGATGAGCCGATCGGAGCTCGGCCGCTCGGGACTGCCAGGCCTGCTGGGCCGCTGCCAGGGCTTCTTCCGCGCTCCTGGTGGAGGCGACACCGCTCGGTCTCCCGACACCGCCGCGTCTCCTCCACCTCCGCCAGCAAAGCGCCCCCCCTCCTCACCTGAGCAGACATTGCGCCACACCGGGCCGTTGAGACCGCAACGGAGCGCCGCGACGCTTACTGGGGACAAGCTACACAATACGGTAGCGGCCGCATCGAAGCCCGACGTGGCGTGCGGATAGTCAGACACGGATAGAGCGGATCACCTTGTCCATGGAGCCGTCCCTCAGGCTGAGGACCAAGGCATTCAGTCGCTGGATCTCTCCATCTTTGATTTTGATCACTCTCATCAGCTCCATTTCATGCTGCCGCAGTAATGTCTCCCTGGTAATGGCTAACTCTTTCTGCTTCTCCTCATGGA
The DNA here is from genome assembly GCF_059516105.1 of Syngnathus floridae. NCBI lineage: Eukaryota > Metazoa > Chordata > Actinopteri > Syngnathiformes > Syngnathidae > Syngnathus > Syngnathus floridae. The sequence goes on along the minus strand of NC_142423.1, from coordinate 189,748 downwards.
GTTTGCTTTTGAGTTCCGTCATGGCGGCGGTGGCACGGTGGTGCTCCGCCCGCAGGTCCTGACTTCTCTCTCTCTCCAGACAGCTGACCTGACATGACTTAGACTTAGACAAACTTTATTGTCATCTTGTCTGCACATGGTGCATACAAAACGAAATTCCGTTGCATACGTCTTACAACAAAGTAGTGATATTGCAGTTGAATAGAAGTAACATATCCTATGAAAATATATATATATACATATATACTATATATATATATATATATATATTAAAAATAAGTATAAAGTGCAGCAGTGATAATTATGCAATAGTGCAAGTAGGCAAAACAGTATTCAAGAGTGTGCAGAGGAATGCTAAACCATGTATTAAACTTCTATTTAAAGGGTTTATACAAGTTCAGTAAAGTTGGTAGTGCGAGATAGTGCAAGATAGAGGTCCGTAGTGTCATAAAGTACAGTTCTGTGAATGTGTGATGCAGAGTTCAGTTTAGAGCTCAACAGTTCTAGTGTTCAACAGTCTGATGACAGCAGGGAAAAAGCTGTTGCAGAACCTGGTGGACCTGCAGCGGATGCTGCAAACCTCTTCCCAGAGGGCAGCAGGGAGAACAGTCCATGGTGGGGGTGTGATGGGTCATTGATGATGTTACGGGCACGGGACATGCAGCGCTGAGATGAAATGTCCTGAATGGAGGGAAGAGGAGCCCCTATGATCCTCTCTGCTGTCCTCACCACTCTCCTCACGTTCTTCCAATCGGAGGCGGTGCAGCCTCCACACCACACAGAGAGACAGCTTGTCAGAATGCTCTCTATGGTGCTCCTGTAGAACGTCCTCATGATGGGTGGGGGCAGGTGGGCTCTCCTCATCCTCCGCAGGAAGTACAAGCGCTTCTGTGCCCTCTTGACCAGTGCCGTAGTGTTCATAGTCCAGGTGAGGTCTTCTGTGATGTGGACCCCCAGGAATTTGGTGGTGCTGACCACCTCCACAGCTGAGCTGTTGATGATCAGTGGAGCGTGGTGAGGCTGTTTTTTCCTGAAGTCGACGATGATCTCCTTCATCTTCTCCTCATTCAGGATCAGGCTGTTTTCTCTGCACCAGCCCACCAGCTGCTCCACCTCCTCTCTGTAGTCCAGGTCGTTGTTGTCTCTGATGAGCCCCACCACCGTTGTGTCGTCTGCTGACTTCACGATGTGATTGGTGGTGAACCTGAGGACGCAGTCGTGTGTCATCAGGGTGCACAGCAGGGGGCTCAGGACGCAGCCCTGAAGGGAGCCTGTGCTGAGGGTGATGACATCAGAGGTGTTCTGTCCGACCCGGACTGACTGAGGTCTGTTGGTGAGGAAGTCTAGCAGCCAGTTGCGAAGGGGGGTGTTGAAGCCCAGGTGTTCCAATTTTCCTACCAGATGCTGTGGGATGATGGTGTTAAACGCTGAGCTGAAGTCCAGGAACAGCCTCCGCACATGGGTGTTCTTCTCCTCCAGGTGAGCCAGGCTCAGGTGAAGAACGGAGGAGATGGCGTCCTGAGTGGAGCGGTTTTGCCGGTCGGCAAACTGGAACGGGTCAAATAATAGGGGGAGTCTGGAAACGATGTGACCTTTAAGCAGCCTTTCGAAGCACTTCATCATAACCGGAGTCAGTGCAACAGGCCGGTAATCATTAAATGAGGTGATTTGAGGTTTCTTCGGCACCGGAATGATGGAGGCAGTCTTAAAGCACGCCGGCACTGTGGCTTGGCCCAGCGAGGTGTTAAAAATGTCTGTGATGACCCCAGCCAGATGACTTGCACATTCCCTGAACACACGCCCAGGAATGTTGTCGGGGCCAGGGGCCTTACAGGGGTTGACTCTCCTCAGGGTCTTCAACACATCGGCGGAGTCAAGGCAGAGTACCTCCTCTTCCTGATGGGGGACAGTTTTAACTGCTGGAGTGCCGTTTAGTGCCTCGAACCTCCCAAAGAAGTTATTTAGACCATTTAGAAAGTCAGCATCAACTACACCCACCGGGGGGGGGGAGGGTGAGTTGTAGTCTGTAATCGCCCGTATGCCTTGCCACATACTCCTGATGTTTTTGACGTCGTGGAAACGATCCTGAAATTTTCGACTGCGGTCTCGCTTCGCTATCCTGATGGCACGGTTCAAGTTGGCTCTCGCTGTCCTCAGTGTCTCCTTGTCGCCAGACTTGAAGGCAGAGTTCCGCGCTCGTAGCGTTTGACGTACCTCCTCAGTCATCCAGGGTCGTTGGTTGCCCCGGGTGATGATATTCTTAGTGGTGCTGACGTCCTCGGTGCATTTGTTGATGTAGGCTGACACAGTCATGGCACACGCATGTCTAATCTACATCGGGAAAACTGGGAGGGAGGGAGGGAGGCAGGCAGGGAGGCAGGCAGGGAGGCAGGCAGGGAGGCAGGCAGTGTCTGTCTGTTGAGGTTTTCACCTTGTTCTTCTCCTGCTGAAGTTCTAACTGGACGTCCATCAGTTTGGTTCTCAGCTCGTCATTGGCGGCCTGAAGGGCGTCCGTTCGCTCCGCCTTGGCCCGCCCTGCCGGAGCTCGTTTGGACATCTCTTACTCGAGTCTCGCCCGGTCGTCAGTCAGAGATCACAACATTTGTACCTGGAGAGCACAAACGCAGCGCTGTTTTCCACTGGCTTCGAACTCAACTTCAATCGGTACCGTAACTTACAACATCATAAACATAGAACTAGCTTGACTTATTCATTGAATAAATGCATTTGGTTCTTCAAAACTGCATCACGCAACATAGCGTGACCGAGACGGCCGTTATCCACCTGCGTGAAGTTATTTGGTGAAATGAATGAGATGTTTAAGACACCATCGTTCTGTCTCTATGTAGATGAAGGTAAATAATCGATTGCTGAAGGTCCAAAGGTGTTGTGATAAACAAATAAACATATTAGTGATTAGTGACATATTTGTGATAAACATATTAGGCAGGATAATCACATATGTTAACGTGACTGCCCACACTGTATTTATTTATGGTTATTTGTTAAATCGAGTACTGTTAGACATGAAATAGGAAGTGTTTAACATAAATGGAAGACGAAAGGGGTACTCACCATTGTAGCTCCTGCTGGTCAATGATACGAGCCTCTTCTTGCAGTGGAAAACATACAGCCAACAAACACCGTGGAACCTAAAGGAATGAAATTAAACATTAACATTTAGCCTCAACCAACATTCACAGATACAACGCAACGCAAACTACACAAACGTAAATCTTTTTAAACACAATGAGTTGTACTTACCGTGTACGCTCTAGACGGTCCACTTGCAAGCGGAAAATAAAGATATTTCTGTTGATAATCGTCGTGTTTGTATCCGGTGTCTCGCTCAAGGCCATTGCGCCCACAGATTTGAATTTTGGCGAGAGTTCAGCCTATTGACGTCATTTCCGCGGTGTAATACCCGCATATCTGAAACGGCAAAGTTAAGAGTAGAGTTAAATAAAGTTTTTAGTCAACGCAATAATTTACAACCGTTGACCAGTCGAAATAATCGTCGAAATTTGGCGTCTGTGGCTGGAAGCAGACGCCGAGTTCGACATTCCTCCCAAACGCCACACTCCCTCGCTTTTCAGGGCTAAAAAAAAACAGTTGTAATTACCTTGTACGCTCTAGACGGTCAAGTTGCAAGCTGAAAACAAAAATATTTGCCTTGTTAGTCATCGTGTTACTAACAGCTGTGTCTTGTTTGCCAGAACTGCCGCTTTCCTACTTCCTGTTGCAAGCCACGCCCACGGATTATAATTTTGCCGTGAGTTCCGCCTATTGACGTCATGTCCGCGTCACATGACTGCGACGTAATATTATCTAAAACTGTTTGTGCGGTATTGTGTTGTTCTGTGCGGTATTGTGTTATTCTGTGCGGCGTCGTGTTGTTCTGTGCGGCGTCGTGTTGTTCAGTGCGACGTCGTGTTGTTCAGTGCGGCATGGTTTTGTTCAGTGCGGCATGGTGTTGTTCAGTGCGGCATGGTGTTGTTCAGTGCGGCATAATGTTGTTCAGTGCGGCATAATGTTGTTCAGTGCGGCATGGTGTTGTTCAGTGCGGCATGGTGTTGTTCAGTGCGGCATGGTGTTGTTCAGTGCGGCATAATGTTGTTCAGTGCGCCATAATGTTGTTCAGTGCGGCATGGTGTTGTTCAGTGCGGGATGGTGTTGTTCAGTGCAGGATGGTGTTGTTCAGTGCGGCATGGTGTTGTTCAATGCGGCATTATGTTGTTCAGTGCGGGATGGTGTTGTTCAGTGCGGCATGGTGTTGTTCAGTGCGGCATAATGTTGTTCAGTGCGGCATGGTGTTGTTCAGTGCGGCATGGTGTTGTTCAGTGCGGCATGGTGTTGTTCAGTGCGGCATGGTGTTGTTCAGTGCGGAATGGTGTTGTTCAGTGCGGCATGGTGTTGTTCAGTCCGGGATGGTGTTGTTCAATGCGGGATCGTGTTGTTCAGTGCGGGGTGGTGTTGTTCAGTGCGGGATGGTGTTGTTCAGTGCGGCATGGTGTTGTTCAATGCGGCATGGTGTTGTTCAGTGCGGGATGGTGTTGTTCATTGCGGCATGGTGTTGTTCAGTGCGGCATGGTGTTGTTCAGTGCGGCATGGTGTTGTTCAGTGCGGCATGGTGTTGTTCAGTGCGGCATAATGTTGTTCAGTGCGGCATGGTGTTGTTCAGTGTGGAAAGGTGTTGTTCAGTGCAGGATGGTGTTGTTCAGTGCGGCATGGTGTTGTTCAATGCAGGATCGTGTTGTTCAGTGCAGCATAATGTTGTTCAGTGCAGCATGGTGTTTTTCAGTGCGGCATGGTGTTGTTCAATGCGGCATGGTGTTGTTCACTGCGGGATGGTGTTGTTCAATGCGGGATCGTGTTGTTCAGTGCGGCATAATGTTGTTCAGTGCAGCATGGTGTTGTTCAGTGCGGCATGGTGTTGTTCAGTGCGACATAATGTTGTTTAGTGCGGCATAATGTTGTTCAGTGCGGCATAATGTTGTTCAGTGCGGCATGGTGTTGTTCAGTGCGGCATGGTGTTGTTCAGTGCGGCATGGTGTTGTTCAGTGCAGGATGGTGTTGTTCAGTGCGGCATGGTGTTGTTCAATGCCGCATGGTCTTGTTCAGTGCGGGATGGTGTTGTTCAGTGCAGGATGGTGTTGTTCAGTGCGGCATGGTGTTGTTCAGTGCGGAATGGTGTTGTTCAGTGCGGCATGGTGTTGTTCAGTGCGGCATGGTGTTGTTCAGTGCAGGATGGTGTTGTTCAATGCGGGATCGTGTTGTTCAGTGCGGCATGGTGTTGTTCAGTGCGGCATGGCGTTGTTCAGTGCGGCATAATGTTGTTCAGTGCGGCATGGTGTTGTTCAGTGCGGCATGGTGTTGTTCAGTGCGGCATGGTGTTGTTCAGTGCGGCATGGTGTTGTTCAGTGCGGCATAATGTTGTCCAGTGCGCCATAATGTTGTTCAGTGCGGCATGGTGTTGTTTAGTGCGGGATGGTGTTGTTCAGTGCAGGATGGTGTTGTTCAGTGCGGCATGGTGTTGTTCAATGCGGCATGGTGTTGTTCAGTGCGGGATGGTGTTGTTCAGTGCGGCATGGTGTTGTTCAGTGCGGCATAATGTTGTTCAGTGCGGCATGGTGTTGTTCAGTGCGGCATGGTGTTGTTCAGTGCGGCATGGTGTTGTTCAGTGCGGCATGGTGTTGTTCAGTGCGGAATGGTGTTGTTCAGTGCGGCATGGTGTTGTTCAGTGCGGGATGGTGTTGTTCAATGCGGGATCGTGTTGTTCAGTGCGGGGTGGTGTTGTTCAGTGCAGGATGGTGTTGTTCAGTGCAGGATGGTGTTGTTCAGTGCGGCATGGTGTTGTTCAATGCAGGATCGTGTTGTTCAGTGCAGCATAATGTTGTTCAGTGCAGCATGGTGTTGTTCAGTGCGGCATGGTGTTGTTCAGTGCAGGATGGTGTTGTTCAGTGCGGCATGGTGTTGTTCAGTGCGGGATGGTGTTCAATGCGGGATCGTGTTGTTCAGTGCGGGGTGGTGTTGTTCAGTGCAGGATGGTGTTGTTCAGTGCAGGATGGTGTTGTTCAGTGCGGCATGGTGTTGTTCAATGCAGGATCGTGTTGTTCAGTGCAGCATAATGTTGTTCAGTGCAGCATGGTGTTGTTCAGTGCGGCATGGTGTTGTTCAATGCGGCATGGTGTTGTTCAGTGCGGGATGGTGTTGTTCAGTGCGGCATGGTGTTTTTCAGTGCGGCATAATGTTATTCAGTGCGGCATGGTGTTGTTCAGTGCGGCATGGTGTTGTTCAGTGCGACATAATGTTGTTCAGTGCGGCATAATGTTGTTCAGTGCGGCATGGTGTTGTTCAGTGCGGCATGGTGTTGTTCAGTGCGGCATGGTGTTGTTCAGTGCGGCATGGTGTTGTTCAGTGCAGGATGGTGTTGTTCAGTGCAGGATGGTGTATTTCAATGCGGCATGGTGTTGTTCAGTGCGGGATGGTGTTGTTCAGTGCAGGATGGTGTTGTTCAGTGCGGCATGGTGTTGTTCAGTGCGGAATGGTGTTGTTCAGTGCGGCATGGTGTTGTTCAGTGCGGCATGGTGTTGTTCAGTGCAGGATGGTGTTGTTCAATGCGGGATGGTGTTGTTCAGTGCGGGATGGTGTTGTTCAGTGCAGGATGGTGTTGTTCAGTGCGGCATGGTGTTGTTCAATGCGGCATGGTGTTGTTCAGTGCAGGATGGTGTTGTTCAGTGCGGCATGGTGTTGTTCAATGCGGCATGGTGTTGTTCAATGCGGCATGGTGTTGTTCAGTGCGGCATGGTGTTGTTCAGTGCGGCATGGTGTTGTTCAGTGCAGCGTAATGTTGTTCAGTGCGGCATGGTGTTGTTCAGTGCGGAATGGTGTTGTTCAGTGCGGCATGGTGTTGTTCAGTGCAGGATGGTGTTGTTCAGTGCGGCATGGTGTTGCTCAGTGCGGCATGGTGTTGTTCAGTGCGGGATGGTGTTGTTCATTGCGGCATGGTGTTGTTCAGTGCGGCATGGTGTTGTTCAGTGCGGCATGGTGTTGTTCAGTGCGGCATAATGTTGTTCAGTGCGCCATAATGTTGTTCAGTGCGGCATGGTGTTGTTCAGTGCGGGGTGGTGTTGTTCAGTGCAGGATGGTGTTGTTCAGTGCGGCATGGTGTTGTTCAGTGCGGCATGGTGTTGTTCAGTGCGGCATAATGTTGTTCAGTGCGGCATAATGTTGTTCAGTGCGGGATGGTGTTGTTCATTAAGGCATGGTGTTGTTCAGTGCGGCATGGTGTTGTTCAGTGCGGCATGGTGTTGTTCAGTGCGGGATGGTGTTGTTCAGTGCAGGATGGTGTTGTTCAGTGCGGCATGGTGTTGTTCAGTGCGGCATGGTGTTGTTCATTTCGGCATAATGTTGTTCAGTGCGGCATAATGTTGTTTAGTGCGGCATGGTGTTGTTCAGTGCGGGATGGTGTTGTTCAGTGCGTTATAATGTTGTTCAGTGCGGCATGGTGTTGTTCAGTGCGGCATGGTGTTGTTCAGTGCGGCATGGTGTTGTTCAGTGCGGCATAATGTTGTTCAGTGCGGCATAATGTTGTTCAGTGCGGCATGGTGTTGTTCAGTGCGGGATGGTGTTGTTCAGTGCGGGATGGTGTTGTTCAGTGCGGCATGGTGTTCAATGCGGAATGGTGTTGTTCAGTGCAGGATGGTGTTGTTCAGTGCGGCATGGTGTTCTTCAGTGCGGCATAATGTTGTTCAGTGCGGCATGGTGTTGTTCAGTGCGGCATGGTGTTGTTCAGTGCGGCATGGTGTTGTTCAGTGCGGCATAATGTTGTTCAGTGCGGCATGGTGTTGTTCAGTGCGGCATGGTGTTGTTCAGTGCGGCATAATGTTCAGTGCGGCATAATGTTGTTCAGTGCGGCATGGTGTTGTTCAGTGCGGGATGGTGTTGTTCAGTGCAGGATGGTGTTGTTCAGTGCGGCATGGTGTTCAGTGCGGGATGGTGTCTTTCAGTGCGGCATGGTGTCGTTCAGTGCGGCATGGTGTCTTTCAGTGCGGCATGGTGTCGTTCAGTGAGGCATGGTGTTGTTCAGTGCGGCATGGTGTTGTTTAGTGCGGCATGGTGTTGTTCAGTGCGGGATGGTGTTGTTCAGTGTGGCATGGTGTTCAGTGCGGCATGGTGTTGTTCAGTGCGGTATCGTGTTGTTCAGTGCGGTATCGTGTTTCTCAGTGCGGTATCGTGTTGTTCAGTGCAGTATCGTTGTGTTGTTCGTATTGTGTTTAACACTTAGCCTCTAACACTTAGCCTCTAACACTTAGCCTCTAGCATCTAGAAGGTAAATAAATAGGAAGGAAGGACTCACCGGTGACGTCTTCGCCCACGTCCAAGCGTTGTACTTTGTATTTTCATCCTTCTGACAGTGGAAAACATAGCCAACAAACACCGTGGAACCTAAACGAATGAAAGAAAACTATCATTTGGCCACAACCAACATTCACAGATACAACACAATGTGACGTGCGGGGTTGAGGTTAAAGGTTGAGTGAAGGGCCCTCGTTTTAAACTACTTTTTTGAAAAGGATTGGGAACAAGTAAGACGTATTTAATTTATTTAATGGGAAGTAGTAAGAGCTATTGAATTTAATCTATGTATTATATTCTATTGTATTGTATTCTGTTGTATTCTTTTGGATTGTATTCACACTAACCCCACTAAAACTTCAGCCCACAAAAACTCGCCTCTGGCGCCTAGCCTCTGGCACTTAGCCTCTAACACTTAGCCTTTAACACTTAGCCTTTAACACTTAGCCTTTAACACTTAGCCTAGAAGGTGAATAAATAGGGTTAAAGGTTGAGTGAAGGGACCTCGTTTTAAACTACTTTTTTGTAAAGGAGTGGGAACAAGTAAGACGTATTTAATTTATTTAATGGGAAGTAGTAAGACTTATTAAATTTATTTAATCTACTTTTCTTCCCAGGCAAAATTTGATGTGCTGCAATTCCAAATTTCCAAAGTGAATGAAGGAATGAAGTCCTTTAAATTATGATTTTGTATAAATACTAGGCATTAACACAAAATCGACGGCACAAAATGGGCAGACTTTACTTGTTTGAAAAGGACTGGTTACAAGACAGACTTTTTTAATTTATTTAATGGGAAGAAGACTTATTTAGTTTAATTGATCTATTTTTGTTCCCTGGCAAAATTCGATTTGCTGCAATTCCAAATTTCCAAAGTGAATGAAGGAATGAAGTCCTTTAAATTATGATTTTGTATAAATACTAGGCATTAACACAAAATCGACGGCACAAAATGGGCAGACTTTACTTGTTTGAAAAGGACTGGTTACAAGACAGACTTTTTAAATTTATTTAATGGGAAGAAGACTTATTTAGTTTAATTGATCTATTTTTGTTCCCTGCCAAAATTCGATTTGCTGCAATTCCAAATTTCCAAAGTGAATGAAGGAAAGAAGTCGTTTAAATTATGATTTTGTTTAAATACTAGGCATAGACACAAAATCTACGGCACAAAATGGGCAGACTTTACTTGTTTGAAGAGGACTGGTTACAAGACAGACTTTTCTGATTTATTTAATGGGAAGAGGACTTATTTAGTTTATTTAATCTATTTTTGTTCCCTGGCAAAATTGGATTTGCTGAAATTGTATTTTGCCAAATCTCGATTTGAGACCTGATAGGAAGTATTAAACGCTTAGTTAAATCAATACAAGTTGGTAATAAGAGCGAGTAATGTTGGTTGAACCGATGAATGAAGGTTGAAAGCAATTTAAATTATGACTTTGTATAAATACTAGATATTAACAGAACATCTACTGCGCAAAATGGGCAGAGTTTACTTGTTTGAGAAGGAGTGGCTTATTCAAAACTAAGATTTATGTAATCTGTTTGTTCCCAGGCAAAATTGGATGTGATGCAATTCCAAATTTCACCACATGATGGTGCCCAATTTTGACTTCATAGGACATATTAAACACTTAGCTTGTTATTATGTTCAAGGTAATCAGATTTGTTTATCATTCTAATGGCCTCTTCAAAACTATTCTGGATTACTACTTTGGATCTATTCTACATTACTTGGCAACAACATACTCTGTAACAGATTAGGCAGTATAATCACATATGTTAACTTGAGAGTGCCCACACTCAATCTACTTATCGTGATGTGTTAAATCAATTACTGTTAGACATTATTTGTCTGATAATCTACCAAATCTTTGAATTGAAGAATTTGTGATTTAATTAATAGCTTGTTCAGGGTAATCAGACTTGTATATAATTCTAATGGCCTTCTTTTGAAAACTATTCTGAATTACAACTTTGGATCTTATATTACTTTGCAACAATCTACTCGGTGACAGATTAGGCAGTATAATCACATATGTTAACTTCAGTGCCCACACTGTATTTATTTATGGTTATTTGTTAAATCAAGTACTGTTAGACATGAAATAGGAAGTGTTTAACATAAATGTTATGGCTACTCACCATTGTAGCTCGCTCCTGGTCAATGATATGAGCCTCTTCTTGCAGTGGAAAACTTGCAGCCAACAAACACCGTGGAACCTAAAGGAATGAAATTAAACATTAACATTTCGCCCGGACCAACATTCACACGTACAACGCAACGCGGCTACACTTCTGCTATTACAAACGTAAATCTCCTTAAACACAACGAGTGTTACTTACCGTGTACGCTCTAGGCAAAATTGGATGTGATGCAATTCCAAATCTATCTGAAACGGCAGTTAAAAGTAGAGTTACATCAAGTTTTCTTTTTTAATCAACACAATCATTTACAACCGTTGACCAGAAAGAATCGTCGAAATTCGACGTCCCCCACAAACGCCACGCTCACTCGCTTTTCAGGGCAACAAAAGTACTTCTTTTTAAAAACGATGAGTTGTACTTACCGTGTACGCTCTGGACGGTCCAGTTGCAAGCAGAAAATAAAAATATTTCTCTTGTTAGTCGTATGTTACCATCCGCTGTGTCTTTGTCAACATCGCCGCCATTTTCCTACTTCCTGCTGCGAGCCACGCCCACGGATTTAAATTTGGGCGGAAGCTCTTTCCATTGGCGTCGTTTTCGCGTATAGCAAATCCGATTGGTTGGGAAGGGGGCACGGTTATGCAGCCGAGGAGTCCTGTGATCGGTGGGATGTAAAGTAGGCGTCGACGTCACGTCCGCGTCACGTGACCACGACGTGGCAGACGTCAAATAGCAACCGCTGTTTTGTTTAGTAGACTTACAGTTGTTATGCATTGACATAATGGCGCACACACCAAATAGATTTAAATAAATTAAATAATTCTTCTGCCCACTCTCTTTTAAACAAGTTAACTCTCCCCGCGGATTTGAATTCCGGCGAAAGTTACGCCCATCGACGTCACGTATGTCACGTGACCACGACGTGGCAGATGTCATATAGCAACCGCTGTTTTGTTTAGTAGATTTACAGTTGTTATGCATTGGCATAATGGTGTGCACTCAAAATAGATTTAAATAAATTAAATATTTCTTCTGCCTACTCCCTTTTAAACAAGTTAACTCTGCCCACGTCCATTGACGTCTTGTCTGCGTCACGTGACCACGACGTAGCGACGTCATATAGTAACCGCTGTTTTGACCAGTAGACTTAGTTATTATGCGTTGACATAATGGCGCACTGGTTAGCATGGCCACCTCTTAAGCATGATGATGCGGGTTCGACGCCTGATCAATGTTAGCATGGAGTGAGCTGAAGTGCATGGCGCTGAAGATTTGAATCTTTGAAATGCGCTGAGGTCTGACATATCAGGCAGAATGGTTTGCCATCACGTTCAACAAAAAATAGAAACTTTCCCACTCTGATTAAAACGTCCTGTGTTCATCTACGTATTTTCGTTTTGCTGTGCATCTTTTCCCTGCCATTTCGAGAGCCCAATTGACACTCATAGTTTAAAGAAATGTGTTTGCCCATCCTACTTTGTGGAATTTCACCACATGCGCTTTTGACCAAAATACCAAATTGAACTCAAGTGAAGCCAACACGCACAACCCCCCCCCCCACACACACACACACACACACACACAAATGTTGATATGAACATAAAAGAGCCGCATGCGGTTCGGGAGTTGCGGCTTGGCCAAACCTGTACTATACAACTTTATTTGTATAAAATTTTCACAACAGCTGTCACACAAACAAAGCGGGAAAAACCGAAGACGTGCGTGTTCCGCCCACGCTGGATTTATTTGCACCTTTGAAAAGACACCGTATTGCCGCAGATGTGGCAAAGAGTACTTTTGGGCATCTGAGACGGAAGGATGTCCAAAGCATCACGTCACCTGCTCTGGTAGGCATGGTGGTGGGACGTTGAGGTCAACCGCTTTGGGGTTGGCTGACTCTTTGATCGCAGGATGCCACACACTTGAAGACAGAAGCAGAAAAGCAGAGCTAAATGCAAAATGTACTCACCGGTGACTCCAATTTTTTTCCCCCCTGAAGAAACAGCTGGACGGGTGGCCCCGGCTGGCCAGTGGGACTCTTGTTATTCTGACCCTTTTTAGTGCGCGTTTGGGGCAACAACCGTTTTTTGTGGCGCTCTCTTCTGGTTCAAAAGTGCCCTGCATGTGAATTTGCTTTTCCTGCCTTCTGATTGGATGAGCGCCGGTGTGACGCGGTGCCTCTGTCACCGTGGCGGGGGGTATACGTTGGCATCGGAGCGTCTGCCAACGTCTGAGACCGGCTGGCAGTGTATCGGAGGTGTCGAGTGCGGTGCCGCTGGAGCTCACTCACCAGCTGGTGTTAGGGCCACAGAATGAAGGCCAAGGAGAAGAATAGAAAGAGAAACAGAAACTTCTCCTCCAATTGTTTGATTTGTCTCTTCTGAGCTTCGATGAATTCTTTCAGCTCTTTGTTCCTCTAGGACGGACAAATGGAAAGTGGCATTCAAAAGCCAGTAAGCGTGCAAGTAAGTGCCGGGCTGGCTTTGGGCCCTTACCTGTTGCGCGCTGTGCAGCAGATCCATTCTCTCTTGGAGGATGCAAGCGTCGCGCTCCCTCAACTCGCACATCAGGGCTCGCTTCCATTGGTCCACGGCGCTCCTAAGCTCTTCTCTCTGATCCGCCGTCAGCACGTCATTCACGCCAGCGTGGCTGGCTTTTTCGCCGTCCGTGGCGGGGCAGTCCCGCTGCGGTAGCGCCTCGTACAACATGGCCTCCAGCTCCAGGATCCTCTGGGCCGCAATCCTCGTCCATCAGTGGTCCGGCGGGAGATTTGAGGGCGGCTTACCTTATGAGCCTGGTCCATGGAACACTTCCTGAAGTCCAACTCTTCATCCAGGTAGCCCTTCTGCTTGCAGAACATATCCTAGCACAGCTCAAGGTCAGAATTGTTGGGGCACATTGCCGGAGTTCCCCTTGGCTGATGTCGCGTGTCTGTCTACCTTCTCACTTTCAATGTCCAACATCTTCTGTTGAAGTGCTGACTTGGTCACTTTGATGTATTCTAACCACTGAGGAAAGGCTGCTGTCACATAAGCAGAATGCGAGAGCGTGCGTGGACGTGCGCGTTACCTTCTCGGCTAGGGTGAGAAGGGTCCTGGCGTGAATCACGACCACCTGCTCCTCGTTGGTGAGATTCTGCAAGAGCCCAAAGGCACAGCGTCAACAAGCTTCTTTCAGCGCAAAGCCTTCCAAAAGTCACATTTGAGCCGCCGAGTCTCGTGGAGTGCGAACATAAGGAGTTCGACATACACTTACGGCGTTATAGCCCAGGATGTCCAGCTTCTTCATCAGATCACTGATGACGATGTCCGGGGGAAAGGCGCAAGGAGCAATGTAAGGTGTTCTGGGACCTCGGGTTAAGGTTAGGGTTGCGAGGGACGCCTTACGTACGCTCACGCCCTCGGCCTCGCAGTAGATCTGCAAAGGGCTGAGGCCGTCTGGGAAACGGACTTGCAGAAACTTCAAGACGGGGGAGCGCCACTCCCTCTCCTGAAAGGCAGAGGCATGCATCCGTCCGTCCGTCCGTCCGTCCGTCCGTCACATCTCTGGCCTCAACACGCTTGTGCGAGTCTTCCCACCTCCAGCTCCAGGATGCGGAACTCAAGCAGTTCGTTTTGGTCTCGGATATCCTGGATGTGCTCTTTCAGACGCGCTTCTTCCGCCTCCATCCGCCTGACCTGAAAAGACAGTCAGACCTCATCTGCGGGGCTTCCCGACAGGTGTGACGCCAAGCGACTCCGCCCAGCGCCTTTCTTTCCGTCACCTTTTCGGCCAACTGCTGATTGCTCTGACGCAGCAGCTGCTTCTCCTCCACCCACTTGACATTCTAGAAGAGACAAACGCGTGGACAGCTTTGGAATGTTGTGTCATTTTCATCCACAAATTCTTTGGTTGACTGGAAAATGACATTTGCTTTTCTCCGCATTTTCCCAGCCACGTTCGGGGGGGGGGGGGTTGGTCCAGTAATGCCAGACGGATGAGTGACTGAAGAATGTAGCTATTTTGTCTGAGAAAAAGGTGTGCTCATTGATGAGCTTACCTGTCCTTGTTGCTTCAGCGCTGACTCCAGATCTGCTACTCTGCTTTGATAGTGACCCATTTCTACCATCAGCTTTTCTCTGGTCTGAAAGGAGGAGGAGGGAGGCTCCTCCTCCTCCTTTCAGACCAGAGAACACCCGAGGCTGGGTGAGAACGGGGAGGCTGCGACCCGGCCGGGGGTTGCGGGAAGGGGCGCCACCTTGATCTCCTTCTCGGCGTCGTAGTCCCCTTTCGCTGGTCTGGGCTAGCAGAGCGTAGGCTCGTTGCAGCGCTTGATATTCTTGCGTCAGCTGGCGGTAGCGAAGCTCCGCCTCTTCATGCACACACCAATGCAACACAGCACTAGTACCAGAATCAGTCAGACCGGCGACAAAGCACCCGCGACGCAAAGACGAGTCCGATTCCAGGCTGAAGAGGAATGTTTGGTGCCAATACGCTGGCAGAAATGGCGGGCTACCTCTTCGGGTTCCGTGTCGGGGGTTCTGTCGGTGTGAAAAGACAAGGACGATCCGTCCGAGTCCACCAACACGTCTTCGTCGTAGCCGTAAAATGTTTCGATGACCTGCGGGCGCGGAAGCAAACATCTCTCTGAACAAACTGAAGCGACACCTCACGATGAATCGACGAGAGGAACGATAGCGAGAAAAAGGCCATTTCATCTTGCGCAACACCAAGCAGCCGCAAACAAACAGACTCACCTTGCAGGACCTCACGCTTTGTTCCTCCTCAGAGATTCTCGACGTCGGTATCGTAGCAGCAAATCTCTCTCCTGTCGACACAAATAATCCGCCTTTGAGATTCTTTGGATGCAAAGGGAACGAACGGCTCCGGCGCAGAAACAAACGCGACTCACAATGACATTTCTGACATGAGCTCCTGTCTCCAGAGCCTGAAAAACACGTCACCGGCGATGATTGGAGGGACGCTCGTCTTTTCCAAAAGTGACAACTACAGGGTGTGTCAGGGTTTTCCAGATTATCTTTATCGTATCATTGTGTTGCTTTGACTTTGACTGCGACCTGTAATAAATAATATTATTTATCCCTTATTTATCCCTATCGCTTATCCCTTCCTACACAAAGTCGTAAAACACCCCTTGCTATGTTTTGACTAGAGGTCAAGGGCTTCCTCTATTCAATCCACTCTTACACCCACCCTGTTTCTCTTAATTAAAATGCTCGTGCAGGAGCCGAGAGTCAGACTTCATTCGTACAACGGATGGACTCTCCACCTGCAGGTGTCCAAAAGAACTTACTTGTCTCCCGTGTGGTTCTTGCAAAATAAGTTGGAGCGAGCGCAACTCTAACAGGGTGCATTTTGCCACTAGCTGCCTACGGACAATGACGTCGCGCTCGCGGCTCATGGTTGACGGGCTGAGCAGCCGGGCAAGTCCGTCGTTTTCAGCGCACAGCGAGTGGCAAAGGCGCTGACAAAACGGGAGCTTTGAGCTGCTGAAAACGGCAAAACAAGTCTAAAGCGTGTTCAAACGCGTGCGCACAATGCTCCTGCTTGAAAGGTCGGAATTTAAGGGGCCAATTTTTTGGATGGCGGCCGCCGGCCAAGCTTTGGACGGAAAAGGTTTCCTGGCGACAGCGAGCGAGCGCGGCGCTGCCGTACGTGCACCGAGTCGCCTGCCTGAAGACCTTGGACAAGTCGTCGATGATGTGCCGCTGCTCCACAACTTGAAGGAACTCCATTTCACCGTCCTGCTGGCCGCAACCGCGGTCCAGGTCATTGAGCGAACTAGGCCTTCTCTGTGGAACACAAATGCAGTGGACTCTGTTGGCACGCCGCCGTTGTCCGCGTCGACTTACCAAGCTTGCCATCTCCTCGTTCTCCTGGGTGACAAAGCGCACTTTGTTTTCAAGGCGACACAGCACCAGCGAGAGTTCTTCATTCTTCCTGCTCAGGCGTTTGTTTTTGTACAGGAGTGGCAGAAACTGGCTTTCTGTTTCTCTCAGTCGCTTTAGCTGCAAGCATGAAGTGCGGGATGTGAAAGACGCACAACACGCGGGCCAGAACGTATCCATTCCTTTTGCATCGGTTTGAACGGAATCGTGGCTTTGGCTCCCAATAAAAGACATCTACCAGGCAACCGACTCGCCGCGCCGCTCAACTAATAAGCAAGCGCAATGGGTGCCTCGCTGGATGGCGCGCATCAAACGTAGCGCAAACCTTCAAGCGTGCCGTCAATAAATTACCAGTTCATTGCGCTCTTCAGAAAGCAGGGCGTTTCGATCCTCCAGTTTCCTGATGACTGCGCTGAGCTCAGCGATTTTCAGATGAAACCGTCGCGTGTCCCGATCCTCCTGAGACTGAAAACGCCCCGCAACACACACACACAAGCACTCGTTCAAAGTTCAAAACTGTTTTTGTGCTACCTTCCTCCAGCAACGAACTAAGTCATGCGTACTGCAAGTGTGTGATGAGGTGGCTTACGCAATGAAGAGGATTGCTAGTAGCGGCGTTGACCCCACTTCCAGGGTAGTTTAGGCCCGCCCTTTGGGAATCCCTCAGGGCAGCGATCTGCTGCTCGGCAGCCTGAGTCTGCAGCTGAAGGCGGTGGACGTGGCCGGCCCCAGGGCTTCATCCAAAACACTAACCGCTCTGTCTTTCAGCTTGATCTCATCCGTCTGGATGTACAAACGGGGAGCGCTCAGGCAGGCGGGCAAACTCATTTGCCAGAATTGTGACAAAAACAAAGAGAGCAACCGGCCAATTTTTTTCTTGAATCGACTAGAACACCTTTGCTGTGACAAAAGCGAAGCGAGCAACCGGACATTTTCTTCTTGTGAAATAGAATAGAATAGAATGCCTTAGGTGTCATTGCACTGCAGGTATACAACGAAATTGGGAACATAGCCACGCACCGCGCATCTGATCAGTCCTACCAGTCGGCGGATCTCCCTCTCGCAGTCTCTCTTGGTTCGGCTCAGCTCCTCCCGATGCTGGTGATGAGCCGATCGGAGCTCGGCCGCTCGGGACTGCCAGGCCTGCTGGGCCGCTGCCAGGGCTTCTTCCGCGCTCCTGGTGGAGGCGACACCGCTCGGTCTCCCGACACCGCCGCGTCTCCTCCACCTCCGCCAGCAAAGCGCCCCCCCCTCCTCACCTGAGCAGACATTGCGCCACACCGGGCCGTTGAGACCGCAACGGAGCGCCGCGACGCTTACTGGGGACAAGCTACACAATACGGTAGCGGCCGCATCGAAGCCCGACGTGGCGTGCGGATAGTCAGACACGGATAGAGCGGATCACCTTGTCCATGGAGCCGTCCCTCAGGCTGAGGACCAAGGCATTCAGTCGCTGGATCTCTCCATCTTTGATTTTGATCACTCTCATCAGCTCCATTTCATGCTGCCGCAGTAATGTCTCCCTGGTAATGGCTAACTCTTTCTGCTTCTCCTCATGGAGTTTGCTTTTGAGTTCCGTCATGGCGGCGGTGGCACGGTGGTGCTCCGCCCGCAGGTCCTGACTTCTCTCTCTCTCCAGACAGCTGACCTGACATGACTTAGACTTAGACAAACTTTATTGTCATCTTGTCTGCACATGGTGCATACAAAACGAAATTCCGTTGCATACGTCTTACAACAAAGTAGTGATATTGCAGTTGAATAGAAGTAACATATCCTATGAAAATATATATATATACATATATACTATATATATATATATATATATTAAAAATAAGTATAAAGTGCAGCAGTGATAATTATGCAATAGTGCAAGTAGGCAAAACAGTATTCAAGAGTGTGCAGAGGAATGCTAAACCATGTATTAAACTTCTATTTAAAGGGTTTATACAAGTTCAGTAAAGTTGGTAGTGCGAGATAGTGCAAGATAGAGGTCCGTAGTGTCATAAAGTACAGTTCTGTGAATGTGTGATGCAGAGTTCAGTTTAGAGCTCAACAGTTCTAGTGTTCAACAGTCTGATGACAGCAGGGAAAAAGCTGTTGCAGAACCTGGTGGACCTGCAGCGGATGCTGCAAACCTCTTCCCAGAGGGCAGCAGGGAGAACAGTCCATGGTGGGGGTGTGATGGGTCATTGATGATGTTACGGGCACGGGACATGCAGCGCTGAGATGAAATGTCCTGAATGGAGGGAAGAGGAGCCCCTATGATCCTCTCTGCTGTCCTCACCACTCTCCTCACGTTCTTCCAATCGGAGGCGGTGCAGCCTCCACACCACACAGAGAGACAGCTTGTCAGAATGCTCTCTATGGTGCTCCTGTAGAACGTCCTCATGATGGGTGGGGGCAGGTGGGCTCTCCTCATCCTCCGCAGGAAGTACAAGCGCTTCTGTGCCCTCTTGACCAGTGCCGTAGTGTTCATAGTCCAGGTGAGGTCTTCTGTGATGTGGACCCCCAGGAATTTGGTGGTGCTGACCACCTCCACAGCTGAGCTGTTGATGATCAGTGGAGCGTGGTGAGGCTGTTTTTTCCTGAAGTCGACGATGATCTCCTTCATCTTCTCCTCATTCAGGATCAGGCTGTTTTCTCTGCACCAGCCCACCAGCTGCTCCACCTCCTCTCTGTAGTCCAGGTCGTTGTTGTCTCTGATGAGCCCCACCACCGTTGTGTCGTCTGCTGACTTCACGATGTGATTGGTGGTGAACCTGAGGACGCAGTCGTGTGTCATCAGGGTGCACAGCAGGGGGCTCAGGACGCAGCCCTGAAGGGAGCCTGTGCTGAGGGTGATGACATCAGAGGTGTTCTGTCCGACCCGGACTGACTGAGGTCTGTTGGTGAGGAAGTCTAGCAGCCAGTTGCGAAGGGGGGTGTTGAAGCCCAGGTGTTCCAATTTTCCTACCAGATGCTGTGGGATGATGGTGTTAAACGCTGAGCTGAAGTCCAGGAACAGCCTCCGCACATGGGTGTTCTTCTCCTCCAGGTGAGCCAGGCTCAGGTGAAGAACGGAGGAGATGGCGTCCTGAGTGGAGCGGTTTTGCCGGTCGGCAAACTGGAACGGGTCAAATAATAGGGGGAGTCTGGAAACGATGTGACCTTTAAGCAGCCTTTCGAAGCACTTCATCATAACCGGAGTCAGTGCAACAGGCCGGTAATCATTAAATGAGGTGATTTGAGGTTTCTTCGGCACCGGAATGATGGAGGCAGTCTTAAAGCACGCCGGCACTGTGGCTTGGCCCAGCGAGGTGTTAAAAATGTCTGTGATGACCCCAGCCAGATGACTTGCACATTCCCTGAACACACGCCCAGGAATGTTGTCGGGGCCAGGGGCCTTACAGGGGTTGACTCTCCTCAGGGTCTTCAACACATCGGCGGAGTCAAGGCAGAGTACCTCCTCTTCCTGATGGGGGACAGTTTTAACTGCTGGAGTGCCGTTTAGTGCCTCGAACCTCCCAAAGAAGTTATTTAGACCATTTAGAAAGTCAGCATCAACTACACCCACCGGGGGGGGGGGGGTGAGTTGTAGTCTGTAATCGCCCGTATGCCTTGCCACATACTCCTGATGTTTTTGACGTCGTGGAAACGATCCTGAAATTTTCGACTGCGGTCTCGCTTCGCTATCCTGATGGCACGGTTCAAGTTGGCTCTCGCTGTCCTCAGTGTCTCCTTGTCGCCAGACTTGAAGGCAGAGTTCCGCGCTCGTAGCGTTTGACGTACCTCCTCAGTCATCCAGGGTCGTTGGTTGCCCCGGGTGATGATATTCTTAGTGGTGCTGACGTCCTCGGTGCATTTGTTGATGTAGGCTGACACAGTCATGGCACACGCATGTCTAATCTACATCGGGAAAACTGGGAGGGAGGGAGGCAGGCAGGGAGGCAGGCAGGGAGGCAGGCAGGGAGGCAGGCAGTGTCTGTCTGTTGAGGTTTTCACCTTGTTCTTCTCCTGCTGAAGTTCTAACTGGACGTCCATCAGTTTGGTTCTCAGCTCGTCATTGGCGGCCTGAAGGGCGTCCGTTCGCTCCGCCTTGGCCCGCCCTGCCGGAGCTCGTTTGGACATCTCTTACTCGAGTCTCGCCCGGTCGTCAGTCAGAGATCACAACATTTGTACCTGGAGAGCACAAACGCAGCGCTGTTTTCCACTGGCTTCGAACTCAACTTCAATCGGTACCGTAACTTACAACATCATAAACATAGAACTAGCTTGACTTATTCATTGAATAAATGCATTTGGTTCTTCAAAACTGCATCACGCAACATAGCGTGACCGAGACGGCCGTTATCCACCTGCGTGAAGTTATTTGGTGAAATGAATGAGATGTTTAAGACACCATCGTTCTGTCTCTATGTAGATGAAGGTAAATAATCGATTGCTGAAGGTCCAAAGGTGTTGTGATAAACAAATAAACATATTAGTGATTAGTGACATATTTGTGATAAACATATTAGGCAGGATAATCACATATGTTAACGTGACTGCCCACACTGTATTTATTTATGGTTATTTGTTAAATCGAGTACTGTTAGACATGAAATAGGAAGTGTTTAACATAAATGGAAGACGAAAGGGGTACTCACCATTGTAGCTCCTGCTGGTCAATGATACGAGCCTCTTCTTGCAGTGGAAAACATACAGCCAACAAACACCGTGGAACCTAAAGGAATGAAATTAAACATTAACATTTAGCCTCAA
Source organism: Syngnathus floridae (assembly GCF_059516105.1). Lineage (NCBI taxonomy): Eukaryota > Metazoa > Chordata > Actinopteri > Syngnathiformes > Syngnathidae > Syngnathus > Syngnathus floridae. The sequence continues at coordinate 168,608 of NC_142423.1, read as the reverse complement.
CCAACATTCACAGATACAACGCAACGCAAACTACACAAACGTAAATCTTTTTAAACACAATGAGTTGTACTTACCGTGTACGCTCTAGACGGTCCACTTGCAAGCAGAAAATAAAGATATTTCTGTTGATAATCGTCGTGTTTGTATCCGGTGTCTCGCTCAAGGCCATTGCGCCCACAGATTTGAATTTTGGCGAGAGTTCAGCCTATTGACGTCATTTCCGCGGTGTAATACCCGCATATCTGAAACGGCAAAGTTAAGAGTAGAGTTAAATAAAGTTTTTAGTCAACGCAATAATTTACAACCGTTGACCAGTCGAAATAATCGTCGAAATTTGGCGTCTGTGGCTGGAAGCAGACGCCGAGTTCGACATTCCTCCCAAACGCCACACTCCCTCGCTTTTCAGGGCTAAAAAAAAACAGTTGTAATTACCTTGTACGCTCTAGACGGTCAAGTTGCAAGCTGAAAACAAAAATATTTGCCTTGTTAGTCATCGTGTTACTAACCGCTGTGTCTTGTTTGCCAGAACTGCCGCTTTCCTACTTCCTGTTGCAAGCCACGCCCACGGATTATAATTTTGCCGTGAGTTCCGCCTATTGACGTCATGTCCGCGTCACATGACTGCGACGTAATATTATCTAAAACTGTTTGTGCGGTATTGTGTTGTTCTGTGCGGTATTGTGTTATTCTGTGCGGCGTCGTGTTGTTCTGTGCGGCGTCGTGTTGTTCAGTGCGACGTCGTGTTGTTCAGTGCGGCATGGTGTTGTTCAGTGCGGCATGGTGTTGTTCAGTGCGGCATGGTGTTGTTCAGTGCGGCATAATGTTGTTCAGTGCGGCATAATGTTGTTCAGTGCAGCATGGTGTTGTTCAGTGCGGCATGGTGTTGTTCAGTGCGGCATGGTGTTGTTCAGTGCGGCATAATGTTGTTCAGTGCGCCATAATGTTGTTCAGTGCGGCATGGTGTTGTTCAGTGCGGGATGGTGTTGTTCAGTGCAGGATGGTGTTGTTCAGTGCGGCATGGTGTTGTTCAATGCGGCATGGTGTTGTTCAGTGCGGGATGGTGTTGTTCAGTGCGGCATGGTGTTGTTCAGTGCGGCATAATGTTGTTCAGTGCGGCATGGTGTTGTTCAGTGCGGCATGGTGTTGTTCAGTGCGGCATGGTATTGTTCAGTGCGGCATGGTGTTGTTCAGTGCGGCATGGTGTTGTTCAGTGCGGCATGGTGTTGTTCAGTCCGGGATGGTGTTGTTCAATGCGGGATCGTGTTGTTCAGTGCGGGGTGGTGTTGTTCAGTGCGGGATGGTGTTGTTCAGTGCGGCATGGTGTTGTTCAAAGCGGCATGGTGTTGTTCAGTGCGGGATGGTGTTGTTCATTGCGGCATGGTGTTGTTCAGTGCGGCATGGTGTTGTTCAGTGCGGCATGGTGTTGTTCAGTGCGGCATGGTGTTGTTCAGTGCGGCATAATGTTGTTCAGTGCGGCATGGTGTTGTTCAGTGTGGAAAGGTGTTGTTCAGTGCAGGATGGTGTTGTTCAGTGCGGCATGGTGTTGTTCAATGCAGGATCGTGTTGTTCAGTGCAGCATAATGTTGTTCAGTGCAGCATGGTGTTGTTCAGTGCGGCATGGTGTTGTTCAATGCGGCATGGTGTTGTTCACTGCGGGATGGTGTTGTTCAATGCGGGATCGTGTTGTTCAGTGCGGCATAATGTTGTTCAGTGCAGCATGGTGTTGTTCAGTGCGGCATGGTGTTGTTCAGTGCGACATAATGTTGTTTAGTGCGGCATAATGTTGTTCAGTGCGGCATAATGTTGTTCAGTGCGGCATGGTGTTGTTCAGTGCGGCATGGTGTTGTTCAGTGCGGCATGGTGTTGTTCAGTGCAGGATGGTGTTGTTCAGTGCGGCATGGTGTTGTTCAATGCGGCATGGTGTTGTTCAGTGCGGGATGGTGTTGTTCAGTGCAGGATGGTGTTGTTCAGTGCGGCATGGTGTTGTTCAGTCCGGGATGGTGTTGTTCAATGCGGGATCGTGTTGTTCAGTGCGGGGTGGTGTTGTTCAGTGCGGGATGGTGTTGTTCAATGCGGGATCGTGTTGTTCAGTGCGGCATGGTGTTGTTCAGTGCGGCATGGTGTTGTTCAGTGCGGCATAATGTTGTTCAGTGCGGCATGGTGTTGTTCAGTGCGGCATGGTGTTGTTCAGTGCGGCATGGTGTTGTTCAGTGCGGCATGGTGTTGTTCAGTGCGGCATAATGTTGTCCAGTGCGCCATAATGTTGTTCAGTGCGGCATGGTGTTGTTTAGTGCGGGATGGTGTTGTTCAGTGCAGGATGGTGTTGTTCAGTGCGGCATGGTGTTGTTCAATGCGGCATGGTGTTGTTCAGTGCGGGATGGTGTTGTTCAGTGCGGCATGGTGTTGTTCAGTGCGGCATAATGTTGTTCAGTGCGGCATGGTGTTGTTCAGTGCGGCATGGTGTTGTTCAGTGCGGCATGGTGTTGTTCAGTGCGGCATGGTGTTGTTCAGTGCGGAATGGTGTTGTTCAGTGCGGCATGGTGTTGTTCAGTGCGGGATGGTGTTCAATGCGGGATCGTGTTGTTAAGTGCGGGGTGGTGTTGTTCAGTGCAGGATGGTGTTGTTCAGTGCAGGATGGTGTTGTTCAGTGCGGCATGGTGTTGTTCAATGCAGGATCGTGTTGTTCAGTGCAGCATAATGTTGTTCAGTGCAGCATGGTGTTGTTCAGTGCGGCATGGTGTTGTTCAATGCGGCATGGTGTTGTTCAGTGCGGGATGGTGTTGTTCAGTGCGGCATGGTGTTTTTCAGTGCGGCATAATGTTGTTCAGTGCGGCATGGTGTTGTTCAGTGCGGCATGGTGTTGTTCAGTGCGACATAATGTTGTTCAGTGCGGCATAATGTTGTTCATTGCGGCATGGTGTTGTTCAGTGCGGCATGGTGTTGTTCAGTGCGGCATGGTGTTGTTCAGTGCGGCATGGTGTTGTTCAGTGCAGGATGGTGTTGTTCAGTGCAGGATGGTGTTGTTCAATGCGGCATGGTGTTGTTCAGTGCGGGATGGTGTTGTTCAGTGCAGGATGGTGTTGTTCAGTGCGGCATGGTGTTGTTCAGTGCGGAATGGTGTTGTTCAGTGCGGCATGGTGTTGTTCAGTGCGGCATGGTGTTGTTCAGTGCAGGATGGTGTTGTTCAATGCGGGATGGTGTTGTTCAGTGCGGGATGGTGTTGTTCAGTGCAGGATGGTGTTGTTCAGTGCGGCATGGTGTTGTTCAATGCGGCATGGTGTTGTTCAGTGCAGGATGGTGTTGTTCAGTGCGGCATGGTGTTGTTCAATGCGGCATGGTGTTGTTCAATGCGGCATGGTGTTGTTCAGTGCGGCATGGTGTTGTTCAGTGCGGCATGGTGTTGTTCAGTGCAGCGTAATGTTGTTCAGTGCGGCATGGTGTTGTTCAGTGCGGAATGGTGTTGTTCAGTGCGGCATGGTGTTGTTCAGTGCAGGATGGTGTTGTTCAGTGCGGCATGGTGTTGCTCAGTGCGGCATGGTGTTGTTCAGTGCGGGATGGTGTTGTTCATTGCGGCATGGTGTTGTTCAGTGCGGCATGGTGTTGTTCAGTGCGGCATGGTGTTGTTCAGTGCGGCATAATGTTGTTCAGTGCGCCATAATGTTGTTTAGTGCGGCATGGTGTTGTTCAGTGCGGGATGGTGTTGTTCAGTGCGTTATAATGTTGTTCAGTGCGGCATGGTGTTGTTCAGTGCGGCATGGTGTTGTTCAGTGCGGCATGGTGTTGTTCAGTGCGGCATAATGTTGTTCAGTGCGGCATAATGTTGTTCAGTGCGGCATGGTGTTGTTCAGTGCGGGATGGTGTTGTTCAGTGCGGGATGGTGTTGTTCAGTGCGGCATGGTGTTCAATGCGGAATGGTGTTGTTCAGTGCAGGATGGTGTTGTTCAGTGCGGCATGGTGTTGTTCAGTGCGGCATAATGTTGTTCAGTGCGGCATGGTGTTGTTCAGTGCGGCATGGTGTTGTTCAGTGCGGCATGGTGTTGTTCAGTGCGGCATAATGTTGTTCAGTGCGGCATGGTGTTGTTCAGTGCGGCATGGTGTTGTTCAGTGCGGCATAATGTTCAGTGCGGCATAATGTTGTTCAGTGCGGCATGGTGTTGTTCAGTGCGGGATGGTGTTGTTCAGTGCAGGATGGTGTTGTTCAGTGCGGCATGGTGTTCAGTGCGGGATGGTGTCTTTCAGTGCGGCATGGTGTCGTTCAGTGCGGCATGGTGTCTTTCAGTGCGGCATGGTGTCGTTCAGTGAGGCATGGTGTTGTTCAGTGCGGCATGGTGTTGTTTAGTGCGGCATGGTGTTGTTCAGTGCGGGATGGTGTTGTTCAGTGTGGCATGGTGTTCAGTGCGGCATGGTGTTGTTCAGTGCGGTATCGTGTTGTTCAGTGCGGTATCGTGTTTCTCAGTGCGGTATCGTGTTGTTCAGTGCAGTATCGTTGTGTTGTTCGTATTGTGTTTAACACTTAGCCTCTAACACTTAGCCTCTAACACTTAGCCTCTAGCATCTAGAAGGTAAATAAATAGGAAGGAAGGACTCACCGGTGACGTCTTCGCCCACGTCCAAGCGTTGTACTTTGTATTTTCATCCTTCTGACAGTGGAAAACATAGCCAACAAACACCGTGGAACCTAAACGAATGAAAGAAAACTATCATTTGGCCACAACCAACATTCACAGATACAACACAATGTGACGTGCGGGGTTGAGGTTAAAGGTTGAGTGAAGGGCCCTCGTTTTAAACTACTTTTTTGAAAAGGATTGGGAACAAGTAAGACGTATTTAATTTATTTAATGGGAAGTAGTAAGAGCTATTGAATTTAATCTATGTATTATATTCTATTGTATTGTATTCTGTTGTATTCTTTTGGATTGTATTCACACTAACCCCACTAAAACTTCAGCCCACAAAAACTCGCCTCTGGCGCCTAGCCTCTGGCACTTAGCCTCTAACACTTAGCCTTTAACACTTAGCCTTTAACACTTAGCCTTTAACACTTAGCCTAGAAGGTGAATAAATAGGGTTAAAGGTTGAGTGAAGGGACCTCGTTTTAAACTACTTTTTTGTAAAGGAGTGGGAACAAGTAAGACGTATTTAATTTATTTAATGGGAAGTAGTAAGACTTATTAAATTTATTTAATCTACTTTTCTTCCCAGGCAAAATTTGATGTGCTGCAATTCCAAATTTCCAAAGTGAATGAAGGAATGAAGTCCTTTAAATTATGATTTTGTACAAATACTAGGCATTAACACAAAATCGACGGCACAAAATGGGCAGACTTTACTTGTTTGAAAAGGACTGGTTACAAGACAGACTTTTTTAATTTATTTAATGGGAAGAAGACTTATTTAGTTTAATTGATCTATTTTTGTTCCCTGGCAAAATTCGATTTGCTGCAATTCCAAATTTCCAAAGTGAATGAAGGAAAGAAGTCGTTTAAATTATGATTTTGTTTAAATACTAGGCATAGACACAAAATCTACGGCACAAAATGGGCAGACTTTACTTGTTTGAAGAGGACTGGTTACAAGACAGACTTTTCTGATTTATTTAATGGGAAGAGGACTTATTTAGTTTATTTAATCTATTTTTGTTCCCTGGCAAAATTGGATTTGCTGAAATTGTATTTTGCCAAATCTCGATTTGAGACCTGATAGGAAGTATTAAACGCTTAGTTAAATCAATACAAGTTGGTAATAAGAGCGAGTAATGTTGGTTGAACCGATGAATGAAGGTTGAAAGCAATTTAAATTATGACTTTGTATAAATACTAGATATTAACAGAACATTTACTGCGCAAAATGGGCAGAGTTTACTTGTTTGAGAAGGAGTGGCTTATTCAAAACTAAGATTTATGTAATCTGTTTGTTCCCAGGCAAAATTGGATGTGATGCAATTCCAAATTTCACCACATGATGGTGCCCAATTTTGACTTCATAGGACATATTAAACACTTAGCTTGTTATTATGTTCAAGGTAATCAGATTTGTTTATCATTCTAATGGCCTCTTCAAAACTATTCTGGATTACTACTTTGGATCTATTCTACATTACTTGGCAACAACATACTCTGTAACAGATTAGGCAGTATAATCACATATGTTAACTTGAGAGTGCCCACACTCAATCTACTTATCGTGATGTGTTAAATCAATTACTGTTAGACATTATTTGTCTGATAATCTACCAAATCTTTGAATTGAAGAATTTGTGATTTAATTAATAGCTTGTTCAGGGTAATCAGACTTGTATATAATTCTAATGGCCTTCTTTTGAAAACTATTCTGAATTACAACTTTGGATCTTATATTACTTTGCAACAATCTACTCGGTGACAGATTAGGCAGTATAATCACATATGTTAACTTCAGTGCCCACACTGTATTTATTTATGGTTATTTGTTAAATCAAGTACTGTTAGACATGAAATAGGAAGTGTTTAACATAAATGTTATGGCTACTCACCATTGTAGCTCGCTCCTGGTCAATGATATGAGCCTCTTCTTGCAGTGGAAAACTTGCAGCCAACAAACACCGTGGAACCTAAAGGAATGAAATTAAACATTAACATTTCGCCCGGACCAACATTCACACGTACAACGCATCGCGGCTACACTTCTGCTATTACAAACGTAAATCTCCTTAAACACAACGAGTGTTACTTACCGTGTACGCTCTAGGCAAAATTGGATGTGATGCAATTCCAAATCTATCTGAAACGGCAGTTAAAAGTAGAGTTACATCAAGTTTTCTTTTTTAATCAACACAATCATTTACAACCGTTGACCAGAAAGAATCGTCGAAATTCGACGTCCCCCACAAACGCCACGCTCACTCGCTTTTCAGGGCAACAAAAGTACTTCTTTTTAAAAACGATGAGTTGTACTTACCGTGTACGCTCTGGACGGTCCAGTTGCAAGCAGAAAATAAAAATATTTCTCTTGTTAGTCGTATGTTACCATCCGCTGTGTCTTTGTCAACATCGCCGCCATTTTCCTACTTCCTGCTGCGAGCCACGCCCACGGATTTAAATTTGGGCGGAAGCTCTTTCCATTGGCGTCGTTTTCGCGTATAGCAAATCCGATTGGTTGGGAAGGGGGCACGGTTATGCAGCCGAGGAGTCCTGTGATCGGTGGGATGTAAAGTAGGCGTCGACGTCACGTCCGCGTCACGTGACCACGACGTGGCAGACGTCAAATAGCAACCGCTGTTTTGTTTAGTAGACTTACAGTTGTTATGCATTGACATAATGGCGCACACACCAAATAGATTTAAATAAATTAAATAATTCTTCTGCCCACTCTCTTTTAAACAAGTTAACTCTCCCCGCGGATTTGAATTCCGGCGAAAGTTACGCCCATCGACGTCACGTATGTCACGTGACCACGACGTGGCAGATGTCATATAGCAACCGCTGTTTTGTTTAGTAGATTTACAGTTGTTATGCATTGGCATAATGGTGTGCACTCAAAATAGATTTAAATAAATTAAATATTTCTTCTGCCTACTCCCTTTTAAACAAGTTAACTCTGCCCACGTCCATTGACGTCTTGTCTGCGTCACGTGACCACGACGTAGCGACGTCATATAGTAACCGCTGTTTTGACCAGTAGACTTAGTTATTATGCGTTGACATAATGGCGCACTGGTTAGCATGGCCACCTCTTAAGCATGATGATGCGGGTTCGACGCCTGATCAATGTTAGCATGGAGTGAGCTGAAGTGCATGGCGCTGAAGATTTGAATCTTTGAAATGCGCTGAGGTCTGACATATCAGGCAGAATGGTTTGCCATCACGTTCAACAAAAAATAGAAACTTTCCCACTCTGATTAAAACGTCCTGTGTTCATCTACGTATTTTCGTTTTGCTGTGCATCTTTTCCCTGCCATTTCGAGAGCCCAATTGACACTCATAGTTTAAAGAAATGTGTTTGCCCATCCTACTTTGTGGAATTTCACCACATGCGCTTTTGACCAAAATACCAAATTGAACTCAAGTGAAGCCAACACGCACAACCCCCCCCCCCCCCCCCACACACACACACACACACACAAATGTTGATATGAACATAAAAGAGCCGCATGCGGTTCGGGAGTTGCGGCTTGGCCAAACCTGTACTATACAACTTTATTTGTATAAAATTTTCACAACAGCTGTCACACAAACAAAACCGAAGACGTGCGTGTTCCGCCCACGCTGGATTTATTTGCACCTTTGAAAAGACACCGTATTGCCGCAGATGTGGCAAAGAGTACTTTTGGGCATCTGAGACGGAAGGATGTCCAAAGCATCACGTCACCTGCTCTGGTAGGCATGGTGGTGGGACGTTGAGGTCAACCGCTTTGGGGTTGGCTGACTCTTTGATCGCAGGATGCCACACACTTGAAGACAGAAGCAGAAAAGCAGAGCTAAATGCAAAATGTACTCACCGGTGACTCCAATTTTTTTCCCCCCTGAAGAAACAGCTGGACGGGTGGCCCCGGCTGGCCAGTGGGACTCTTGTTATTCTGACCCTTTTTAGTGCGCGTTTGGGGCAACAACCGTTTTTTGTGGCGCTCTCTTCTGGTTCAAAAGTGCCCTGCATGTGAATTTGCTTTTCCTGCCTTCTGATTGGATGAGCGCCGGTGTGACGCGGTGCCTCTGTCACCGTGGCGGGGGGTATACGTTGGCATCGGAGCGTCTGCCAACGTCTGAGACCGGCTGGCAGTGTATCGGAGGTGTCGAGTGCGGTGCCGCTGGAGCTCACTCACCAGCTGGTGTTAGGGCCACAGAATGAAGGCCAAGGAGAAGAATAGAAAGAGAAACAGAAACTTCTCCTCCAATTGTTTGATTTGTCTCTTCTGAGCTTCGATGAATTCTTTCAGCTCTTTGTTCCTCTAGGACGGACAAATGGAAAGTGGCATTCAAAAGCCAGTAAGCGTGCAAGTAAGTGCCGGGCTGGCTTTGGGCCCTTACCTGTTGCGCGCTGTGCAGCAGATCCATTCTCTCTTGGAGGATGCAAGCGTCGCGCTCCCTCAACTCGCACATCAGGGCTCGCTTCCATTGGTCCACGGCGCTCCTAAGCTCTTTTCTCTGATCCGCCGTCAGCACGTCATTCACGCCAGCGTGGCTGGCTTTTTCGCCGTCCGTGGCGGGGCAGTCCCGCTGCGGTAGCGCCTCGTACAACATGGCCTCCAGCTCCAGGATCCTCTGGGCCGCAATCCTCGTCCATCAGTGGTCCGGCGGGAGATTTGAGGGCGGCTTACCTTATGAGCCTGGTCCATGGAACACTTCCTGAAGTCCAACTCTTCATCCAGGTAGCCCTTCTGCTTGCAGAACATATCCTAGCACAGCTCAAGGTCAGAATTGTTGGGGCACATTGCCGGAGTTCCCCTTGGCTGATGTCGCGTGTCTGTCTACCTTCTCACTTTCAATGTCCAACATCTTCTGTTGAAGTGCTGACTTGGTCACTTTGATGTATTCTAACCACTGAGGAAAGGCTGCTGTCACATAAGCAGAATGCGAGAGCGTGCGTGGACGTGCGCGTTACCTTCTCGGCTAGGGTGAGAAGGGTCCTGGCGTGAATCACGACTACCTGCTCCTCGTTGGTGAGATTCTGCAAGAGCCCAAAGGCACAGCGTCAACAAGCTTCTTTCAGCGCAAAGCCTTCCAAAAGTCACATTTGAGCCGCCGAGTCTCGTGGAGTGCGAACATAAGGAGTTCGACATACACTTACGGCGTTATAGCCCAGGATGTCCAGCTTCTTCATCAGATCACTGATGACGATGTCCGGGGGAAAGGCGCAAGGAGCAATGTAAGGTGTTCTGGGACCTCGGGTTAAGGTTAGGGTTGCGAGGGACACCTTACGTACGCTCACGCCCTCGGCCTCGCAGTAGATCTGCAAAGGGCTGAGGCCGTCTGGGAAACGGACTTGCAGAAACTTCAAGACGGGGGAGCGCCACTCCCTCTCCTGAAAGGCAGAGGCATGCATCCGTCCGTCCGTCCGTCCGTCCGTCACATCTCTGGCCTCAACACGCTTGTGCGAGTCTTCCCACCTCCAGCTCCAGGATGCGGAACTCAAGCAGTTCGTTTTGGTCTCGGATATCCTGGATGTGCTCTTTCAGACGCGCTTCTTCCGCCTCCATCCGCCTGACCTGAAAAGACAGTCAGACCTCATCTGCGGGGCTTCCCGACAGGTGTGACGCCAAGCGACTCCGCCCAGCGCCTTTCTTTCCGTCACCTTTTCGGCCAACTGCTGATTGCTCTGACGCAGCAGCTGCTTCTCCTCCACCCACTTGACATTCTAGAAGAGACAAACGCGTGGACAGCTTTGGAATGTTGTGTCATTTTCATCCACAAATTCTTTGGTTGACTGGAAAATGACATTTGCTTTTCTCCGCATTTTCCCAGCCACGTTCGGGGGGGGGGGGTTGGTCCAGTAATGCCAGACGGATGAGTGACTGAAGAATGTAGCTATTTTGTCTGAGAAAAAGGTGTGCTCATTGATGAGCTTACCTGTCCTTGTTGCTTCAGCGCTGACTCCAGATCTGCTACTCTGCTTTGATAGTGACCCATTTCTACCATCAGCTTTTCTCTGGTCTGAAAGGAGGAGGAGGGAGGCTCCTCCTCCTCCTTTCAGACCAGAGAACACCCGAGGCTGGGTGAGAACGGGGAGGCTGCGACCCGGCCGGGGGTTGCGGGAAGGGGCGCCACCTTGATCTCCTTCTCGGCGTCGTAGTCCCCTTTCGCTGGTCTGGGCTAGCAGAGCGTAGGCTCGTTGCAGCGCTTGATATTCTTGCGTCAGCTGGCGGTAGCGAAGCTCCGCCTCTTCATGCACACACCAATGCAACACAGCACTAGTACCAGAATCAGTCAGACCGGCGACAAAGCACCCGCGACGCAAAGACGAGTCCGATTCCAGGCTGAAGAGGAATGTTTGGTGCCAATACGCTGGCAGAAATGGCGGGCTACCTCTTCGGGTTCCGTGTCGGGGGTTCTGTCGGTGTGAAAAGACAAGGACGATCCGTCCGAGTCCACCAACACGTCTTCGTCGTAGCCGTAAAATGTTTCGATGACCTGCGGGCGCGGAAGCAAACATCTCTCTGAACAAACTGAAGCGACACCTCACGATGAATCGACGAGAGGAACGATAGCGAGAAAAAGGCCATTTCATCTTGCGCAACACCAAGCAGCCGCAAACAAACAGACTCACCTTGCAGGACCTCACGCTTTGTTCCTCCTCAGAGATTCTCGACGTCGGTATCGTAGCAGCAAATCTCTCTCCTGTCGACACAAATAATCCGCCTTTGAGATTCTTTGGATGCAAAGGGAACGAACGGCTCCGGCGCAGAAACAAACGCGACTCACAATGACATTTCTGACATGAGCTCCTGTCTCCAGAGCCTGAAAAACACGTCACCGGCGATGATTGGAGGGACGCTCGTCTTTTCCAAAAGTGACAACTACAGGGTGTGTCAGGGTTTTCCAGATTATCTTTATCGTATCATTGTGTTGCTTTGACTTTGACTGCGACCTGTAATAAATAATATTATTTATCCCTTATTTATCCCTATCGCTTATCCCTTCCTACACAAAGTCGTAAAACACCCCTTGCTATGTTTTGACTAGAGGTCAAGGGCTTCCTCTATTCAATCCACTCTTACACCCACCCTGTTTCTCTTAATTAAAATGCTCGTGCAGGAGCCGAGAGTCAGACTTCATTCGTACAACGGATGGACTCTCCACCTGCAGGTGTCCAAAAGAACTTACTTGTCTCCCGTGTGGTTCTTGCAAAATAAGTTGGAGCGAGCGCAACTCTAACAGGGTGCATTTTGCCACTAGCTGCCTACGGACAATGACGTCGCGCTCGCGGCTCATGGTTGACGGGCTGAGCAGCCGGGCAAGTCCGTCGTTTTCAGCGCACAGCGAGTGGCAAAGGCGCTGACAAAACGGGAGCTTTGAGCTGCTGAAAACGGCAAAACAAGTCTAAAGCGTGTTCAAACGCGTGCGCACAATGCTCCTGCTTGAAAGGTCGGAATTTAAGGGGCCAATTTTTTGGATGGCGGCCGCCGGCCAAGCTTTGGACGGAAAAGGTTTCCTGGCGACAGCGAGCGAGCGCGGCGCTGCCGTACGTGCACCGAGTCGCCTGCCTGAAGACCTTGGACAAGTCGTCGATGATGTGCCGCTGCTCCACAACTTGAAGGAACTCCATTTCACCGTCCTGCTGGCCGCAACCGCGGTCCAGGTCATTGAGCGAACTAGGCCTTCTCTGTGGAACACAAATGCAGTGGACTCTGTTGGCACGCCGCCGTTGTCCGCGTCGACTTACCAAGCTTGCCATCTCCTCGTTCTCCTGGGTGACAAAGCGCACTTTGTTTTCAAGGCGACACAGCACCAGCGAGAGTTCTTCATTCTTCCTGCTCAGGCGTTTGTTTTTGTACAGGAGTGGCAGAAACTGGCTTTCTGTTTCTCTCAGTCGCTTTAGCTGCAAGCATGAAGTGCGGGATGTGAAAGACGCACAACACGCGGGCCAGAACGTATCCATTCCTTTTGCATCGGTTTGAACGGAATCGTGGCTTTGGCTCCCAATAAAAGACATCTACCAGGCAACCGACTCGCCGCGCCGCTCAACTAATAAGCAAGCGCAATGGGTGCCTCGCTGGATGGCGCGCATCAAACGCAGCGCAAACCTTCAAGCGTGCCGTCAATAAATTACCAGTTCATTGCGCTCTTCAGAAAGCAGGGCGTTTCGATCCTCCAGTTTCCTGATGACTGCGCTGAGCTCAGCGATTTTCAGATGAAACCGTCGCGTGTCCCGATCCTCCTGAGACTGAAAACGCCCCGCAACACACACACACAAGCACTCGTTCAAAGTTCAAAACTGTTTTTGTGCTACCTTCCTCCAGCAACGAACTAAGTCATGCGTACTGCAAGTGTGTGATGAGGTGGCTTACGCAATGAAGAGGATTGCTAGTAGCGGCGTTGACCCCACTTCCAGGGTAGTTTAGGCCCGCCCTTTGGGAATCCCTCAGGGCAGAGATCTGCTGCTCGGCAGCCTGAGTCTGCAGCTGAAGGCGGTGGACGTGGCCGGCCCCAGGGCTTCATCCAAAACACTAACCGCTCTGTCTTTCAGCTTGATCTCATCCGTCTGGATGTACAAACGGGGAGCGCTCAGGCAGGCGGGCAAACTCATTTGCCAGAATTGTGACAAAAACAAAGAGAGCAACCGGCCAATTTTTTTCTGGAATCGACTAGAACACCTTTGCTGTGACAAAAGCGAAGCGAGCAACCGGACATTTTCTTCTTGTGAAATAGAATAGAATAGAATGCCTTAGGTGTCATTGCACTGCAGGTATACAACGAAATTGGGAACATAGCCACGCACCGCGCATCTGATCAGTCCTACCAGTCGGCGGATCTCCCTCTCGCAGTCTCTCTTGGTTCGGCTCAGCTCCTCCCGATGCTGGTGATGAGCCGATCGGAGCTCGGCCGCTCGGGACTGCCAGGCCTGCTGGGCCGCTGCCAGGGCTTCTTCCGCGCTCCTGGTGGAGGCGACACCGCTCGGTCTCCCGACACCGCCGCGTCTCCTCCACCTCCGCCAGCAAAGCGCCCCCCCTCCTCACCTGAGCAGACATTGCGCCACACCGGGCCGTTGAGACCGCAACGGAGCGCCGCGACGCTTACTGGGGACAAGCTACACAATACGGTAGCGGCCGCATCGAAGCCCGACGTGGCGTGCGGATAGTCAGACACGGATAGAGCGGATCACCTTGTCCATGGAGCCGTCCCTCAGGCTGAGGACCAAGGCATTCAGTCGCTGGATCTCTCCATCTTTGATTTTGATCACTCTCATCAGCTCCATTTCATGCTGCCGCAGTAATGTCTCCCTGGTAATGGCTAACTCTTTCTGCTTCTCCTCATGGAGTTTGCTTTTGAGTTCCGTCATGGCGGCGGTGGCACGGTGGTGCTCCGCCCGCAGGTCCTGACTTCTCTCTCTCTCCAGACAGCTGACCTGACATGACTTAGACTTAGACAAACTTTATTGTCATCTTGTCTGCACATGGTGCATACAAAACGAAATTCCGTTGCATACGTCTTACAACAAAGTAGTGATATTGCAGTTGAATAGAAGTAACATATCCTATGAAAATATATATATATACATATATACTATATATATATATATATATATATTAAAAATAAGTATAAAGTGCAGCAGTGATAATTATGCAATAGTGCAAGTAGGCAAAACAGTATTCAAGAGTGTGCAGAGGAATGCTAAACCATGTATTAAACTTCTATTTAAAGGGTTTATACAAGTTCAGTAAAGTTGGTAGTGCGAGATAGTGCAAGATAGAGGTCCGTAGTGTCATAAAGTACAGTTCTGTGAATGTGTGATGCAGAGTTCAGTTTAGAGCTCAACAGTTCTAGTGTTCAACAGTCTGATGACAGCAGGGAAAAAGCTGTTGCAGAACCTGGTGGACCTGCAGCGGATGCTGCAAACCTCTTCCCAGAGGGCAGCAGGGAGAACAGTCCATGGTGGGGGTGTGATGGGTCATTGATGATGTTACGGGCACGGGACATGCAGCGCTGAGATGAAATGTCCTGAATGGAGGGAAGAGGAGCCCCTATGATCCTCTCTGCTGTCCTCACCACTCTCCTCACGTTCTTCCAATCGGAGGCGGTGCAGCCTCCACACCACACAGAGAGACAGCTTGTCAGAATGCTCTCTATGGTGCTCCTGTAGAACGTCCTCATGATGGGTGGGGGCAGGTGGGCTCTCCTCATCCTCCGCAGGAAGTACAAGCGCTTCTGTGCCCTCTTGACCAGTGCCGTAGTGTTCATAGTCCAGGTGAGGTCTTCTGTGATGTGGACCCCCAGGAATTTGGTGGTGCTGACCACCTCCACAGCTGAGCTGTTGATGATCAGTGGAGCGTGGTGAGGCTGTTTTTTCCTGAAGTCGACGATGATCTCCTTCATCGTCTCCTCATTCAGGATCAGGCTGTTTTCTCTGCACCAGCCCACCAGCTGCTCCACCTCCTCTCTGTAGTCCAGGTCGTTGTTGTCTCTGATGAGCCCCACCACCGTTGTGTCGTCTGCTGACTTCACGATGTGATTGGTGGTGAACCTGAGGACGCAGTCGTGTGTCATCAGGGTGCACAGCAGGGGGCTCAGGACGCAGCCCTGAAGGGAGCCTGTGCTGAGGGTGATGACATCAGAGGTGTTCTGTCCGACCCGGACTGACTGAGGTCTGTTGGTGAGGAAGTCTAGCAGCCAGTTGCGAAGGGGGGTGTTGAAGCCCAGGTGTTCCAATTTTCCTACCAGATGCTGTGGGATGATGGTGTTAAACGCTGAGCTGAAGTCCAGGAACAGCCTCCGCACATGGGTGTTCTTCTCCTCCAGGTGAGCCAGGCTCAGGTGAAGAACGGAGGAGATGGCGTCCTGAGTGGAGCGGTTTTGCCGGTCGGCAAACTGGAACGGGTCAAATAATAGGGGGAGTCTGGAAACGATGTGACCTTTAAGCAGCCTTTCGAAGCACTTCATCATAACCGGAGTCAGTGCAACAGGCCGGTAATCATTAAATGAGGTGATTTGAGGTTTCTTCGGCACCGGAATGATGGAGGCAGTCTTAAAGCACGCCGGCACTGTGGCTTGGCCCAGCGAGGTGTTAAAAATGTCTGTGATGACCCCAGCCAGATGACTTGCACATTCCCTGAACACACGCCCAGGAATGTTGTCGGGGCCAGGGGCCTTACAGGGGTTGACTCTCCTCAGGGTCTTCAACACATCGGCGGAGTCAAGGCAGAGTACCTCCTCTTCCTGATGGGGGACAGTTTTAACTGCTGGAGTGCCGTTTAGTGCCTCGAACCTCCCAAAGAAGTTATTTAGACCATTTAGAAAGTCAGCATCAACTACACCCACCGGGGGGGGGGAGGGTGAGTTGTAGTCTGTAATCGCCCGTATGCCTTGCCACATACTCCTGATGTTTTTGACGTCGTGGAAACGATCCTGAAATTTTCGACTGCGGTCTCGCTTCGCTATCCTGATGGCACGGTTCAAGTTGGCTCTCGCTGTCCTCAGTGTCTCCTTGTCGCCAGACTTGAAGGCAGAGTTCCGCGCTCGTAGCGTTTGACGTACCTCCTCAGTCATCCAGGGTCGTTGGTTGCCCCGGGTGATGATATTCTTAGTGGTGCTGACGTCCTCGGTGCATTTGTTGATGTAGGCTGACACAGTCATGGCACACGCATGTCTAATCTACATCGGGAAAACTGGGAGGGAGGGAGGCAGGCAGGGAGGCAGGCAGGGAGGCAGGCAGGGAGGCAGGCAGTGTCTGTCTGTTGAGGTTTTCACCTTGTTCTTCTCCTGCTGAAGTTCTAACTGGACGTCCATCAGTTTGGTTCTCAGCTCGTCATTGGCGGCCTGAAGGGCGTCCGTTCGCTCCGCCTTGGCCCGCCCTGCCGGAGCTCGTTTGGACATCTCTTACTCGAGTCTCGCCCGGTCGTCAGTCAGAGATCACAACATTTGTACCTGGAGAGCACAAACGCAGCGCTGTTTTCCACTGGCTTCGAACTCAACTTCAATCGGTACCGTAACTTACAACATCATAAACATAGAACTAGCTTGACTTATTCATTGAATAAATGCATTTGGTTCTTCAAAACTGCATCACGCAACATAGCGTGACCGAGACGGCCGTTATCCACCTGCGTGAAGTTATTTGGTGAAATGAATGAGATGTTTAAGACACCATCGTTCTGTCTCTATGTAGATGAAGGGAAATAATCGATTGCTGAAGGTCCAAAGGTGTTGTGATAAACAAATAAACATATTAGTGATTAGTGACATATTTGTGATAAACATATTAGGCAGGATAATCACATATGTTAACGTGACTGCCCACACTGTATTTATTTATGGTTATTTGTTAAATCGAGTACTGTTAGACATGAAATAGGAAGTGTTTAACATAAATGGAAGACGAAAGGGGTACTCACCATTGTAGCTCCTGCTGGTCAATGATACGAGCCTCTTCTTGCAGTGGAAAACATACAGCCAACAAACACCGTGGAACCTAAAGGAATGAAATTAAACATTAACATTTAGCCTCAACCAACATTCACAGATACAACGCAACGCAAACTACACAAACGTAAATCTTTTTAAACACAATGAGTTGTACTTACCGTGTACGCTCTAGACGGTCCACTTGCAAGCAGAAAATAAAGATATTTCTGTTGATAATCGTCGTGTTTGTATCCGGTGTCTCGCTCAAGGCCATTGCGCCCACAGATTTGAATTTTGGCGAGAGTTCAGCCTATTGACGTCATTTCCGCGGTGTAATACCCGCATATCTGAAACGGCAAAGTTAAGAGTAGAGTTAAATAAAGTTTTTAGTCAACGCAATAATTTACAACCGTTGACCAGTCGAAATAATCGTCGAAATTTGGCGTCTGTGGCTGGAAGCAGACGCCGAGTTCGACATTCCTCCCAAACGCCACACTCCCTCGCTTTTCAGGGCTAAAAAAAAACAGTTGTAATTACCTTGTACGCTCTAGACGGTCAAGTTGCAAGCTGAAAACAAAAATATTTGCCTTGTTAGTCATCGTGTTACTAACCGCTGTGTCTTGTTTGCCAGAACTGCCGCTTTCCTACTTCCTGTTGCAAGCCACGCCCACGGATTATAATTTTGCCGTGAGTTCCGCCTATTGACGTCATGTCCGCGTCACATGACTGCGACGTAATATTATCTAAAACTGTTTGTGCGGTATTGTGTTGTTCTGTGCGGTATTGTGTTATTCTGTGCGGCGTCGTGTTGTTCTGTGCGGCGTCGTGTTGTTCAGTGCGACGTCGTGTTGTTCAGTGCGGCATGGTGTTGTTCAGTGCGGCATGGTGTTGTTCAGTGCGGCATGGTGTTGTTCAGTGCGGCATAATGTTGTTCAGTGCGGCATAATGTTGTTCAGTGCGGCATGGTGTTGTTCAGTGCGGCATGGTGTTGTTCAGTGCGGCATGGTGTTGTTCAGTGCGGCATAATGTTGTTCAGTGCGCCATAATGTTGTTCAGTGCGGCATGGTGTTGTTCAGTGCGGGATGGTGTTGTTCAGTGCAGGATGGTGTTGTTCAGTGCGGCATGGTGTTGTTCAATGCGGCATGGTGTTGTTCAGTGCGGGATGGTGTTGTTCAGTGCGGCATGGTGTTGTTCAGTGCGGCATAATGTTGTTCAGTGCGGCATGGTGTTGTTCAGTGCGGCATGGTGTTGTTCAGTGCGGCATGGTGTTGTTCAGTGCGGCATGGTGTTGTTCAGTGCGGAATGGTGTTGTTCAGTGCGGCATGGTGTTGTTCAGTCCGGGATGGTGTTGTTCAATGCGGGATCGTGTTGTTCAGTGCGGGGTGGTGTTGTTCAGTGCGGGATGGTGTTGTTCAGTGCGGCATGGTGTTGTTCAATGCGGCATGGTGTTGTTCAGTGCGGGATGGTGTTGTTCATTGCGGCATAGTGTTGTTCAGTGCGGCATGGTGTTGTTCAGTGCGGCATGGTGTTGTTCAGTGCGGCATGGTGTTGTTCAGTGCGGCATAATGTTGTTCAGTGCGGCATGGTGTTGTTCAGTGTGGAAAGGTGTTGTTCAGTGCAGGATGGTGTTGTTCAGTGCGGCATGGTGTTGTTCAATGCAGGATCGTTTTGTTCAGTGCAGCATAATGTTGTTCAGTGCAGCATGGTGTTGTTCAGTGCGGCATGGTGTTGTTCAATGCGGCATGGTGTTGTTCACTGCGGGATGGTGTTGTTCAATGCGGGATCGTGTTGTTCAGTGCGGCATAATGTTGTTCAGTGCAGCATGGTGTTGTTCAGTGCGGCATGGTGTTGTTCAGTGCGACATAATGTTGTTTAGTGCGGCATAATGTTGTTCAGTGCGGCATAATGTTGTTCAGTGCGGCATGGTGTTGTTCAGTGCGGCATGGTGTTGTTCAGTGCGGCATGGTGTTGTTCAGTGCAGGATGGTGTTGTTCAGTGCGGCATGGTGTTGTTCAATGCGGCATGGTGTTGTTCAGTGCGGGATGGTGTTGTTCAGTGCAGGATGGTGTTGTTCAGTGCGGCATGGTGTTGTTCAGTGCGGAATGGTGTTGTTCAGTGCGGAATGGTGTTGTTCAGTGCGGCATGGTGTTGTTCAGTGCGGGATGGTGTTGTTCAATGCGGGATCGTGTTGTTCAGTGCGGGGTGGTGTTGTTAAGTGCAGGATGGTGTTGTTCAGTGCAGGATGGTGTTGTTCAGTGCGGCATGGTGTTGTTCAGTGCGGCATGGTGTTGTTCAGTGCAGGATGGTGTTGTTCGATGCGGGATCGTGTTGTTCAGTGCGGCATGGTGTTGTTCAGTGCGGCATGGTGTTGTTCAGTGCGGCATAATGTTGTTCAGTGCGGCATGGTGTTGTTCAGTGCGGCATGGTGTTGTTCAGTGCGGCATGGTGTTGTTCAGTGCGGCATGGTGTTGTTCAGTGCGGCATAATGTTGTCCAGTTTGCCATAATGTTGTTCAGTGCGGCATGGTGTTGTTTAGTGCGGGATGGTGTTGTTCAGTGCAGGATGGTGTTGTTCAGTGCGGCATGGTGTTGTTCAATGCGGCATGGTGTTGTTCAGTGCGGGATGGTGTTGTTCAGTGCGGCATGGTGTTGTTCAGTGCAGCATAATGTTGTTCAGTGCAGCATGGTGTTGTTCAGTGCGGCATGGTGTTGTTCAATGCGGCATGGTGTTGTTCAGTGCGGGATGGTGTTGTTCAGTGCGGCATGGTGTTTTTCAGTGCGGCATAATGTTGTTCAGTGCGGCATGGTGTTGTTCAGTGCGGCATGGTGTTGTTCAGTGCAGGATGGTGTTGTTCAGTGCGGCATGGTGTTGTTCAATGCAGGATCGTGTTGTTCAGTGCAGCATAATGTTGTTCAGTGCAGCATGGTGTTGTTCAGTGCGGCATGGTGTTGTTCAATGCGGCATGGTGTTGTTCACTGCGGGATGGTGTTGTTCAATGCGGGATCGTGTTGTTCAGTGCGGCATAATGTTGTTCAGTGCAGCATGGTGTTGTTCAGTGCGGCATGGTGTTGTTCAGTGCGACATAATGTTGTTTAGTGCGGCATAATGTTGTTCAGTGCGGCATAATGTTGTTCAGTGCGGCATGGTGTTGTTCAGTGCGGCATGGTGTTGTTCAGTGCGGCATGGTGTTGTTCAGTGCAAGATGGTGTTGTTCAGTGCGGCATGGTGTTGTTTAATGCGGCATGGTGTTGTTCAGTGCGGGATGGTGTTGTTCAGTGCAGGATGGTGTTGTTCAGTGCGGCATGGTGTTGTTCAGTGCGGAATGGTGTTGTTCAGTGCGGCATGGTGTTGTTCAGTGCGGCATGGTGTTGTTCAGTGCAGGATGGTGTTGTTCAATGCGGGATCGTGTTGTTCAGTGCGGCATGGTGTTGTTCAGTGCAGCATGGTGTTGTTCAGTGCGGCATAATGTTGTTCAGTGCGGCATGGTGTTGTTCAGTGCGGCATGGTGTTGTTCAGTGCGGCATGGTGTTGTTCAGTGCGGCATGGTGTTGTTCAGTGCGGCATACTGTTGTCCAGTGCGCCATAATGTTGTTCAGTGCGGCATGGTGTTGTTTAGTTCGGGATGGTGTTGTTCAGTGCAGGATGGTGTTGTTCAGTGCGGCATGGTGTTGTTCAATGCGGCATGGTGTTGTTCAGTGCGGGATGGTGTTGTTGAGTGCGGCATGGTGTTGTTCAGTGCGGCATAATGTTGTTCAGTGCGGCATGGTGTTGTTCAGTGCGGCATGGTGTTGTTCAGTGCGGCATGGTGTTGTTCAGTGCGGCATGGTGTTGTTCAGTGCGGAATGGTGTTGTTCAGTGCGGCATGGTGTTGTTCAGTGCGGGATGGTGTTGTTCAATGCGGGATCGTGTTGTTCAGTGCGGGGTGGTGTTGTTAAGTGCAGGATGGTGTTGTTCAGTGCAGGATGGTGTTGTTCAGTGCGGCATGGTGTTGTTCAATGCGGCATGGTGTTGTTCAGTGCAGGATGGTGTTGTTCAGTGCAGGATGGTGTTTTTCAGTGCGGCATAATGTTGTTCAGTGCGGCATGGTGTTGTTCAGTGCGGCATGGTGTTGTTCAGTGCAGGATGGTTTTGTTCAGTGCGGCATGGTGTTGTTCAGTGCGGCATGGTGTTGTTCAGTGCAGCGTAATGTTGTTCAGTGCGGCATGGTGTTGTTCAGTGCGGAATGGTGTTGTTCAGTGCGGCATGGTGTTGTTCAGTGCGGGATGGTGTTGTTCAGTGCGGCATGGTGTTGCTCAGTGCGGCATGGTGTTGTTCAGTGCAGGATGGTGTTGTTCATTGCGGCATGGTGTTGTTCAGTGCGTTATGGTGTTGTTCAGTGCGGCATGGTGTTGTTCAGTGCGGCATAATGTTGTTCAGTGCGCCATAATGTTGTTCAGTGCGGCATGGTGTTGTTCAGTGCGGGATGGTGTTGTTCAGTGCAGGATGGTGTTGTTCAGTGCGGCATGGTGTTGTTCAATGCGGGATCGTGTTGTTCAGTGCGGCATGGTGTTGTTCAGTGCGGCATAATGTTGTTCAGTGCGGCATAATGTTGTTCAGTGCGGCATAATGTTGTTCAGTGCGGCATAATGTTGTTCAGTGCGGCATAATGTTGTTCAGTGCGGGATGGTGTTGTTCATTGCAGCATGGTGTTGTTCAGTGCGGCATGGTGTTGTTCAGTGCGGCATGGTGTTGTTCAGTGCGGGATGGTGTTGTTCAGTGCAGGATGGTGTTGTTCAGTGCGGCATGGTGTTGTTCAGTGCGGCATGGTGTTGTTCATTTCGGCATAATGTTGTTCAGTGCGGTATAATGTTGTTTAGTGCGGCATGGTGTTGTTCAGTGCGGGATGGTGTTGTTCAGTGCGTTATAATGTTGTTCAGTGCGGCATGGTGTTGTTCAGTGCGGCATGGTGTTGTTCAGTGCGGCATGGTGTTGTTCAGTGCGGCATAATGTTGTTCAGTGCGGCATAATGTTGTTCAGTGCGGCATGGTGTTGTTCAGTGCGGGATGGTGTTGTTCAGTGCGGGATGGTGTTGTTCAGTGCGGTATGGTGTTCAATGCGGAATGGTGTTGTTCAGTGCAGGATGGTGTTGTTCAGTGCGGCATGGTGTTGTTCAGTGCGGCATAATGTTGTTTAGTGCGGCATGGTGTTGTTCAGTGCGGGATGGTGTTGTTCAGTGCGTTATAATGTTGTTCAGTGCGGCATGGTGTTGTTCAGTGCAGCGTAATGTTGTTCAGTGCGGCATGGTGTTGTTCAGTGCGGAATGGTGTTGTTCAGTGCGGCATGGTGTTGTTCAGTGCGGCATGGTGTTGTTCAGTGCAGCGTAATGTTGTTCAGTGCGGGATGGTGTTGTTCAGTGCGGCATGGTGTTCAATGCGGAATGGTGTTGTTCAGTGCAGGATGGTGTTGTTCAGTGCGGCATGGTGTTGTTCAGTGCGGCATAATGTTGTTCAGTGCGGCATGGTGTTGTTCAGTGCGGCATGGTGTTGTTCAGTGCGGCATAATGTTGTTCAGTGCGGCATGGTGTTGTTCAGTGCGGCATGGTGTTGTTCAGTGCGGCATAATGTTCAGTGCGGCATAATGTTGTTCAGTGCGGCATGGTGTTGTTCAGTGCGGGATGGTGTTGTTCAGTGCAGGATGGTGTTGTTCAGTGCGGCATGGTGTTCAGTGCGGGATGGTGTCTTTCAGTGCGGCATGGTGTCGTTCAGTGCGGCATGGTGTCTTTCAGTGCGGCATGGTGTCGTTCAGTGAGGCATGGTGTTGTTCAGTGCGGCATGGTGTTGTTTAGTGCGGCATGGTGTTGTTCAGTGCGGGATGGTGTTGTTCAGTGTGGCATGGTGTTCAGTGCGGCATGGTGTTGTTCAGTGCGGTATCGTGTTGTTCAGTGCGGTATCGTGTTTCTCAGTGCGGTATCGTGTTTTTCAGTGCAGTATCGTTGTGTTGTTCGTATTGTGTTTAACACTTAGCCTCTAACACTTAGCCTCTAACACTTAGCCTCTAGCATCTAGAAGGTAAATAAATAGGAAGGAAGGACTCACCGGTGACGTCTTCGCCCACGTCCAAGCGTTGTACTTTGTATTTTCATCCTTCTGACAGTGGAAAACATAGCCAACAAACACCGTGGAACCTAAACGAATGAAAGAAAACTATCATTTGGCCACAACCAACATTCACAGATACAACACAATGTGACGTGCGGGGTTGAGGTTAAAGGTTGAGTGCAGGGCCCTCGTTTTAAACTACTTTTTTGAAAAGGATTGGGAACAAGTAAGACGTATTTAATTTATTTAATGGGAAGTAGTAAGAGCTATTGAATTTAATCTATGTATTATATTCTATTGTATTGTATTCTGTTGTATTCTTTTGGATTGTATTCACACTAACCCCACTAAAACTTCAGCCCACAAAAACTCGCCTCTGGCGCCTAGCCTCTGGCACTTAGCCTCTAACACTTAGCCTTTAACACTTAGCCTTTAACACTTAGCCTAGAAGGTGAATAAATAGGGTTAAAGGTTGAGTGAAGGGACCTCGTTTTAAACTACTTTTTTGTAAAGGAGTGGGAACAAGTAAGACGTATTTAATTTATTTAATGGGAAGTAGTAAGACTTATTAAATTTATTTAATCTACTTTTCTTCCCAGGCAAAATTTGATGTGCTGCAATTCCAAATTTCCAAAGTGAATGAAGGAATGAAGTCCTTTAAATTATGATTTTGTATAAATACTAGGCATTAACACAAAATCGACGGCACAAAATGGGCAGACTTTACTTGTTTGAAAAGGACTGGTTACAAGACAGACTTTTTTAATTTATTTAATGGGAAGAAGACTTATTTAGTTTAATTGATCTATTTTTGTTCCCTGCCAAAATTCGATTTGCTGCAATTCCAAATTTCCAAAGTGAATGAAGGAAAGAAGTCGTTTAAATTATGATTTTGTTTAAATACTAGGCATAGACACAAAATCTACGGCACAAAATGGGCAGACTTTACTTGTTTGAAGAGGACTGGTTACAAGACAGACTTTTCTGATTTATTTAATGGGAAGAAGACTTATTTAGTTTATTTAATCTATTTTTGTTCCCTGGCAAAATTGGATTTGCTGAAATTGTATTTTGCCAAATCTTGCCTTGAGACCTGATAGGAAGTATTAAACGCTTAGTTAAATCAATACAAGTTGGTAATAAGAGCGAGTAATGTTGGTTGAACCGATGAATGAAGGTTGAAAGCAATTTAAATTATGACTTTGTATAAATACTAGATATTAACAGAACATCTACTGCGCGAAATGGGCAGAGTTTACTTGTTTGAGAAGGAGTGGCTTATTCAAAACTAAGATTTATTTAATCTGTTTGTTCCCAGGCAAAATTGGATGTGATGCAATTCCAAATTTCACCACATGATGGTGCCCAATTTTGACTTCATAGGACATATTAAACACTTAGCTTGTTATTATGTTCAAGGTAATCAGATTTGTTTATTATTCTAATGGCCTCTTCAAAACTATTCTGGATTACTACTTTGGATCTATTCTACATTACTTGGCAACAACATACTCTGTAACAGATTAGGCAGTATAATCATATCTGTTAACTTGAGAGTGCCCACACTCAATCTACTTATCGTGATGTTTTAAATCAATTACTGTTAGACATTATTTGTCTGATAATCTACCAAATCTTTGAATTGAAGAATTTGTGATTTAATTAATAGCTTGTTGTTATGTTAAGGGTAATCAGACTTGTATATAATTCTAATGGCCTTCTTTTGAAAACTATTCTGAATTACAACTTTGGATCTTATATTACTTTGCAACAATCTACTCCGTGACAGATTAGGCAGTATAATCACATATGTTAACTTCAGTGCCCACACTGTATTTATTTATGGTTATTTGTTAAATCAAGTACTGTTAGACATGAAATAGGAAGTGTTTAACATAAATGTTATGGCTACTCACCATTGTAGCTCGCTCCTGGTCAATGATACGAGCCTCTTCTTGCAGTGGAAAACTTGCAGCCAACAAACACCGTGGAACCTAAAGGAATGAAATTAAACATTAACATTTCGCCTCGACCAATTTTCACACGTACAACGCAACGCGGCTACACTTCTGCTATTACAAACGTAAATCTCCTTAAACACAATGAGTGTTACTTACCGTGTACGCTCTAGACGGTCCAGTTGCAAGCAGAAAATAAAGATATTTCTGTTGATAATCGTCGCTGCTCAGTGGCTCACGGCCATCGCGCCAACAGATTTGAATTTTGGCGGAGGTTCGGGCAATTACGTCATATCCACGGCACATGACTGCGACGTAATACCCGCTTATCTGAAACGGCAGTTAAAAGTAGAGTTACATCAAGTTTTCTTGGAACCTAAACGAATGAAAGAAAACTATCATTTGGCCACAACCAACATTCACAGATACAACACAACGTGCGGGGTTGGGGTTAAAGATTGAGTGAAGGGCCCTCGTTTTAAACTACTGTTTTGAAAAGGAGTGGGAACAAGTAAGACGTATTTAATTTATTTAATGGGAAGTAGTAAGACTTATTAAATTTATTTAATCTACTTTTCTTCCCAGGCAAAATTTGATGTGCTGCAATTCCAAATTTCCAAAGTGAATGAAGGAATGAAGTCCTTTAAATTATGATTTTGTATAAATACTAGGCATTAACACAAAATCGACGGCACAAAATGGGCAGACTTTACTTGTTTGAAAAGGACTGGTTACAAGACAGACTTTTTTAATTTATTTAATGGGAAGAAGACTTATTTAGTTTAATTGATCTATTTTTGTTCCCTGCCAAAATTCGATTTGCTGCAATTCCAAATTTCCAAAGTGAATGAAGGAAAGAAGTCGTTTAAATTATGATTTTGTTTAAATACTAGGCATAGACACAAAATCTACGGCACAAAATGGGCAGACTTTACTTGTTTGAAGAGGACTGGTTACAAGACAGACTTTTCTGATTTATTTAATGGGAAGAGGACTTATTTAGTTTATTTAATCTATTTTTGTTCCCTGGCAAAATTGGATTTGCTGAAATTGTATTTTGCCAAATCTCGATTTGAGACCTGATAGGAAGTATTAAACGCTTAGTTAAATCAATACAAGTTGGTAATAAGAGCGAGTAATGTTGGTTGAACCGATGAATGAAGGTTGAAAGCAATTTAAATTATGACTTTGTATAAATACTAGATATTAACAGAACATCTACTGCGCAAAATGGGCAGAGTTTACTTGTTTGAGAAGGAGTGGCTTATTCAAAACTAAGATTTATGTAATCTGTTTGTTCCCAGGCAAAATTGGATGTGATGCAATTCCAAATTTCACCACATGATGGTGCCCAATTTTGACTTCATAGGACATATTAAACACTTAGCTTGTTATTATGTTCAAGGTAATCAGATTTGTTTATCATTCTAATGGCCTCTTCAAAACTATTCTGGATTACTACTTTGGATCTATTCTACATTACTTGGCAACAACATACTCTGTAACAGATTAGGCAGTATAATCACATATGTTAACTTGAGAGTGCCCACACTCAATCTACTTATCGTGATGTGTTAAATCAATTACTGTTAGACATTATTTGTCTGATAATCTACCAAATCTTTGAATTGAAGAATTTGTGATTTAATTAATAGCTTGTTCAGGGTAATCAGACTTGTATATAATTCTAATGGCCTTCTTTTGAAAACTATTCTGAATTACAACTTTGGATCTTATATTACTTTGCAACAATCTACTCGGTGACAGATTAGGCAGTATAATCACATATGTTAACTTCAGTGCCCACACTGTATTTATTTATGGTTATTTGTTAAATCAAGTACTGTTAGACATGAAATAGGAAGTGTTTAACATAAATGTTATGGCTACTCACCATTGTAGCTCGCTCCTGGTCAATGATACGAGCCTCTTCTTGCAGTGGAAAACTTGCAGCCAACAAACACCGTGGAACCTAAAGGAATGAAATTAAACATTAACATTTCGCCTCGACCAATTTTCACACGTACAACGCAACGCGGCTACACTTCTGCTATTACAAACGTAAATCTCCTTAAACACAATGAGTGTTACTTACCGTGTACGCTCTAGACGGTCCAGTTGCAAGCAGAAAATAAAGATATTTCTGTTGATAATCGTCGCTGCTCAGTGGCTCACGGCCATCGCGCCAACAGATTTGAATTTTGGCGGAGGTTCGGGCAATTACGTCATATCCGCGGCATTTGACTGCGACGTAATACCCGCTTATCTGAAACGGCAGTTAAAAGTAGAGTTACATCAAGTT
The DNA here is from genome assembly GCF_059516105.1 of Syngnathus floridae. NCBI lineage: Eukaryota > Metazoa > Chordata > Actinopteri > Syngnathiformes > Syngnathidae > Syngnathus > Syngnathus floridae. Next base: position 141,238 of record NC_142423.1, on the reverse strand, counting down.
TTCTTGGAACCTAAACGAATGAAAGAAAACTATCATTTGGCCACAACCAACATTCACAGATACAACACAACGTGCGGGGTTGAGGTTAAAGATTGAGTGAAGGGCCCTCGTTTTAAACTACTGTTTTGAAAAGGAGTGGGAACAAGTAAGACGTATTTAATTTATTTAATGGGAAGTAGTAAGACTTATTAAATTTATTTAATCTACTTTTCTTCCCAGGCAAAATTTGATGTGCTGCAATTCCAAATTTCCAAAGTGAATGAAGGAATGAAGTCCTTTAAATTATGATTTTGTATAAATACTAGGCATTAACACAAAATCGACGGCACAAAATGGGCAGACTTTACTTGTTTGAAAAGGACTGGTTACAAGACAGACTTTTTTAATTTATTTAATGGGAAGAAGACTTATTTAGTTTAATTGATCTATTTTTGTTCCCTGCCAAAATTCGATTTGCTGCAATTCCAAATTTCCAAAGTGAATGAAGGAAAGAAGTCGTTTAAATTATGATTTTGTTTAAATACTAGGCATAGACACAAAATCTACGGCACAAAATGGGCAGACTTTACTTGTTTGAAGAGGACTGGTTACAAGACAGACTTTTCTGATTTATTTAATGGGAAGAGGACTTATTTAGTTTATTTAATCTATTTTTGTTCCCTGGCAAAATTGGATTTGCTGAAATTGTATTTTGCCAAATCTCGATTTGAGACCTGATAGGAAGTATTAAACGCTTAGTTAAATCAATACAAGTTGGTAATAAGAGCGAGTAATGTTGGTTGAACCGATGAATGAAGGTTGAAAGCAATTTAAATTATGACTTTGTATAAATACTAGATATTAACAGAACATCTACTGCGCAAAATGGGCAGAGTTTACTTGTTTGAGAAGGAGTGGCTTATTCAAAACTAAGATTTATGTAATCTGTTTGTTCCCAGGCAAAATTGGATGTGATGCAATTCCAAATTTCACCACATGATGGTGCCCAATTTTGACTTCATAGGACATATTAAACACTTAGCTTGTTATTATGTTCAAGGTAATCAGATTTGTTTATCATTCTAATGGCCTCTTCAAAACTATTCTGGATTACTACTTTGGATCTATTCTACATTACTTGGCAACAACATACTCTGTAACAGATTGGGCAGTATAATCACATATGTTAACTTGAGAGTGCCCACACTCAATCTACTTATCGTGATGTGTTAAATCAATTACTGTTAGACATTATTTGTCTGATAATCTACCAAATCTTTGAATTGAAGAATTTGTGATTTAATTAATAGCTTGTTCAGGGTAATCAGACTTGTATATAATTCTAATGGCCTTCTTTTGAAAACTATTCTGAATTACAACTTTGGATCTTATATTACTTTGCAACAATCTACTCGGTGACAGATTAGGCAGTATAATCACATATGTTAACTTCAGTGCCCACACTGTATTTATTTATGGTTATTTGTTAAATCAAGTACTGTTAGACATGAAATAGGAAGTGTTTAACATAAATGTTATGGCTACTCACCATTGTAGCTCGCTCCTGGTCAATGATATGAGCCTCTTCTTGCAGTGGAAAACTTGCAGCCAACAAACACCGTGGAACCTAAAGGAATGAAATTAAACATTAACATTTCGCCCGGACCAACATTCACACGTACAACGCAACGCGGCTACACTTCTGCTATTACAAACGTAAATCTCCTTAAACACAACGAGTGTTACTTACCGTGTACGCTCTAGGCAAAATTGGATGTGATGCAATTCCAAATCTATCTGAAACGGCAGTTAAAAGTAGAGTTACATCAAGTTTTCTTTTTTAATCAACACAATCATTTACAACCGTTGACCAGAAAGAATCGTCGAAATTCGACGTCCCCCACAAACGCCACGCTCACTCGCTTTTCAGGGCAACAAAAGTACTTCTTTTTAAAAACGATGAGTTGTACTTACCGTGTACGCTCTGGACGGTCCAGTTGCAAGCAGAAAATAAAAATATTTCTCTTGTTAGTCGTATGTTACCATCCGCTGTGTCTTTGTCAACATCGCCGCCATTTTCCTACTTCCTGCTGCGAGCCACGCCCACGGATTTAAATTTGGGCGGAAGCTCTTTCCATTGGCGTCGTTTTCGCGTATAGCAAATCCGATTGGTTGGGAAGGGGGCACGGTTATGCAGCCGAGGAGTCCTGTGATCGGTGGGATGTAAAGTAGGCGTTGACGTCACGTCCGCGTCACCTGACCACGACGTGGCAGACGTCAAATAGCAACCGCTGTTTTGTTTAGTAGACTTACAGTTGTTATGCATTGACATAATGGCGCACACACCAAATAGATTTAAATAAATTAAATAATTCTTCTGCCCACTCTCTTTTAAACAAGTTAACTCTCCCCGCGGATTTGAATTCCGGCGAAAGTTACGCCCATCGACGTCACGTATGTCACGTGACCACGACGTGGCAGATGTCATATAGCAACCGCTGTTTTGTTTAGTAGATTTACAGTTGTTATGCATTGGCATAATGGTGTGCACTCAAAATAGATTTAAATAAATTAAATATTTCTTCTGCCTACTCCCTTTTAAACAAGTTAACTCTGCCCACGTCCATTGACGTCTTGTCTGCGTCACGTGACCACGACGTAGCGACGTCATATAGTAACCGCTGTTTTGACCAGTAGACTTAGTTATTATGCGTTGACATAATGGCGCACTGGTTAGCATGGCCACCTCTTAAGCATGATGATGCGGGTTCGACGCCTGATCAATGTTAGCATGGAGTGAGCTGAAGTGCATGGCGCTGAAGATTTGAATCTTTGAAATGCGCTGAGGTCTGACATATCAGGCAGAATGGTTTGCCATCACGTTCAACAAAAAATAGAAACTTTCCCACTCTGATTAAAACGTCCTGTGTTCATCTACGTATTTTCGTTTTGCTGTGCATCTTTTCCCTGCCATTTCGAGAGCCCAATTGACACTCATAGTTTAAAGAAATGTGTTTGCCCATCCTACTTTGTGGAATTTCACCACATGCGCTTTTGACCAAAATACCAAATTGAACTCAAGTGAAGCCAACACGCACAACCCCCCCCCCCCCCCCCCCCCCCACACACACACACACACACACAAATGTTGATATGAACATAAAAGAGCCGCATGCGGTTCGGGAGTTGCGGCTTGGCCAAACCTGTACTATACAACTTTATTTGTATAAAATTTTCACAACAGCTGTCACACAAACAAAGCGGGAAAAACCGAAGACGTGCGTGTTCCGCCCACGCTGGATTTATTTGCACCTTTGAAAAGACACCGTATTGCCGCAGATGTGGCAAAGAGTACTTTTGGGCATCTGAGACGGAAGGATGTCCAAAGCATCACGTCACCTGCTCTGGTAGGCATGGTGGTGGGACGTTGAGGTCAACCGCTTTGGGGTTGGCTGACTCTTTGATCGCAGGATGCCACACACTTGAAGACAGAAGCAGAAAAGCAGAGCTAAATGCAAAATGTACTCACCGGTGATTCCAATTTTTTTCCCCCCTGAAGAAACAGCTGGACGGGTGGCCCCGGCTGGCCAGTGGGACTCTTGTTATTCTGACCCTTTTTAGTGCGCGTTTGGGGCAACAACCGTTTTTTGTGGCGCTCTCTTCTGGTTCAAAAGTGCCCTGCATGTGAATTTGCTTTTCCTGCCTTCTGATTGGATGAGCGCCGGTGTGACGCGGTGCCTCTGTCACCGTGGCGGGGGGTATACGTTGGCATCGGAGCGTCTGCCAACGTCTGAGACCGGCTGGCAGTGTATCGGAGGTGTCGAGTGCGGTGCCGCTGGAGCTCACTCACCAGCTGGTGTTAGGGCCACAGAATGAAGGCCAAGGAGAAGAATAGAAAGAGAAACAGAAACTTCTCCTCCAATTGTTTGATTTGTCTCTTCTGAGCTTCGATGAATTCTTTCAGCTCTTTGTTCCTCTAGGACGGACAAATGGAAAGTGGCATTCAAAAGCCAGTAAGCGTGCAAGTAAGTGCCGGGCTGGCTTTGGGCCCTTACCTGTTGCGCGCTGTGCAGCAGATCCATTCTCTCTTGGAGGATGCAAGCGTCGCGCTCCCTCAACTCGCACATCAGGGCTCGCTTCCATTGGTCCACGGCGCTCCTAAGCTCTTTTCTCTGATCCGCCGTCAGCACGTCATTCACGCCAGCGTGGCTGGCTTTTTCGCCGTCCGTGGCGGGGCAGTCCCGCTGCGGTAGCGCCTCGTACAACATGGCCTCCAGCTCCAGGATCCTCTGGGCCGCAATCCTCGTCCATCAGTGGTCCGGCGGGAGATTTGAGGGCGGCTTACCTTATGAGCCTGGTCCATGGAACACTTCCTGAAGTCCAACTCTTCATCCAGGTAGCCCTTCTGCTTGCAGAACATATCCTAGCACAGCTCAAGGTCAGAATTGTTGGGGCACATTGCCGGAGTTCCCCTTGGCTGATGTCGCGTGTCTGTCTACCTTCTCACTTTCAATGTCCAACATCTTCTGTTGAAGTGCTGACTTGGTCACTTTGATGTATTCTAACCACTGAGGAAAGGCTGCTGTCACATAAGCAGAATGCGAGAGCGTGCGTGGACGTGCGCGTTACCTTCTCGGCTAGGGTGAGAAGGGTCCTGGCGTGAATCACGACTACCTGCTCCTCGTTGGTGAGATTCTGCAAGAGCCCAAAGGCACAGCGTCAACAAGCTTCTTTCAGCGCAAAGCCTTCCAAAAGTCACATTTGAGCCGCCGAGTCTCGTGGAGTGCGAACATAAGGAGTTCGACATACACTTACGGCGTTATAGCCCAGGATGTCCAGCTTCTTCATCAGATCACTGATGACGATGTCCGGGGGAAAGGCGCAAGGAGCAATGTAAGGTGTTCTGGGACCTCGGGTTAAGGTTAGGGTTGCGAGGGACACCTTACGTACGCTCACGCCCTCGGCCTCGCAGTAGATCTGCAAAGGGCTGAGGCCGTCTGGGAAACGGACTTGCAGAAACTTCAAGACGGGGGAGCGCCACTCCCTCTCCTGAAAGGCAGAGGCATGCATCCGTCCGTCCGTCCGTCCGTCCGTCACATCTCTGGCCTCAACACGCTTGTGCGAGTCTTCCCACCTCCAGCTCCAGGATGCGGAACTCAAGCAGTTCGTTTTGGTCTCGGATATCCTGGATGTGCTCTTTCAGACGCGCTTCTTCCGCCTCCATCCGCCTGACCTGAAAAGACAGTCAGACCTCATCTGCGGGGCTTCCCGACAGGTGTGACGCCAAGCGACTCCGCCCAGCGCCTTTCTTTCCGTCACCTTTTCGGCCAACTGCTGATTGCTCTGACGCAGCAGCTGCTTCTCCTCCACCCACTTGACATTCTAGAAGAGACAAACGCGTGGACAGCTTTGGAATGTTGTGTCATTTTCATCCACAAATTCTTTGGTTGACTGGAAAATGACATTTGCTTTTCTCCGCATTTTCCCAGCCACGTTCGGGGGGGGGGGGTTGGTCCAGTAATGCCAGACGGATGAGTGACTGAAGAATGTAGCTATTTTGTCTGAGAAAAAGGTGTGCTCATTGATGAGCTTACCTGTCCTTGTTGCTTCAGCGCTGACTCCAGATCTGCTACTCTGCTTTGATAGTGACCCATTTCTACCATCAGCTTTTCTCTGGTCTGAAAGGAGGAGGAGGGAGGCTCCTCCTCCTCCTTTCAGACCAGAGAACACCCGAGGCTGGGTGAGAACGGGGAGGCTGCGACCCGGCCGGGGGTTGCGGGAAGGGGCGCCACCTTGATCTCCTTCTCGGCGTCGTAGTCCCCTTTCGCTGGTCTGGGCTAGCAGAGCGTAGGCTCGTTGCAGCGCTTGATATTCTTGCGTCAGCTGGCGGTAGCGAAGCTCCGCCTCTTCATGCACACACCAATGCAACACAGCACTAGTACCAGAATCAGTCAGACCGGCGACAAAGCACCCGCGACGCAAAGACGAGTCCGATTCCAGGCTGAAGAGGAATGTTTGGTGCCAATACGCTGGCAGAAATGGCGGGCTACCTCTTCGGGTTCCGTGTCGGGGGTTCTGTCGGTGTGAAAAGACAAGGACGATCCGTCCGAGTCCACCAACACGTCTTCGTCGTAGCCGTAAAATGTTTCGATGACCTGCGGGCGCGGAAGCAAACATCTCTCTGAACAAACTGAAGCGACACCTCACGATGAATCGACGAGAGGAACGATAGCGAGAAAAAGGCCATTTCATCTTGCGCAACACCAAGCAGCCGCAAACAAACAGACTCACCTTGCAGGACCTCACGCTTTGTTCCTCCTCAGAGATTCTCGACGTCGGTATCGTAGCAGCAAATCTCTCTCCTGTCGACACAAATAATCCGCCTTTGAGATTCTTTGGATGCAAAGGGAACGAACGGCTCCGGCGCAGAAACAAACGCGACTCACAATGACATTTCTGACATGAGCTCCTGTCTCCAGAGCCTGAAAAACACGTCACCGGCGATGATTGGAGGGACGCTCGTCTTTTCCAAAAGTGACAACTACAGGGTGTGTCAGGGTTTTCCAGATTATCTTTATCGTATCATTGTGTTGCTTTGACTTTGACTGCGACCTGTAATAAATAATATTATTTATCCCTTATTTATCCCTATCGCTTATCCCTTCCTACACAAAGTCGTAAAACACCCCTTGCTATGTTTTGACTAGAGGTCAAGGGCTTCCTCTATTCAATCCACTCTTACACCCACCCTGTTTCTCTTAATTAAAATGCTCGTGCAGGAGCCGAGAGTCAGACTTCATTCGTACAACGGATGGACTCTCCACCTGCAGGTGTCCAAAAGAACTTACTTGTCTCCCGTGTGGTTCTTGCAAAATAAGTTGGAGCGAGCGCAACTCTAACAGGGTGCATTTTGCCACTAGCTGCCTACGGACAATGACGTCGCGCTCGCGGCTCATGGTTGACGGGCTGAGCAGCCGGGCAAGTCCGTCGTTTTCAGCGCACAGCGAGTGGCAAAGGCGCTGACAAAACGGGAGCTTTGAGCTGCTGAAAACGGCAAAACAAGTCTAAAGCGTGTTCAAACGCGTGCGCACAATGCTCCTGCTTGAAAGGTCGGAATTTAAGGGGCCAATTTTTTGGATGGCGGCCGCCGGCCAAGCTTTGGACGGAAAAGGTTTCCTGGCGACAGCGAGCGAGCGCGGCGCTGCCGTACGTGCACCGAGTCGCCTGCCTGAAGACCTTGGACAAGTCGTCGATGATGTGCCGCTGCTCCACAACTTGAAGGAACTCCATTTCACCGTCCTGCTGGCCGCAACCGCGGTCCAGGTCATTGAGCGAACTAGGCCTTCTCTGTGGAACACAAATGCAGTGGACTCTGTTGGCACGCCGCCGTTGTCCGCGTCGACTTACCAAGCTTGCCATCTCCTCGTTCTCCTGGGTGACAAAGCGCACTTTGTTTTCAAGGCGACACAGCACCAGCGAGAGTTCTTCATTCTTCCTGCTCAGGCGTTTGTTTTTGTACAGGAGTGGCAGAAACTGGCTTTCTGTTTCTCTCAGTCGCTTTAGCTGCAAGCATGAAGTGCGGGATGTGAAAGACGCACAACACGCGGGCCAGAACGTATCCATTCCTTTTGCATCGGTTTGAACGGAATCGTGGCTTTGGCTCCCAATAAAAGACATCTACCAGGCAACCGACTCGCCGCGCCGCTCAACTAATAAGCAAGCGCAATGGGTGCCTCGCTGGATGGCGCGCATCAAACGTAGCGCAAACCTTCAAGCGTGCCGTCAATAAATTACCAGTTCATTGCGCTCTTCAGAAAGCAGGGCGTTTCGATCCTCCAGTTTCCTGATGACTGCGCTGAGCTCAGCGATTTTCAGATGAAACCGTCGCGTGTCCCGATCCTCCTGAGACTGAAAACGCCCCGCAACACACACACACAAGCACTCGTTCAAAGTTCAAAACTGTTTTTGTGCTACCTTCCTCCAGCAACGAACTAAGTCATGCGTACTGCAAGTGTGTGATGAGGTGGCTTACGCAATGAAGAGGATTGCTAGTAGCGGCGTTGACCCCACTTCCAGGGTAGTTTAGGCCCGCCCTTTGGGAATCCCTCAGGGCAGCGATCTGCTGCTCGGCAGCCTGAGTCTGCAGCTGAAGGCGGTGGACGTGGCCGGCCCCAGGGCTTCATCCAAAACACTAACCGCTCTGTCTTTCAGCTTGATCTCATCCGTCTGGATGTACAAACGGGGAGCGCTCAGGCAGGCGGGCAAACTCATTTGCCAGAATTGTGACAAAAACAAAGAGAGCAACCGGCCAATTTTTTTCTGGAATCGACTAGAACACCTTTGCTGTGACAAAAGCGAAGCGAGCAACCGGACATTTTCTTCTTGTGAAATAGAATAGAATAGAATGCCTTAGGTGTCATTGCACTGCAGGTATACAACGAAATTGGGAACATAGCCACGCACCGCGCATCTGATCAGTCCTACCAGTCGGCGGATCTCCCTCTCGCAGTCTCTCTTGGTTCGGCTCAGCTCCTCCCGATGCTGGTGATGAGCCGATCGGAGCTCGGCCGCTCGGGACTGCCAGGCCTGCTGGGCCGCTGCCAGGGCTTCTTCCGCGCTCCTGGTGGAGGCGACACCGCTCGGTCTCCCGACACCGCCGCGTCTCCTCCACCTCCGCCAGCAAAGCGCCCCCCCTCCTCACCTGAGCAGACATTGCGCCACACCGGGCCGTTGAGACCGCAACGGAGCGCCGCGACGCTTACTGGGGACAAGCTACACAATACGGTAGCGGCCGCATCGAAGCCCGACGTGGCGTGCGGATAGTCAGACACGGATAGAGCGGATCACCTTGTCCATGGAGCCGTCCCTCAGGCTGAGGACCAAGGCATTCAGTCGCTGGATCTCTCCATCTTTGATTTTGATCACTCTCATCAGCTCCATTTCATGCTGCCGCAGTAATGTCTCCCTGGTAATGGCTAACTCTTTCTGCTTCTCCTCATGGAGTTTGCTTTTGAGTTCCGTCATGGCGGCGGTGGCACGGTGGTGCTCCGCCCGCAGGTCCTGACTTCTCTCTCTCTCCAGACAGCTGACCTGACATGACTTAGACTTAGACAAACTTTATTGTCATCTTGTCTGCACATGGTGCATACAAAACGAAATTCCGTTGCATACGTCTTACAACAAAGTAGTGATATTGCAGTTGAATAGAAGTAACATATCCTATGAAAATATATATATATACATATATACTATATATATATATATATATATATTAAAAATAAGTATAAAGTGCAGCAGTGATAATTATGCAATAGTGCAAGTAGGCAAAACAGTATTCAAGAGTGTGCAGAGGAATGCTAAACCATGTATTAAACTTCTATTTAAAGGGTTTATACAAGTTCAGTAAAGTTGGTAGTGCGAGATAGTGCAAGATAGAGGTCCGTAGTGTCATAAAGTACAGTTCTGTGAATGTGTGATGCAGAGTTCAGTTTAGAGCTCAACAGTTCTAGTGTTCAACAGTCTGATGACAGCAGGGAAAAAGCTGTTGCAGAACCTGGTGGACCTGCAGCGGATGCTGCAAACCTCTTCCCAGAGGGCAGCAGGGAGAACAGTCCATGGTGGGGGTGTGATGGGTCATTGATGATGTTACGGGCACGGGACATGCAGCGCTGAGATGAAATGTCCTGAATGGAGGGAAGAGGAGCCCCTATGATCCTCTCTGCTGTCCTCACCACTCTCCTCACGTTCTTCCAATCGGAGGCGGTGCAGCCTCCACACCACACAGAGAGACAGCTTGTCAGAATGCTCTCTATGGTGCTCCTGTAGAACGTCCTCATGATGGGTGGGGGCAGGTGGGCTCTCCTCATCCTCCGCAGGAAGTACAAGCGCTTCTGTGCCCTCTTGACCAGTGCCGTAGTGTTCATAGTCCAGGTGAGGTCTTCTGTGATGTGGACCCCCAGGAATTTGGTGGTGCTGACCACCTCCACAGCTGAGCTGTTGATGATCAGTGGAGCGTGGTGAGGCTGTTTTTTCCTGAAGTCGACGATGATCTCCTTCATCTTCTCCTCATTCAGGATCAGGCTGTTTTCTCTGCACCAGCCCACCAGCTGCTCCACCTCCTCTCTGTAGTCCAGGTCGTTGTTGTCTCTGATGAGCCCCACCACCGTTGTGTCGTCTGCTGACTTCACGATGTGATTGGTGGTGAACCTGAGGACGCAGTCGTGTGTCATCAGGGTGCACAGCAGGGGGCTCAGGACGCAGCCCTGAAGGGAGCCTGTGCTGAGGGTGATGACATCAGAGGTGTTCTGTCCGACCCGGACTGACTGAGGTCTGTTGGTGAGGAAGTCTAGCAGCCAGTTGCGAAGGGGGGTGTTGAAGCCCAGGTGTTCCAATTTTCCTACCAGATGCTGTGGGATGATGGTGTTAAACGCTGAGCTGAAGTCCAGGAACAGCCTCCGCACATGGGTGTTCTTCTCCTCCAGGTGAGCCAGGCTCAGGTGAAGAACGGAGGAGATGGCGTCCTGAGTGGAGCGGTTTTGCCGGTCGGCAAACTGGAACGGGTCAAATAATAGGGGGAGTCTGGAAACGATGTGACCTTTAAGCAGCCTTTCGAAGCACTTCATCATAACCGGAGTCAGTGCAACAGGCCGGTAATCATTAAATGAGGTGATTTGAGGTTTCTTCGGCACCGGAATGATGGAGGCAGTCTTAAAGCACGCCGGCACTGTGGCTTGGCCCAGCGAGGTGTTAAAAATGTCTGTGATGACCCCAGCCAGATGACTTGCACATTCCCTGAACACACGCCCAGGAATGTTGTCGGGGCCAGGGGCCTTACAGGGGTTGACTCTCCTCAGGGTCTTCAACACATCGGCGGAGTCAAGGCAGAGTACCTCCTCTTCCTGATGGGGGACAGTTTTAACTGCTGGAGTGCCGTTTAGTGCCTCGAACCTCCCAAAGAAGTTATTTAGACCATTTAGAAAGTCAGCATCAACTACACCCACCGGGGGGGGGGAGGGTGAGTTGTAGTCTGTAATCGCCCGTATGCCTTGCCACATACTCCTGATGTTTTTGACGTCGTGGAAACGATCTTGAAATTTTCGACTGCGGTCTCGCTTCGCTATCCTGATGGCACGGTTCAAGTTGGCTCTCGCTGTCCTCAGTGTCTCCTTGTCGCCAGACTTGAAGGCAGAGTTCCGCGCTCGTAGCGTTTGACGTACCTCCTCAGTCATCCAGGGTCGTTGGTTGCCCCGGGTGATGATATTCTTAGTGGTGCTGACGTCCTCGGTGCATTTGTTGATGTAGGCTGACACAGTCATGGCACACGCATGTCTAATCTACATCGGGAAAACTGGGAGGGAGGGAGGCAGGCAGGGAGGCAGGCAGGGAGGCAGGCAGGGAGGCAGGCAGTGTCTGTCTGTTGAGGTTTTCACCTTGTTCTTCTCCTGCTGAAGTTCTAACTGGACGTCCATCAGTTTGGTTCTCAGCTCGTCATTGGCGGCCTGAAGGGCGTCCGTTCGCTCCGCCTTGGCCCGCCCTGCCGGAGCTCGTTTGGACATCTCTTACTCGAGTCTCGCCCGGTCGTCAGTCAGAGATCACAACATTTGTACCTGGAGAGCACAAACGCAGCGCTGTTTTCCACTGGCTTCGAACTCAACTTCAATCGGTACCGTAACTTACAACATCATAAACATAGAACTAGCTTGACTTATTCATTGAATAAATGCATTTGGTTCTTCAAAACTGCATCACGCAACATAGCGTGACCGAGACGGCCGTTATCCACCTGCGTGAAGTTATTTGGTGAAATGAATGAGATGTTTAAGACACCATCGTTCTGTCTCTATGTAGATGAAGGGAAATAATCGATTGCTGAAGGTCCAAAGGTGTTGTGATAAACAAATAAACATATTAGTGATTAGTGACATATTTGTGATAAACATATTAGGCAGGATAATCACATATGTTAACGTGACTGCCCACACTGTATTTATTTATGGTTATTTGTTAAATCGAGTACTGTTAGACATGAAATAGGAAGTGTTTAACATAAATGGAAGACGAAAGGGGTACTCACCATTGTAGCTCCTGCTGGTCAATGATACGAGCCTCTTCTTGCAGTGGAAAACATACAGCCAACAAACACCGTGGAACCTAAAGGAATGAAATTAAACATTAACATTTAGCCTCAACCAACATTCACAGATACAACGCAACGCAAACTACACAAACGTAAATCTTTTTAAACACAATGAGTTGTACTTACCGTGTACGCTCTAGACGGTCCACTTGCAAGCAGAAAATAAAGATATTTCTGTTGATAATCGTCGTGTTTGTATCCGGTGTCTCGCTCAAGGCCATTGCGCCCACAGATTTGAATTTTGGCGAGAGTTCAGCCTATTGACGTCATTTCCGCGGTGTAATACCCGCATATCTGAAACGGCAAAGTTAAGAGTAGAGTTAAATAAAGTTTTTAGTCAACGCAATAATTTACAACCGTTGACCAGTCGAAATAATCGTCGAAATTTGGCGTCTGTGGCTGGAAGCAGACGCCGAGTTCGACATTCCTCCCAAACGCCACACTCCCTCGCTTTTCAGGGCTAAAAAAAAAACAGTTGTAATTACCTTGTACGCTCTAGACGGTCAAGTTGCAAGCTGAAAACAAAAATATTTGCCTTGTTAGTCATCGTGTTACTAACCGCTGTGTCTTGTTTGCCAGAACTGCCGCTTTCCTACTTCCTGTTGCAAGCCACGCCCACGGATTATAATTTTGCCGTGAGTTCCGCCTATTGACGTCATGTCCGCGTCACATGACTGCGACGTAATATTATCTAAAACTGTTTGTGCGGTATTGTGTTGTTCTGTGCGGTATTGTGTTATTCTGTGCGGCGTCGTGTTGTTCTGTGCGGCGTCGTGTTGTTCAGTGCGACGTCGTGTTGTTCAGTGGGGCATGGTGTTGTTCAGTGCGGCATGGTGTTGTTCAGTGCGGCATGGTGTTGTTCAGTGCGGCATAATGTTGTTCAGTGCGGCATAATGTTGTTCAGTGCGGCATGGTGTTGTTCAGTGCGGCATGGTGTTGTTCAGTGCGGCATGGTGTTGTTCAGTGCGGCATAATGTTGTTCAGTGCGCCATAATGTTGTTCAGTGCGGCATGGTGTTGTTCAGTGCGGGATGGTGTTGTTCAGTGCAGGATGGTGTTGTTCAGTGCGGCATGGTGTTGTTCAATGCGGCATGGTGTTGTTCAGTGCGGGATGGTGTTGTTCAGTGCGGCATGGTGTTGTTCAGTGCAGGATGGTGTTGTTCAGTGCGGCATGGTGTTGTTCAATGCAGGATCGTGTTGTTCAGTGCGGAATGGTGTTGTTCAGTGCGGCATGGTGTTGTTCAGTGTGGGATGGTGTTGTTCAATGCGGGATCATGTTGTTCAGTGCGGGGTGGTGTTGTTCAATGCGGGATCGTGTTGTTCAGTGCGGGGTGGTGTTGTTCAGTGCGGGATGGTGTTGTTCAGTGCGGCATGGTGTTGTTCAATGCGGCATGGTGTTGTTCAGTGCGGGATGGTGTTGTTCATTGCGGCATAGTGTTGTTCAGTGCGGCATGGTGTTGTTCAGTGCGGCATGGTGTTGTTCAGTGCGGCATGGTGTTGTTCACTGCGGCATAATGTTGTTCAGTGCGGCATGGTGTTGTTCAGTGTGGAAAGGTGTTGTTCAGTGCAGGATGGTGTTGTTCAGTGCGGCATGGTGTTGTTCAATGCAGGATCGTGTTGTTCAGTGCAGCATAATGTTGTTCAGTGCAGCATGGTGTTGTTCAGTGCGGCATGGTGTTGTTCAATGCGGCATGGTGTTGTTCACTGCGGGATGGTGTTGTTCAATGCGGGATCGTGTTGTTCAGTGCGGCATAATGTTGTTCAGTGCAGCATGGTGTTGTTCAGTGCGGCATGGTGTTGTTCAGTGCGACATAATGTTGTTTAGTGCGGCATAATGTTGTTCAGTGCGGCATAATGTTGTTCAGTGCGGCATGGTGTTGTTCAGTGCGGCATGGTGTTGTTCAGTGCGGCATGGTGTTGTTCAGTGCAGGATGGTGTTGTTCAGTGCGGCATGGTGTTGTTCAATGCGGCATGGTGTTGTTCAGTGCGGGATGGTGTTGTTCAGTGCAGGATGGTGTTGTTCAGTGCGGCATGGTGTTGTTCAGTGCGGAATGGTGTTGTTCAGTGCGGCATGGTGTTGTTCAGTGCGGCATGGTGTTGTTCAGTGCAGGATGGTGTTGTTCGATGCGGGATCGTGTTGTTCAGTGCGGCATGGTGTTGTTCAGTGCGGCATGGTGTTGTTCAGTGCGGCATAATGTTGTTCAGTGCGGCATGGTGTTGTTCAGTGCGGCATGGTGTTGTTCAGTGCGGCATGGTGTTGTTCAGTGCGGCATGGTGTTGTTCAGTGCGGCATAATGTTGTCCAGTTTGCCATAATGTTGTTCAGTGCGGCATGGTGTTGTTTAGTGCGGGATGGTGTTGTTCAGTGCAGGATGGTGTTGTTCAGTGCGGCATGGTGTTGTTCAATGCGGCATGGTGTTGTTCAGTGCGGGATGGTGTTGTTCAGTGCGGCATGGTGTTGTTCAGTGCGGCATAATGTTGTTCAGTGCGGCATGGTGTTGTTCAGTGCGGCATGGTGTTGTTCAGTGCGGCATGGTGTTGTTCAGTGCGGCATGGTGTTGTTCAGTGCGGAATGGTGTTGTTCAGTGCGGCATGGTGTTGTTCAGTGCGGGATGGTGTTGTTCAATGCGGGATCATGTTGTTCAGTGCGGGGTGGTGTTGTTCAGTGCAGGATGGTGTTGTTCAGTGCAGGATGGTGTTGTTCAGTGCGGCATGGTGTTGTTCAATGCAGGATCGTGTTGTTCAGTGCAGCATAATGTTGTTCAGTGCAGCATGGTGTTGTTCAGTGCGGCATGGTGTTGTTCAATGCGGCATGGTGTTGTTCAGTGCGGGATGGTGTTGTTCAGTGCGGCATGGTGTTTTTCAGTGCGGCATAATGTTGTTCAGTGCGGCATGGTGTTGTTCAGTGCGGCATGGTGTTGTTCAGTGCAGGATGGTGTTGTTCAGTGCGGCATGGTGTTGTTCAATGCAGGATCGTGTTGTTCAGTGCAGCATAATGTTGTTCAGTGCAGCATGGTGTTGTTCAGTGCGGCATGGTGTTGTTCAATGCGGCATGGTGTTGTTCACTGCGGGATGGTGTTGTTCAATGCGGGATCGTGTTGTTCAGTGCGGCATAATGTTGTTCAGTGCAGCATGGTGTTGTTCAGTGCGGCATGGTGTTGTTCAGTGCGACATAATGTTGTTTAGTGCGGCATAATGTTGTTCAGTGCGGCATAATGTTGTTCAGTGCGGCATGGTGTTGTTCAGTGCGGCATGGTGTTGTTCAGTGCGGCATGGTGTTGTTCAGTGCAAGATGGTGTTGTTCAGTGCGGCATGGTGTTGTTTAATGCGGCATGGTGTTGTTCAGTGCGGGATGGTGTTGTTCAGTGCAGGATGGTGTTGTTCAGTGCGGCATGGTGTTCAGTGCGGAATGGTGTTGTTCAGTGCGGCATGGTGTTGTTCAGTGCGGCATGGTGTTGTTCAGTGCAGGATGGTGTTGTTCAATGCGGGATCGTGTTGTTCAGTGCGGCATGGTGTTGTTCAGTGCAGCATGGTGTTGTTCAGTGCGGCATAATGTTGTTCAGTGCGGCATGGTGTTGTTCAGTGCGGCATGGTGTTGTTCAGTGCGGCATGGTGTTGTTCAGTGCGGCATGGTGTTGTTCAGTGCGGCATAATGTTGTCCAGTGCGCCATAATGTTGTTCAGTGCGGCATGGTGTTGTTTAGTGCGGGATGGTGTTGTTCAGTGCAGGATGGTGTTGTTCAGTGCGGCATGGTGTTGTTCAATGCGGCATGGTGTTGTTCAGTGCGGGATGGTGTTGTTCAGTGCGGCATGGTGTTGTTCAGTGCGGCATAATGTTGTTCAGTGCGGCATGGTGTTGTTCAGTGCGGCATGGTGTTGTTCAGTGCGGCATGGTGTTGTTCAGTGCGGCATGGTGTTGTTCAGTGCGGAATGGTGTTGTTCAGTGCGGCATGGTGTTGTTCAGTGCGGGATGGTGTTGTTCAATGCGGGATCGTGTTGTTCAGTGCGGGGTGGTGTTGTTAAGTGCAGGATGGTGTCGTTCAGTGCAGGATGGTGTTGTTCAGTGCGGCATGGTGTTGTTCAATGCGGCATGGTGTTGTTCAGTGCAGGATGGTGTTGTTCAGTGCAGGATGGTGTTTTTCAGTGCGGCATAATGTTGTTCAGTGCGGCATGGTGTTGTTCAGTGCGGCATGGTGTTGTTCAGTGCAGGATGGTTTTGTTCAGTGCGGCATGGTGTTGTTCAGTGCGGCATGGTGTTGTTCAGTGCAGCGTAATGTTGTTCAGTGCGGCATGGTGTTGTTCAGTGCGGAATGGTGTTGTTCAGTGCGGCATGGTGTTGTTCAGTGCGGGATGGTGTTGTTCAGTGCGGCATGGTGTTGCTCAGTGCGGCATGGTGTTGTTCAGTGCGGGATGGTGTTGTTCATTGCGGCATGGTGTTGTTCAGTGCGGCATGGTGTTGTTCAGTGCGGCATGGTGTTGTTCAGTGCGGCATAATGTTGTTCAGTGCGCCATAATGTTGTTCAGTGCGGCATGGTGTTGTTCAGTGCGGGATGGTGTTGTTCAGTGCAGGATGGTGTTGTTCAGTGCGGCATGGTGTTGTTCAATGCGGGATCGTGTTGTTCAGTGCGGCATGGTGTTGTTCAGTGCGGCATAATGTTGTTCAGTGCGGCATAATGTTGTTCAGTGCGGCATAATGTTGTTCAGTGCGGCATAATGTTGTTCAGTGCGGCATAATGTTGTTCAGTGCGGGATGGTGTTGTTCATTGCAGCATGGTGTTGTTCAGTGCGGCATGGTGTTGTTCAGTGCGGCATGGTGTTGTTCAGTGCGGGATGGTGTTGTTCAGTGCAGGATGGTGTTGTTCAGTGCGGCATGGTGTTGTTCAGTGCGGCATGGTGTTGTTCATTTCGGCATAATGTTGTTCAGTGCGGTATAATGTTGTTTAGTGCGGCATGGTGTTGTTCAGTGCGGGATGGTGTTGTTCAGTGCGTTATAATGTTGTTCAGTGCGGCATGGTGTTGTTCAGTGCGGCATGGTGTTGTTCAGTGCGGCATGGTGTTGTTCAGTGCGGCATAATGTTGTTCAGTGCGGCATAATGTTGTTCAGTGCGGCATGGTGTTGTTCAGTGCGGGATGGTGTTGTTCAGTGCGGGATGGTGTTGTTCAGTGCGGTATGGTGTTCAATGCGGAATGGTGTTATTCAGTGCAGGATGGTGTTGTTCAGTGCGGCATGGTGTTGTTCAGTGCGGCATAATGTTGTTTAGTGCGGCATGGTGTTGTTCAGTGCGGGATGGTGTTGTTCAGTGCGTTATAATGTTGTTCAGTGCGGCATGGTGTTGTTCAGTGCAGCGTAATGTTGTTCAGTGCGGCATGGTGTTGTTCAGTGCGGAATGGTGTTGTTCAGTGCGGCATGGTGTTGTTCAGTGCGGCATGGTGTTGTTCAGTGCAGCGTAATGTTGTTCAGTGCGGGATGGTGTTGTTCAGTGCGGCATGGTGTTCAATGCGGAATGGTGGTGTTCAGTGCAGGATGGTGTTGTTCAGTGCGGCATGGTGTTGTTCAGTGCGGCATAATGTTGTTCAGTGCGGCATGGTGTTGTTCAGTGCGGCATGGTGTTGTTCAGTGCGGCATGGTGTTGTTCAGTGCGGCATAATGTTGTTCAGTGCGGCATGGTGTTGTTCAGTGCGGCATGGTGTTGTTCAGTGCGGCATAATGTTCAGTGCGGCATAATGTTGTTCAGTGCGGCATGGTGTTGTTCAGTGCGGGATGGTGTTGTTCAGTGCAGGATGGTGTTGTTCAGTGCGGCATGGTGTTCAGTGCGGGATGGTGTCTTTCAGTGCGGCATGGTGTCGTTCAGTGCGGCATGGTGTCTTTCAGTGCGGCATGGTGTCGTTCAGTGAGGCATGGTGTTGTTCAGTGCGGCATGGTGTTGTTTAGTGCGGCATGGTGTTGTTCAGTGCGGGATGGTGTTGTTCAGTGTGGCATGGTGTTCAGTGCGGCATGGTGTTGTTCAGTGCGGTATCGTGTTGTTCAGTGCGGTATCGTGTTTCTCAGTGCGGTATCGTGTTTTTCAGTGCAGTATCGTTGTGTTGTTCGTATTGTGTTTAACACTTAGCCTCTAACACTTAGCCTCTAACACTTAGCCTCTAGCATCTAGAAGGTAAATAAATAGGAAGGAAGGACTCACCGGTGACGTCTTCGCCCACGTCCAAGCGTTGTACTTTGTATTTTCATCCTTCTGACAGTGGAAAACATAGCCAACAAACACCGTGGAACCTAAACGAATGAAAGAAAACTATCATTTGGCCACAACCAACATTCACAGATACAACACAATGTGACGTGCGGGGTTGAGGTTAAAGGTTGAGTGCAGGGCCCTCGTTTTAAACTACTTTTTTGAAAAGGATTGGGAACAAGTAAGACGTATTTAATTTATTTAATGGGAAGTAGTAAGAGCTATTGAATTTAATCTATGTATTATATTCTATTGTATTGTATTCTGTTGTATTCTTTTGGATTGTATTCACACTAACCCCACTAAAACTTCAGCCCACAAAAACTCGCCTCTGGCGCCTAGCCTCTGGCACTTAGCCTCTAACACTTAGCCTTTAACACTTAGCCTTTAACACTTAGCCTTTAACACTTAGCCTAGAAGGTGAATAAATAGGGTTAAAGGTTGAGTGAAGGGACCTCGTTTTAAACTACTTTTTTGTAAAGGAGTGGGAACAAGTAAGACGTATTTAATTTATTTAATGGGAAGTAGTAAGACTTATTAAATTTATTTAATCTACTTTTCTTCCCAGGCAAAATTTGATGTGCTGCAATTCCAAATTTCCAAAGTGAATGAAGGAATGAAGTCCTTTAAATTATGATTTTGTATAAATACTAGGCATTAACACAAAATCGACGGCACAAAATGGGCAGACTTTACTTGTTTGAAAAGGACTGGTTACAAGACAGACTTTTTTAATTTATTTAATGGGAAGAAGACTTATTTAGTTTAATTGATCTATTTTTGTTCCCTGGCAAAATTCGATTTGCTGCAATTCCAAATTTCCAAAGTGAATGAAGGAAAGAAGTCGTTTAAATTATGATTTTGTTTAAATACTAGGCATAGACACAAAATCTACGGCACAAAATGGGCAGACTTTACTTGTTTGAAGAGGACTGGTTACAAGACAGACTTTTCTGATTTATTTAATGGGAAGAAGACTTATTTAGTTTATTTAATCTATTTTTGTTCCCTGGCAAAATTGGATTTGCTGAAATTGTATTTTGCCAAATCTTGCCTTGAGACCTGATAGGAAGTATTAAACGCTTAGTTAAATCAATACAAGTTGGTAATAAGAGCGAGTAATGTTGGTTGAACCGATGAATGAAGGTTGAAAGCAATTTAAATTATGACTTTGTATAAATACTAGATATTAACAGAACATCTACTGCGCGAAATGGGCAGAGTTTACTTGTTTGAGAAGGAGTGGCTTATTCAAAACTAAGATTTATTTAATCTGTTTGTTCCCAGGCAAAATTGGATGTGATGCAATTCCAAATTTCACCACATGATGGTGCCCAATTTTGACTTCATAGGACATATTAAACACTTAGCTTGTTATTATGTTCAAGGTAATCAGATTTGTTTATTATTCTAATGGCCTCTTCAAAACTATTCTGGATTACTACTTTGGATCTATTCTACATTACTTGGCAACAACATACTCTGTAACAGATTAGGCAGTATAATCATATCTGTTAACTTGAGAGTGCCCACACTCAATCTACTTATCGTGATGTTTTAAATCAATTACTGTTAGACATTATTTGTCTGATAATCTACCAAATCTTTGAATTGAAGAATTTGTGATTTAATTAATAGCTTGTTGTTATGTTAAGGGTAATCAGACTTGTATATAATTCTAATGGCCTTCTTTTGAAAACTATTCTGAATTACAACTTTGGATCTTATATTACTTTGCAACAATCTACTCCGTGACAGATTAGGCAGTATAATCACATATGTTAACTTCAGTGCCCACACTGTATTTATTTATGGTTATTTGTTAAATCAAGTACTGTTAGACATGAAATAGGAAGTGTTTAACATAAATGTTATGGCTACTCACCATTGTAGCTCGCTCCTGGTCAATGATACGAGCCTCTTCTTGCAGTGGAAAACTTGCAGCCAACAAACACCGTGGAACCTAAAGGAATGAAATTAAACATTAACATTTCGCCTCGACCAATTTTCACACGTACAACGCAACGCGGCTACACTTCTGCTATTACAAACGTAAATCTCCTTAAACACAATGAGTGTTACTTACCGTGTACGCTCTAGACGGTCCAGTTGCAAGCAGAAAATAAAGATATTTCTGTTGATAATCGTCGCTGCTCAGTGGCTCACGGCCATCGCGCCAACAGATTTGAATTTTGGCGGAGGTTCGGGCAATTACGTCATATCCACGGCACATGACTGCGACGTAATACCCGCTTATCTGAAACGGCAGTTAAAAGTAGAGTTACATCAAGTTTTCTTGGAACCTAAACGAATGAAAGAAAACTATCATTTGGCCACAACCAACATTCACAGATACAACACAACGTGCGGGGTTGGGGTTAAAGATTGAGTGAAGGGCCCTCGTTTTAAACTACTGTTTTGAAAAGGAGTGGGAACAAGTAAGACGTATTTAATTTATTTAATGGGAAGTAGTAAGACTTATTAAATTTATTTAATCTACTTTTCTTCCCAGGCAAAATTTGATGTGCTGCAATTCCAAATTTCCAAAGTGAATGAAGGAATGAAGTCCTTTAAATTATGATTTTGTATAAATACTAGGCATTAACACAAAATCGACGGCACAAAATGGGCAGACTTTACTTGTTTGAAAAGGACTGGTTACAAGACAGACTTTTTTAATTTATTTAATGGGAAGAAGACTTATTTAGTTTAATTGATCTATTTTTGTTCCCTGCCAAAATTCGATTTGCTGCAATTCCAAATTTCCAAAGTGAATGAAGGAAAGAAGTCGTTTAAATTATGATTTTGTTTAAATACTAGGCATAGACACAAAATCTACGGCACAAAATGGGCAGACTTTACTTGTTTGAAGAGGACTGGTTACAAGACAGACTTTTCTGATTTATTTAATGGGAAGAGGACTTATTTAGTTTATTTAATCTATTTTTGTTCCCTGGCAAAATTGGATTTGCTGAAATTGTATTTTGCCAAATCTCGATTTGAGACCTGATAGGAAGTATTAAACGCTTAGTTAAATCAATACAAGTTGGTAATAAGAGCGAGTAATGTTGGTTGAACCGATGAATGAAGGTTGAAAGCAATTTAAATTATGACTTTGTATAAATACTAGATATTAACAGAACATCTACTGCGCAAAATGGGCAGAGTTTACTTGTTTGAGAAGGAGTGGCTTATTCAAAACTAAGATTTATGTAATCTGTTTGTTCCCAGGCAAAATTGGATGTGATGCAATTCCAAATTTCACCACATGATGGTGCCCAATTTTGACTTCATAGGACATATTAAACACTTAGCTTGTTATTATGTTCAAGGTAATCAGATTTGTTTATCATTCTAATGGCCTCTTCAAAACTATTCTGGATTACTACTTTGGATCTATTCTACATTACTTGGCAACAACATACTCTGTAACAGATTAGGCAGTATAATCACATATGTTAACTTGAGAGTGCCCACACTCAATCTACTTATCGTGATGTGTTAAATCAATTACTGTTAGACATTATTTGTCTGATAATCTACCAAATCTTTGAATTGAAGAATTTGTGATTTAATTAATAGCTTGTTCAGGGTAATCAGACTTGTATATAATTCTAATGGCCTTCTTTTGAAAACTATTCTGAATTACAACTTTGGATCTTATATTACTTTGCAACAATCTACTCCGTGACAGATTAGGCAGTATAATCACATATGTTAACTTCAGTGCCCACACTGTATTTATTTATGGTTATTTGTTAAATCAAGTACTGTTAGACATGAAATAGGAAGTGTTTAACATAAATGTTATGGCTACTCACCATTGTAGCTCGCTCCTGGTCAATGATACGAGCCTCTTCTTGCAGTGGAAAACTTGCAGCCAACAAACACCGTGGAACCTAAAGGAATGAAATTAAACATTAACATTTCGCCTCGACCAATTTTCACACGTACAACGCAACGCGGCTACACTTCTGCTATTACAAACGTAAATCTCCTTAAACACAATGAGTGTTACTTACCGTGTACGCTCTAGACGGTCCAGTTGCAAGCAGAAAATAAAGATATTTCTGTTGATAATCGTCGCTGCTCAGTGGCTCACGGCCATCGCGCCAACAGATTTGAATTTTGGCGGAGGTTCGGGCAATTACGTCATATCCGCGGCATTTGACTGCGACGTAATACCCGCTTATCTGAAACGGCAGTTAAAAGTAGAGTTACATCAAGTTTTCTTGGAACCTAAACGAATGAAAGAAAACTATCATTTGGCCACAACCAACATTCACAGATACAACACAACGTGCGGGGTTGAGGTTAAAGATTGAGTGAAGGGCCCTCGTTTTAAACTACTGTTTTGAAAAGGAGTGGGAACAAGTAAGACGTATTTAATTTATTTAATGGGAAGTAGTAAGACTTATTAAATTTATTTAATCTACTTTTCTTCCCAGGCAAAATTTGATGTGCTGCAATTCCAAATTTCCAAAGTGAATGAAGGAATGAAGTCCTTTAAATTATGATTTTGTATAAATACTAGGCATTAACACAAAATCGACGGCACAAAATGGGCAGACTTTACTTGTTTGAAAAGGACTGGTTACAAGACAGACTTTTTTAATTTATTTAATGGGAAGAAGACTTATTTAGTTTAATTGATCTATTTTTGTTCCCTGCCAAAATTCGATTTGCTGCAATTCCAAATTTCCAAAGTGAATGAAGGAAAGAAGTCGTTTAAATTATGATTTTGTTTAAATACTAGGCATAGACACAAAATCTACGGCACAAAATGGGCAGACTTTACTTGTTTGAAGAGGACTGGTTACAAGACAGACTTTTCTGATTTATTTAATGGGAAGAGGACTTATTTAGTTTATTTAATCTATTTTTGTTCCCTGGCAAAATTGGATTTGCTGAAATTGTATTTTGCCAAATCTCGATTTGAGACCTGATAGGAAGTATTAAACGCTTAGTTAAATCAATACAAGTTGGTAATAAGAGCGAGTAATGTTGGTTGAACCGATGAATGAAGGTTGAAAGCAATTTAAATTATGACTTTGTATAAATACTAGATATTAACAGAACATCTACTGCGCAAAATGGGCAGAGTTTACTTGTTTGAGAAGGAGTGGCTTATTCAAAACTAAGATTTATGTAATCTGTTTGTTCCCAGGCAAAATTGGATGTGATGCAATTCCAAATTTCACCACATGATGGTGCCCAATTTTGACTTCATAGGACATATTAAACACTTAGCTTGTTATTATGTTCAAGGTAATCAGATTTGTTTATCATTCTAATGGCCTCTTCAAAACTATTCTGGATTACTACTTTGGATCTATTCTACATTACTTGGCAACAACATACTCTGTAACAGATTGGGCAGTATAATCACATATGTTAACTTGAGAGTGCCCACACTCAATCTACTTATCGTGATGTGTTAAATCAATTACTGTTAGACATTATTTGTCTGATAATCTACCAAATCTTTGAATTGAAGAATTTGTGATTTAATTAATAGCTTGTTCAGGGTAATCAGACTTGTATATAATTCTAATGGCCTTCTTTTGAAAACTATTCTGAATTACAACTTTGGATCTTATATTACTTTGCAACAATCTACTCGGTGACAGATTAGGCAGTATAATCACATATGTTAACTTCAGTGCCCACACTGTATTTATTTATGGTTATTTGTTAAATCAAGTACTGTTAGACATGAAATAGGAAGTGTTTAACATAAATGTTATGGCTACTCACCATTGTAGCTCGCTCCTGGTCAATGATATGAGCCTCTTCTTGCAGTGGAAAACTTGCAGCCAACAAACACCGTGGAACCTAAAGGAATGAAATTAAACATTAACATTTCGCCCGGACCAACATTCACACGTACAACGCAACGCGGCTACACTTCTGCTATTACAAACGTAAATCTCCTTAAACACAACGAGTGTTACTTACCGTGTACGCTCTAGGCAAAATTGGATGTGATGCAATTCCAAATCTATCTGAAACGGCAGTTAAAAGTAGAGTTACATCAAGTTTTCTTTTTTAATCAACACAATCATTTACAACCGTTGACCAGAAAGAATCGTCGAAATTCGACGTCCCCCACAAACGCCACGCTCACTCGCTTTTCAGGGCAACAAAAGTACTTCTTTTTAAAAACGATGAGTTGTACTTACCGTGTACGCTCTGGACGGTCCAGTTGCAAGCAGAAAATAAAAATATTTCTCTTGTTAGTCGTATGTTACCATCCGCTGTGTCTTTGTCAACATCGCCGCCATTTTCCTACTTCCTGCTGCGAGCCACGCCCACGGATTTAAATTTGGGCGGAAGCTCTTTCCATTGGCGTCGTTTTCGCGTATAGCAAATCCGATTGGTTGGGAAGGGGGCACGGTTATGCAGCCGAGGAGTCCTGTGATCGGTGGGATGTAAAGTAGGCGTTGACGTCACGTCCGCGTCACCTGACCACGACGTGGCAGACGTCAAATAGCAACCGCTGTTTTGTTTAGTAGACTTACAGTTGTTATGCATTGACATAATGGCGCACACACCAAATAGATTTAAATAAATTAAATAATTCTTCTGCCCACTCTCTTTTAAACAAGTTAACTCTCCCCGCGGATTTGAATTCCGGCGAAAGTTACGCCCATCGACGTCACGTATGTCACGTGACCACGACGTGGCAGATGTCATATAGCAACCGCTGTTTTGTTTAGTAGATTTACAGTTGTTATGCATTGGCATAATGGTGTGCACTCAAAATAGATTTAAATAAATTAAATATTTCTTCTGCCTACTCCCTTTTAAACAAGTTAACTCTGCCCACGTCCATTGACGTCTTGTCTGCGTCACGTGACCACGACGTAGCGACGTCATATAGTAACCGCTGTTTTGACCAGTAGACTTAGTTATTATGCGTTGACATAATGGCGCACTGGTTAGCATGGCCACCTCTTAAGCATGATGATGCGGGTTCGACGCCTGATCAATGTTAGCATGGAGTGAGCTGAAGTGCATGGCGCTGAAGATTTGAATCTTTGAAATGCGCTGAGGTCTGACATATCAGGCAGAATGGTTTGCCATCACGTTCAACAAAAAATAGAAACTTTCCCACTCTGATTAAAACGTCCTGTGTTCATCTACGTATTTTCGTTTTGCTGTGCATCTTTTCCCTGCCATTTCGAGAGCCCAATTGACACTCATAGTTTAAAGAAATGTGTTTGCCCATCCTACTTTGTGGAATTTCACCACATGCGCTTTTGACCAAAATACCAAATTGAACTCAAGTGAAGCCAACACGCACAACCCCCCCCCCCCCCACACACACACACACACACACACAAATGTTGATATGAACATAAAAGAGCCGCATGCGGTTCGGGAGTTGCGGCTTGGCCAAACCTGTACTATACAACTTTATTTGTATAAAATTTTCACAACAGCTGTCACACAAACAAAGCGGGAAAAACCGAAGACGTGCGTGTTCCGCCCACGCTGGATTTATTTGCACCTTTGAAAAGACACCGTATTGCCGCAGATGTGGCAAAGAGTACTTTTGGGCATCTGAGACGGAAGGATGTCCAAAGCATCACGTCACCTGCTCTGGTAGGCATGGTGGTGGGACGTTGAGGTCAACCGCTTTGGGGTTGGCTGACTCTTTGATCGCAGGATGCCACACACTTGAAGACAGAAGCAGAAAAGCAGAGCTAAATGCAAAATGTACTCACCGGTGACTCCAATTTTTTTCCCCCCTGAAGAAACCGCTGGACGGGTGGCCCCGGCTGGCCAGTGGGACTCTTGTTATTCTGACCCTTTTTAGTGCGCGTTTGGGGCAACAACCGTTTTTTGTGGCGCTCTCTTCTGGTTCAAAAGTGCCCTGCATGTGAATTTGCTTTTCCTGCCTTCTGATTGGATGAGCGCCGGTGTGACGCGGTGCCTCTGTCACCGTGGCGGGGGGTATACGTTGGCATCGGAGCGTCTGCCAACGTCTGAGACCGGCTGGCAGTGTATCGGAGGTGTCGAGTGCGGTGCCGCTGGAGCTCACTCACCAGCTGGTGTTAGGGCCACAGAATGAAGGCCAAGGAGAAGAATAGAAAGAGAAACAGAAACTTCTCCTCCAATTGTTTGATTTGTCTCTTCTGAGCTTCGATGAATTCTTTCAGCTCTTTGTTCCTCTAGGACGGACAAATGGAAAGTGGCATTCAAAAGCCAGTAAGCGTGCAAGTAAGTGCCGGGCTGGCTTTGGGCCCTTACCTGTTGCGCGCTGTGCAGCAGATCCATTCTCTCTTGGAGGATGCAAGCGTCGCGCTCCCTCAACTCGCACATCAGGGCTCGCTTCCATTGGTCCACGGCGCTCCTAAGCTCTTCTCTCTGATCCGCCGTCAGCACGTCATTCACGCCAGCGTGGCTGGCTTTTTCGCCGTCCGTGGCGGGGCAGTCCCGCTGCGGTAGCGCCTCGTACAACATGGCCTCCAGCTCCAGGATCCTCTGGGCCGCAATCCTCGTCCATCAGTGGTCCGGCGGGAGATTTGAGGGCGGCTTACCTTATGAGCCTGGTCCATGGAACACTTCCTGAAGTCCAACTCTTCATCCAGGTAGCCCTTCTGCTTGCAGAACATATCCTAGCACAGCTCAAGGTCAGAATTGTTGGGGCACATTGCCGGAGTTCCCCTTGGCTGATGTCGCGTGTCTGTCTACCTTCTCACTTTCAATGTCCAACATCTTCTGTTGAAGTGCTGACTTGGTCACTTTGATGTATTCTAACCACTGAGGAAAGGCTGCTGTCACATAAGCAGAATGCGAGAGCGTGCGTGGACGTGCGCGTTACCTTCTCGGCTAGGGTGAGAAGGGTCCTGGCGTGAATCACGACCACCTGCTCCTCGTTGGTGAGATTCTGCAAGAGCCCAAAGGCACAGCGTCAACAAGCTTCTTTCAGCGCAAAGCCTTCCAAAAGTCACATTTGAGCCGCCGAGTCTCGTGGAGTGCGAACATAAGGAGTTCGACATACACTTACGGCGTTATAGCCCAGGATGTCCAGCTTCTTCATCAGATCACTGATGACGATGTCCGGGGGAAAGGCGCAAGGAGCAATGTAAGGTGTTCTGGGACCTCGGGTTAAGGTTAGGGTTGCGAGGGACGCCTTACGTACGCTCACGCCCTCGGCCTCGCAGTAGATCTGCAAAGGGCTGAGGCCGTCTGGGAAACGGACTTGCAGAAACTTCAAGACGGGGGAGCGCCACTCCCTCTCCTGAAAGGCAGAGGCATGCATCCGTCCGTCCGTCCGTCCGTCCGTCACATCTCTGGCCTCAACACGCTTGTGCGAGTCTTCCCACCTCCAGCTCCAGGATGCGGAACTCAAGCAGTTCGTTTTGGTCTCGGATATCCTGGATGTGCTCTTTCAGACGCGCTTCTTCCGCCTCCATCCGCCTGACCTGAAAAGACAGTCAGACCTCATCTGCGGGGCTTCCCGACAGGTGTGACGCCAAGCGACTCCGCCCAGCGCCTTTCTTTCCGTCACCTTTTCGGCCAACTGCTGATTGCTCTGACGCAGCAGCTGCTTCTCCTCCACCCACTTGACATTCTAGAAGAGACAAACGCGTGGACAGCTTTGGAATGTTGTGTCATTTTCATCCACAAATTCTTTGGTTGACTGGAAAATGACATTTGCTTTTCTCCGCATTTTCCCAGCCACGTTCGGGGGGGGGGGGGGGGGGGGGGTTGGTCCAGTAATGCCAGACGGATGAGTGACTGAAGAATGTAGCTATTTTGTCTGAGAAAAAGGTGTGCTCATTGATGAGCTTACCTGTCCTTGTTGCTTCAGCGCTGACTCCAGATCTGCTACTCTGCTTTGATAGTGACCCATTTCTACCATCAGCTTTTCTCTGGTCTGAAAGGAGGAGGAGGGAGGCTCCTCCTCCTCCTTTCAGACCAGAGAACACCCGAGGCTGGGTGAGAACGGGGAGGCTGCGACCCGGCCGGGGGTTGCGGGAAGGGGCGCCACCTTGATCTCCTTCTCGGCGTCGTAGTCCCCTTTCGCTGGTCTGGGCTAGCAGAGCGTAGGCTCGTTGCAGCGCTTGATATTCTTGCGTCAGCTGGCGGTAGCGAAGCTCCGCCTCTTCATGCACACACCAATGCAACACAGCACTAGTACCAGAATCAGTCAGACCGGCGACAAAGCACCCGCGACGCAAAGACGAGTCCGATTCCAGGCTGAAGAGGAATGTTTGGTGCCAATACGCTGGCAGAAATGGCGGGCTACCTCTTCGGGTTCCGTGTCGGGGGTTCTGTCGGTGTGAAAAGACAAGGACGATCCGTCCGAGTCCACCAACACGTCTTCGTCGTAGCCGTAAAATGTTTCGATGACCTGCGGGCGCGGAAGCAAACATCTCTCTGAACAAACTGAAGCGACACCTCACGATGAATCGACGAGAGGAACGATAGCGAGAAAAAGGCCATTTCATCTTGCGCAACACCAAGCAGCCGCAAACAAACAGACTCACCTTGCAGGACCTCACGCTTTGTTCCTCCTCAGAGATTCTCGACGTCGGTATCGTAGCAGCAAATCTCTCTCCTGTCGACACAAATAATCCGCCTTTGAGATTCTTTGGATGCAAAGGGAACGAACGGCTCCGGCGCAGAAACAAACGCGACTCACAATGACATTTCTGACATGAGCTCCTGTCTCCAGAGCCTGAAAAACACGTCACCGGCGATGATTGGAGGGACGCTCGTCTTTTCCAAAAGTGACAACTACAGGGTGTGTCAGGGTTTTCCAGATTATCTTTATCGTATCATTGTGTTGCTTTGACTTTGACTGCGACCTGTAATAAATAATATTATTTATCCCTTATTTATCCCTATCGCTTATCCCTTCCTACACAAAGTCGTAAAACACCCCTTGCTATGTTTTGACTAGAGGTCAAGGGCTTCCTCTATTCAATCCACTCTTACACCCACCCTGTTTCTCTTAATTAAAATGCTCGTGCAGGAGCCGAGAGTCAGACTTCATTCGTACAACGGATGGACTCTCCACCTGCAGGTGTCCAAAAGAACTTACTTGTCTCCCGTGTGGTTCTTGCAAAATAAGTTGGAGCGAGCGCAACTCTAACAGGGTGCATTTTGCCACTAGCTGCCTACGGACAATGACGTCGCGCTCGCGGCTCATGGTTGACGGGCTGAGCAGCCGGGCAAGTCCGTCGTTTTCAGCGCACAGCGAGTGGCAAAGGCGCTGACAAAACGGGAGCTTTGAGCTGCTGAAAACGGCAAAACAAGTCTAAAGCGTGTTCAAACGCGTGCGCACAATGCTCCTGCTTGAAAGGTCGGAATTTAAGGGGCCAATTTTTTGGATGGCGGCCGCCGGCCAAGCTTTGGACGGAAAAGGTTTCCTGGCGACAGCGAGCGAGCGCGGCGCTGCCGTACGTGCACCGAGTCGCCTGCCTGAAGACCTTGGACAAGTCGTCGATGATGTGCCGCTGCTCCACAACTTGAAGGAACTCCATTTCACCGTCCTGCTGGCCGCAACCGCGGTCCAGGTCATTGAGCGAACTAGGCCTTCTCTGTGGAACACAAATGCAGTGGACTCTGTTGGCACGCCGCCGTTGTCCGCGTCGACTTACCAAGCTTGCCATCTCCTCGTTCTCCTGGGTGACAAAGCGCACTTTGTTTTCAAGGCGACACAGCACCAGCGAGAGTTCTTCATTCTTCCTGCTCAGGCGTTTGTTTTTGTACAGGAGTGGCAGAAACTGGCTTTCTGTTTCTCTCAGTCGCTTTAGCTGCAAGCATGAAGTGCGGGATGTGAAAGACGCACAACACGCGGGCCAGAACGTATCCATTCCTTTTGCATCGGTTTGAACGGAATCGTGGCTTTGGCTCCCAATAAAAGACATCTACCAGGCAACCGACTCGCCGCGCCGCTCAACTAATAAGCAAGCGCAATGGGTGCCTCGCTGGATGGCGCGCATCAAACGTAGCGCAAACCTTCAAGCGTGCCGTCAATAAATTACCAGTTCATTGCGCTCTTCAGAAAGCAGGGCGTTTCGATCCTCCAGTTTCCTGATGACTGCGCTGAGCTCAGCGATTTTCAGATGAAACCGTCGCGTGTCCCGATCCTCCTGAGACTGAAAACGCCCCGCAACACACACACACAAGCACTCGTTCAAAGTTCAAAACTGTTTTTGTGCTACCTTCCTCCAGCAACGAACTAAGTCATGCGTACTGCAAGTGTGTGATGAGGTGGCTTACGCAATGAAGAGGATTGCTAGTAGCGGCGTTGACCCCACTTCCAGGGTAGTTTAGGCCCGCCCTTTGGGAATCCCTCAGGGCAGCGATCTGCTGCTCGGCAGCCTGAGTCTGCAGCTGAAGGCGGTGGACGTGGCCGGCCCCAGGGCTTCATCCAAAACACTAACCGCTCTGTCTTTCAGCTTGATCTCATCCGTCTGGATGTACAAACGGGGAGCGCTCAGGCAGGCGGGCAAACTCATTTGCCAGAATTGTGACAAAAACAAAGAGAGCAACCGGCCAATTTTTTTCTGGAATCGACTAGAACACCTTTGCTGTGACAAAAGCGAAGCGAGCAACCGGACATTTTCTTCTTGTGAAATAGAATAGAATAGAATGCCTTAGGTGTCATTGCACTGCAGGTATACAACGAAATTGGGAACATAGCCACGCACCGCGCATCTGATCAGTCCTACCAGTCGGCGGATCTCCCTCTCGCAGTCTCTCTTGGTTCGGCTCAGCTCCTCCCGATGCTGGTGATGAGCCGATCGGAGCTC
The DNA here is from genome assembly GCF_059516105.1 of Syngnathus floridae. Classification (NCBI taxonomy): domain Eukaryota; kingdom Metazoa; phylum Chordata; class Actinopteri; order Syngnathiformes; family Syngnathidae; genus Syngnathus; species Syngnathus floridae. The sequence continues at coordinate 110,120 of NC_142423.1, read as the reverse complement.
GGCCGCTCGGGACTGCCAGGCCTGCTGGGCCGCTGCCAGGGCTTCTTCCGCGCTCCTGGTGGAGGCGACACCGCTCGGTCTCCCGACACCGCCGCGTCTCCTCCACCTCCGCCAGCAAAGCGCCCCCCCTCCTCACCTGAGCAGACATTGCGCCACACCGGGCCGTTGAGACCGCAACGGAGCGCCGCGACGCTTACTGGGGACAAGCTACACAATACGGTAGCGGCCGCATCGAAGCCCGACGTGGCGTGCGGATAGTCAGACACGGATAGAGCGGATCACCTTGTCCATGGAGCCGTCCCTCAGGCTGAGGACCAAGGCATTCAGTCGCTGGATCTCTCCATCTTTGATTTTGATCACTCTCATCAGCTCCATTTCATGCTGCCGCAGTAATGTCTCCCTGGTAATGGCTAACTCTTTCTGCTTCTCCTCATGGAGTTTGCTTTTGAGTTCCGTCATGGCGGCGGTGGCACGGTGGTGCTCCGCCCGCAGGTCCTGACTTCTCTCTCTCTCCAGACAGCTGACCTGACATGACTTAGACTTAGACAAACTTTATTGTCATCTTGTCTGCACATGGTGCATACAAAACGAAATTCCGTTGCATACGTCTTACAACAAAGTAGTGATATTGCAGTTGAATAGAAGTAACATATCCTATGAAAATATATATATATACATATATACTATATATATATATATATATATATTAAAAATAAGTATAAAGTGCAGCAGTGATAATTATGCAATAGTGCAAGTAGGCAAAACAGTATTCAAGAGTGTGCAGAGGAATGCTAAACCATGTATTAAACTTCTATTTAAAGGGTTTATACAAGTTCAGTAAAGTTGGTAGTGCGAGATAGTGCAAGATAGAGGTCCGTAGTGTCATAAAGTACAGTTCTGTGAATGTGTGATGCAGAGTTCAGTTTAGAGCTCAACAGTTCTAGTGTTCAACAGTCTGATGACAGCAGGGAAAAAGCTGTTGCAGAACCTGGTGGACCTGCAGCGGATGCTGCAAACCTCTTCCCAGAGGGCAGCAGGGAGAACAGTCCATGGTGGGGGTGTGATGGGTCATTGATGATGTTACGGGCACGGGACATGCAGCGCTGAGATGAAATGTCCTGAATGGAGGGAAGAGGAGCCCCTATGATCCTCTCTGCTGTCCTCACCACTCTCCTCACGTTCTTCCAATCGGAGGCGGTGCAGCCTCCACACCACACAGAGAGACAGCTTGTCAGAATGCTCTCTATGGTGCTCCTGTAGAACGTCCTCATGATGGGTGGGGGCAGGTGGGCTCTCCTCATCCTCCGCAGGAAGTACAAGCGCTTCTGTGCCCTCTTGACCAGTGCCGTAGTGTTCATAGTCCAGGTGAGGTCTTCTGTGATGTGGACCCCCAGGAATTTGGTGGTGCTGACCACCTCCACAGCTGAGCTGTTGATGATCAGTGGAGCGTGGTGAGGCTGTTTTTTCCTGAAGTCGACGATGATCTCCTTCATCTTCTCCTCATTCAGGATCAGGCTGTTTTCTCTGCACCAGCCCACCAGCTGCTCCACCTCCTCTCTGTAGTCCAGGTCGTTGTTGTCTCTGATGAGCCCCACCACCGTTGTGTCGTCTGCTGACTTCACGATGTGATTGGTGGTGAACCTGAGGACGCAGTCGTGTGTCATCAGGGTGCACAGCAGGGGGCTCAGGACGCAGCCCTGAAGGGAGCCTGTGCTGAGGGTGATGACATCAGAGGTGTTCTGTCCGACCTGGACTGACTGAGGTCTGTTGGTGAGGAAGTCTAGCAGCCAGTTGCGAAGGGGGGTGTTGAAGCCCAGGTGTTCCAATTTTCCTACCAGATGCTGTGGGATGATGGTGTTAAACGCTGAGCTGAAGTCCAGGAACAGCCTCCGCACATGGGTGTTCTTCTCCTCCAGGTGAGCCAGGCTCAGGTGAAGAACGGAGGAGATGGCGTCCTGAGTGGAGCGGTTTTGCCGGTCGGCAAACTGGAACGGGTCAAATAATAGGGGGAGTCTGGAAACGATGTGACCTTTAAGCAGCCTTTCGAAGCACTTCATCATAACCGGAGTCAGTGCAACAGGCCGGTAATCATTAAATGAGGTGATTTGAGGTTTCTTCGGCACCGGAATGATGGAGGCAGTCTTAAAGCACGCCGGCACTGTGGCTTGGCCCAGCGAGGTGTTAAAAATGTCTGTGATGACCCCAGCCAGATGACTTGCACATTCCCTGAACACACGCCCAGGAATGTTGTCGGGGCCAGGGGCCTTACAGGGGTTGACTCTCCTCAGGGTCTTCAACACATCGGCGGAGTCAAGGCAGAGTACCTCCTCTTCCTGATGGGGGACAGTTTTAACTGCTGGAGTGCCGTTTAGTGCCTCGAACCTCCCAAAGAAGTTATTTAGACCATTTAGAAAGTCAGCATCAACTACACCCACCGGGGGGGGGGGGGGTGAGTTGTAGTCTGTAATCGCCCGTATGCCTTGCCACATACTCCTGATGTTTTTGACGTCGTGGAAACGATCCTGAAATTTTCGACTGCGGTCTCGCTTCGCTATCCTGATGGCACGGTTCAAGTTGGCTCTCGCTGTCCTCAGTGTCTCCTTGTCGCCAGACTTGAAGGCAGAGTTCCGCGCTCGTAGCGTTTGACGTACCTCCTCAGTCATCCAGGGTCGTTGGTTGCCCCGGGTGATGATATTCTTAGTGGTGCTGACGTCCTCGGTGCATTTGTTGATGTAGGCTGACACAGTCATGGCACACGCATGTCTAATCTACATCGGGAAAACTGGGAGGGAGGGAGGCAGGCAGGGAGGCAGGCAGGGAGGCAGGCAGGGAGGCAGGCAGTGTCTGTCTGTTGAGGTTTTCACCTTGTTCTTCTCCTGCTGAAGTTCTAACTGGACGTCCATCAGTTTGGTTCTCAGCTCGTCATTGGCGGCCTGAAGGGCGTCCGTTCGCTCCGCCTTGGCCCGCCCTGCCGGAGCTCGTTTGGACATCTCTTACTCGAGTCTCGCCCGGTCGTCAGTCAGAGATCACAACATTTGTACCTGGAGAGCACAAACGCAGCGCTGTTTTCCACTGGCTTCGAACTCAACTTCAATCGGTACCGTAACTTACAACATCATAAACATAGAACTAGCTTGACTTATTCATTGAATAAATGCATTTGGTTCTTCAAAACTGCATCACGCAACATAGCGTGACCGAGACGGCCGTTATCCACCTGCGTGAAGTTATTTGGTGAAATGAATGAGATGTTTAAGACACCATCGTTCTGTCTCTATGTAGATGAAGGGAAATAATCGATTGCTGAAGGTCCAAAGGTGTTGTGATAAACAAATAAACATATTAGTGATTAGTGACATATTTGTGATAAACATATTAGGCAGGATAATCACATATGTTAACGTGACTGCCCACACTGTATTTATTTATGGTTATTTGTTAAATCGAGTACTGTTAGACATGAAATAGGAAGTGTTTAACATAAATGGAAGACGAAAGGGGTACTCACCATTGTAGCTCCTGCTGGTCAATGATACGAGCCTCTTCTTGCAGTGGAAAACATACAGCCAACAAACACCGTGGAACCTAAAGGAATGAAATTAAACATTAACATTTAGCCTCAACCAACATTCACAGATACAACACAACGCAAACTACACAAACGTAAATCTTTTTAAACACAATGAGTTGTACTTACCGTGTACGCTCTAGACGGTCCACTTGCAAGCAGAAAATAAAGATATTTCTGTTGATAATCGTCGTGTTTGTATCCGGTGTCTCGCTCAAGGCCATTGCGCCCACAGATTTGAATTTTGGCGAGAGTTCAGCCTATTGACGTCATTTCCGCGGTGTAATACCCGCATATCTGAAACGGCAAAGTTAAGAGTAGAGTTAAATAAAGTTTTTAGTCAACGCAATAATTTACAACCGTTGACCAGTCGAAATAATCGTCGAAATTTGGCGTCTGTGGCTGGAAGCAGACGCCGAGTTCGACATTCCTCCCAAACGCCACACTCCCTCGCTTTTCAGGGCTAAAAAAAAACAGTTGTAATTACCTTGTACGCTCTAGACGGTCAAGTTGCAAGCTGAAAACAAAAATATTTGCCTTGTTAGTCATCGTGTTACTAACCGCTGTGTCTTGTTTGCCAGAACTGCCGCTTTCCTACTTCCTGTTGCAAGCCACGCCCACGGATTATAATTTTGCCGTGAGTTCCGCCTATTGACGTCATGTCCGCGTCACATGACTGCGACGTAATATTATCTAAAACTGTTTGTGCGGTATTGTGTTGTTCTGTGCGGTATTGTGTTATTCTGTGCGGCGTCGTGTTGTTCTGTGCGGCGTCGTGTTGTTCAGTGCGACGTCGTGTTGTTCAGTGCGGCATGGTGTTGTTCAGTGCGGCATGGTGTTGTTCAGTGCGGCATAATGTTGTTCAGTGCGCCATAATGTTGTTCAGTGCGGCATGGTGTTGTTCAGTGCGGGATGGTGTTGTTCAGTGCAGGATGGTGTTGTTCAGTGCGGCATGGTGTTGTTCAATGCGGCATGGTGTTGTTCAGTGCGGGATGGTGTTGTTCAGTGCGGCATGGTGTTGTTCAGTGCGGCATAATGTTGTTCAGTGCGGCATGGTGTTGTTCAGTGCGGCATGGTGTTGTTCAGTGCGGCATGGTGTTGTTCAGTGCGGAATGGTGTTGTTCAGTGCGGCATGGTGTTGTTCAGTCCGGGATGGTGTTGTTCAATGCGGGATCGTGTTGTTCAGTGCGGGGTGGTGTTGTTCAGTGCGGGATGGTGTTGTTCAGTGCGGCATGGTGTTGTTCAATGCGGCATGGTGTTGTTCAGTGCGGGATGGTGTTGTTCATTGCGGCATAGTGTTGTTCAGTGCGGCATGGTGTTGTTCAGTGCGGCATGGTGTTGTTCAGTGCGGCATGGTGTTGTTCACTGCGGCATAATGTTGTTCAGTGCGGCATGGTGTTGTTCAGTGTGGAAAGGTGTTGTTCAGTGCAGGATGGTGTTGTTCAGTGCGGCATGGTGTTGTTCAATGCAGGATCGTGTTGTTCAGTGCAGCATAATGTTGTTCAGTGCAGCATGGTGTTGTTCAGTGCGGCATGGTGTTGTTCAATGCGGCATGGTGTTGTTCACTGCGGGATGGTGTTGTTCAATGCGGGATCGTGTTGTTCAGTGCGGCATAATGTTGTTCAGTGCAGCATGGTGTTGTTCAGTGCGGCATGGTGTTGTTCAGTGCGACATAATGTTGTTTAGTGCGGCATAATGTTGTTCAGTGCGGCATAATGTTGTTCAGTGCGGCATGGTGTTGTTCAGTGCGGCATGGTGTTGTTCAGTGCGGCATGGTGTTGTTCAGTGCAGGATGGTGTTGTTCAGTGCGGCATGGTGTTGTTCAATGCGGCATGGTGTTGTTCAGTGCGGGATGGTGTTGTTCAGTGCAGGATGGTGTTGTTCAGTGCGGCATGGTGTTGTTCAGTGCGGAATGGTGTTGTTCAGTGCGGCATGGTGTTGTTCAGTGCGGCATGGTGTTGTTCAGTGCAGCGTAATGTTGTTCAGTGCGGGATGGTGTTGTTCAGTGCGGCATGGTGTTCAATGCGGAATGGTGTTGTTCAGTGCAGGATGGTGTTGTTCAGTGCGGCATGGTGTTGTTCAGTGCGGCATAATGTTGTTCAGTGCGGCATGGTGTTGTTCAGTGCGGCATGGTGTTGTTCAGTGCGGCATGGTGTTGTTCAGTGCGGCATAATGTTGTTCAGTGCGGCATGGTGTTGTTCAGTGCGGCATGGTGTTGTTCAGTGCGGCATAATGTTCAGTGCGGCATAATGTTGTTCAGTGCGGCATGGTGTTGTTCAGTGCGGGATGGTGTTGTTCAGTGCAGGATGGTGTTGTTCAGTGCGGCATGGTGTTCAGTGCGGGATGGTGTCTTTCAGTGCGGCATGGTGTCGTTCAGTGCGGCATGGTGTCTTTCAGTGCGGCATGGTGTCGTTCAGTGAGGCATGGTGTTGTTCAGTGCGGCATGGTGTTGTTTAGTGCGGCATGGTGTTGTTCAGTGCGGGATGGTGTTGTTCAGTGTGGCATGGTGTTCAGTGCGGCATGGTGTTGTTCAGTGCGGTATCGTGTTGTTCAGTGCGGTATCGTGTTTCTCAGTGCGGTATCGTGTTTTTCAGTGCAGTATCGTTGTGTTGTTCGTATTGTGTTTAACACTTAGCCTCTAACACTTAGCCTCTAACACTTAGCCTCTAGCATCTAGAAGGTAAATAAATAGGAAGGAAGGACTCACCGGTGACGTCTTCGCCCACGTCCAAGCGTTGTACTTTGTATTTTCATCCTTCTGACAGTGGAAAACATAGCCAACAAACACCGTGGAACCTAAACGAATGAAAGAAAACTATCATTTGGCCACAACCAACATTCACAGATACAACACAATGTGACGTGCGGGGTTGAGGTTAAAGGTTGAGTGCAGGGCCCTCGTTTTAAACTACTTTTTTGAAAAGGATTGGGAACAAGTAAGACGTATTTAATTTATTTAATGGGAAGTAGTAAGAGCTATTGAATTTAATCTATGTATTATATTCTATTGTATTGTATTCTGTTGTATTCTTTTGGATTGTATTCACACTAACCCCACTAAAACTTCAGCCCACAAAAACTCGCCTCTGGCGCCTAGCCTCTGGCACTTAGCCTCTAACACTTAGCCTTTAACACTTAGCCTTTAACACTTAGCCTTTAACACTTAGCCTAGAAGGTGAATAAATAGGGTTAAAGGTTGAGTGAAGGGACCTCGTTTTAAACTACTTTTTTGTAAAGGAGTGGGAACAAGTAAGACGTATTTAATTTATTTAATGGGAAGTAGTAAGACTTATTAAATTTATTTAATCTACTTTTCTTCCCAGGCAAAATTTGATGTGCTGCAATTCCAAATTTCCAAAGTGAATGAAGGAATGAAGTCCTTTAAATTATGATTTTGTATAAATACTAGGCATTAACACAAAATCGACGGCACAAAATGGGCAGACTTTACTTGTTTGAAAAGGACTGGTTACAAGACAGACTTTTTTAATTTATTTAATGGGAAGAAGACTTATTTAGTTTAATTGATCTATTTTTGTTCCCTGCCAAAATTCGATTTGCTGCAATTCCAAATTTCCAAAGTGAATGAAGGAAAGAAGTCGTTTAAATTATGATTTTGTTTAAATACTAGGCATAGACACAAAATCTACGGCACAAAATGGGCAGACTTTACTTGTTTGAAGAGGACTGGTTACAAGACAGACTTTTCTGATTTATTTAATGGGAAGAAGACTTATTTAGTTTATTTAATCTATTTTTGTTCCCTGGCAAAATTGGATTTGCTGAAATTGTATTTTGCCAAATCTTGCCTTGAGACCTGATAGGAAGTATTAAACGCTTAGTTAAATCAATACAAGTTGGTAATAAGAGCGAGTAATGTTGGTTGAACCGATGAATGAAGGTTGAAAGCAATTTAAATTATGACTTTGTATAAATACTAGATATTAACAGAACATCTACTGCGCGAAATGGGCAGAGTTTACTTGTTTGAGAAGGAGTGGCTTATTCAAAACTAAGATTTATTTAATCTGTTTGTTCCCAGGCAAAATTGGATGTGATGCAATTCCAAATTTCACCACATGATGGTGCCCAATTTTGACTTCATAGGACATATTAAACACTTAGCTTGTTATTATGTTCAAGGTAATCAGATTTGTTTATTATTCTAATGGCCTCTTCAAAACTATTCTGGATTACTACTTTGGATCTATTCTACATTACTTGGCAACAACATACTCTGTAACAGATTAGGCAGTATAATCATATCTGTTAACTTGAGAGTGCCCACACTCAATCTACTTATCGTGATGTTTTAAATCAATTACTGTTAGACATTATTTGTCTGATAATCTACCAAATCTTTGAATTGAAGAATTTGTGATTTAATTAATAGCTTGTTGTTATGTTAAGGGTAATCAGACTTGTATATAATTCTAATGGCCTTCTTTTGAAAACTATTCTGAATTACAACTTTGGATCTTATATTACTTTGCAACAATCTACTCCGTGACAGATTAGGCAGTATAATCACATATGTTAACTTCAGTGCCCACACTGTATTTATTTATGGTTATTTGTTAAATCAAGTACTGTTAGACATGAAATAGGAAGTGTTTAACATAAATGTTATGGCTACTCACCATTGTAGCTCGCTCCTGGTCAATGATACGAGCCTCTTCTTGCAGTGGAAAACTTGCAGCCAACAAACACCGTGGAACCTAAAGGAATGAAATTAAACATTAACATTTCGCCTCGACCAATTTTCACACGTACAACGCAACGCGGCTACACTTCTGCTATTACAAACGTAAATCTCCTTAAACACAATGAGTGTTACTTACCGTGTACGCTCTAGACGGTCCAGTTGCAAGCAGAAAATAAAGATATTTCTGTTGATAATCGTCGCTGCTCAGTGGCTCACGGCCATCGCGCCAACAGATTTGAATTTTGGCGGAGGTTCGGGCAATTACGTCATATCCACGGCACATGACTGCGACGTAATACCCGCTTATCTGAAACGGCAGTTAAAAGTAGAGTTACATCAAGTTTTCTTGGAACCTAAACGAATGAAAGAAAACTATCATTTGGCCACAACCAACATTCACAGATACAACACAACGTGCGGGGTTGGGGTTAAAGATTGAGTGAAGGGCCCTCGTTTTAAACTACTGTTTTGAAAAGGAGTGGGAACAAGTAAGACGTATTTAATTTATTTAATGGGAAGTAGTAAGACTTATTAAATTTATTTAATCTACTTTTCTTCCCAGGCAAAATTTGATGTGCTGCAATTCCAAATTTCCAAAGTGAATGAAGGAATGAAGTCCTTTAAATTATGATTTTGTATAAATACTAGGCATTAACACAAAATCGACGGCACAAAATGGGCAGACTTTACTTGTTTGAAAAGGACTGGTTACAAGACAGACTTTTTTAATTTATTTAATGGGAAGAAGACTTATTTAGTTTAATTGATCTATTTTTGTTCCCTGCCAAAATTCGATTTGCTGCAATTCCAAATTTCCAAAGTGAATGAAGGAAAGAAGTCGTTTAAATTATGATTTTGTTTAAATACTAGGCATAGACACAAAATCTACGGCACAAAATGGGCAGACTTTACTTGTTTGAAGAGGACTGGTTACAAGACAGACTTTTCTGATTTATTTAATGGGAAGAGGACTTATTTAGTTTATTTAATCTATTTTTGTTCCCTGGCAAAATTGGATTTGCTGAAATTGTATTTTGCCAAATCTCGATTTGAGACCTGATAGGAAGTATTAAACGCTTAGTTAAATCAATACAAGTTGGTAATAAGAGCGAGTAATGTTGGTTGAACCGATGAATGAAGGTTGAAAGCAATTTAAATTATGACTTTGTATAAATACTAGATATTAACAGAACATCTACTGCGCAAAATGGGCAGAGTTTACTTGTTTGAGAAGGAGTGGCTTATTCAAAACTAAGATTTATGTAATCTGTTTGTTCCCAGGCAAAATTGGATGTGATGCAATTCCAAATTTCACCACATGATGGTGCCCAATTTTGACTTCATAGGACATATTAAACACTTAGCTTGTTATTATGTTCAAGGTAATCAGATTTGTTTATCATTCTAATGGCCTCTTCAAAACTATTCTGGATTACTACTTTGGATCTATTCTACATTACTTGGCAACAACATACTCTGTAACAGATTAGGCAGTATAATCACATATGTTAACTTGAGAGTGCCCACACTCAATCTACTTATCGTGATGTGTTAAATCAATTACTGTTAGACATTATTTGTCTGATAATCTACCAAATCTTTGAATTGAAGAATTTGTGATTTAATTAATAGCTTGTTCAGGGTAATCAGACTTGTATATAATTCTAATGGCCTTCTTTTGAAAACTATTCTGAATTACAACTTTGGATCTTATATTACTTTGCAACAATCTACTCCGTGACAGATTAGGCAGTATAATCACATATGTTAACTTCAGTGCCCACACTGTATTTATTTATGGTTATTTGTTAAATCAAGTACTGTTAGACATGAAATAGGAAGTGTTTAACATAAATGTTATGGCTACTCACCATTGTAGCTCGCTCCTGGTCAATGATACGAGCCTCTTCTTGCAGTGGAAAACTTGCAGCCAACAAACACCGTGGAACCTAAAGGAATGAAATTAAACATTAACATTTCGCCTCGACCAATTTTCACACGTACAACGCAACGCGGCTACACTTCTGCTATTACAAACGTAAATCTCCTTAAACACAATGAGTGTTACTTACCGTGTACGCTCTAGACGGTCCAGTTGCAAGCAGAAAATAAAGATATTTCTGTTGATAATCGTCGCTGCTCAGTGGCTCACGGCCATCGCGCCAACAGATTTGAATTTTGGCGGAGGTTCGGGCAATTACGTCATATCCGCGGCATTTGACTGCGACGTAATACCCGCTTATCTGAAACGGCAGTTAAAAGTAGAGTTACATCAAGTTTTCTTGGAACCTAAACGAATGAAAGAAAACTATCATTTGGCCACAACCAACATTCACAGATACAACACAACGTGCGGGGTTGAGGTTAAAGATTGAGTGAAGGGCCCTCGTTTTAAACTACTGTTTTGAAAAGGAGTGGGAACAAGTAAGACGTATTTAATTTATTTAATGGGAAGTAGTAAGACTTATTAAATTTATTTAATCTACTTTTCTTCCCAGGCAAAATTTGATGTGCTGCAATTCCAAATTTCCAAAGTGAATGAAGGAATGAAGTCCTTTAAATTATGATTTTGTATAAATACTAGGCATTAACACAAAATCGACGGCACAAAATGGGCAGACTTTACTTGTTTGAAAAGGACTGGTTACAAGACAGACTTTTTTAATTTATTTAATGGGAAGAAGACTTATTTAGTTTAATTGATCTATTTTTGTTCCCTGCCAAAATTCGATTTGCTGCAATTCCAAATTTCCAAAGTGAATGAAGGAAAGAAGTCGTTTAAATTATGATTTTGTTTAAATACTAGGCATAGACACAAAATCTACGGCACAAAATGGGCAGACTTTACTTGTTTGAAGAGGACTGGTTACAAGACAGACTTTTCTGATTTATTTAATGGGAAGAGGACTTATTTAGTTTATTTAATCTATTTTTGTTCCCTGGCAAAATTGGATTTGCTGAAATTGTATTTTGCCAAATCTCGATTTGAGACCTGATAGGAAGTATTAAACGCTTAGTTAAATCAATACAAGTTGGTAATAAGAGCGAGTAATGTTGGTTGAACCGATGAGTGAAGGTTGAAAGCAATTTAAATTATGACTTTGTATAAATACTAGATATTAACAGAACATCTACTGCGCAAAATGGGCAGAGTTTACTTGTTTGAGAGGAGTGGCTTATTCAAAACTAAGATTTATGTAATCTGTTTGTTCCCAGGCAAAATTGGATGTGATGCAATTCCAAATTTCACCACATGATGGTGCCCAATTTTGACTTCATAGGACATATTAAACACTTAGCTTGTTATTATGTTCAAGGTAATCAGATTTGTTTATCATTCTAATGGCCTCTTCAAAACTATTCTGGATTACTACTTTGGATCTATTCTACATTACTTGGCAACAACATACTCTGTAACAGATTGGGCAGTATAATCACATATGTTAACTTGAGAGTGCCCACACTCAATCTACTTATCGTGATGTGTTAAATCAATTACTGTTAGACATTATTTGTCTGATAATCTACCAAATCTTTGAATTGAAGAATTTGTGATTTAATTAATAGCTTGTTCAGGGTAATCAGACTTGTATATAATTCTAATGGCCTTCTTTTGAAAACTATTCTGAATTACAACTTTGGATCTTATATTACTTTGCAACAATCTACTCGGTGACAGATTAGGCAGTATAATCACATATGTTAACTTCAGTGCCCACACTGTATTTATTTATGGTTATTTGTTAAATCAAGTACTGTTAGACATGAAATAGGAAGTGTTTAACATAAATGTTATGGCTACTCACCATTGTAGCTCGCTCCTGGTCAATGATATGAGCCTCTTCTTGCAGTGGAAAACTTGCAGCCAACAAACACCGTGGAACCTAAAGGAATGAAATTAAACATTAACATTTCGCCCGGACCAACATTCACACGTACAACGCAACGCGGCTACACTTCTGCTATTACAAACGTAAATCTCCTTAAACACAACGAGTGTTACTTACCGTGTACGCTCTAGGCAAAATTGGATGTGATGCAATTCCAAATCTATCTGAAACGGCAGTTAAAAGTAGAGTTACATCAAGTTTTCTTTTTTAATCAACACAATCATTTACAACCGTTGACCAGAAAGAATCGTCGAAATTCGACGTCCCCCACAAACGCCACGCTCACTCGCTTTTCAGGGCAACAAAAGTACTTCTTTTTAAAAACGATGAGTTGTACTTACCGTGTACGCTCTGGACGGTCCAGTTGCAAGCAGAAAATAAAAATATTTCTCTTGTTAGTCGTATGTTACCATCCGCTGTGTCTTTGTCAACATCGCCGCCATTTTCCTACTTCCTGCTGCGAGCCACGCCCACGGATTTAAATTTGGGCGGAAGCTCTTTCCATTGGCGTCGTTTTCGCGTATAGCAAATCCGATTGGTTGGGAAGGGGGCACGGTTATGCAGCCGAGGAGTCCTGTGATCGGTGGGATGTAAAGTAGGCGTCGACGTCACGTCCGCGTCACGTGACCACGACGTGGCAGACGTCAAATAGCAACCGCTGTTTTGTTTAGTAGACTTACAGTTGTTATGCATTGACATAATGGCGCACACACCAAATAGATTTAAATAAATTAAATAATTCTTCTGCCCACTCTCTTTTAAACAAGTTAACTCTCCCCGCGGATTTGAATTCCGGCGAAAGTTACGCCCATCGACGTCACGTATGTCACGTGACCACGACGTGGCAGATGTCATATAGCAACCGCTGTTTTGTTTAGTAGATTTACAGTTGTTATGCATTGGCATAATGGTGTGCACTCAAAATAGATTTAAATAAATTAAATATTTCTTCTGCCTACTCCCTTTTAAACAAGTTAACTCTGCCCACGTCCATTGACGTCTTGTCTGCGTCACGTGACCACGACGTAGCGACGTCATATAGTAACCGCTGTTTTGACCAGTAGACTTAGTTATTATGCGTTGACATAATGGCGCACTGGTTAGCATGGCCACCTCTTAAGCATGATGATGCGGGTTCGACGCCTGATCAATGTTAGCATGGAGTGAGCTGAAGTGCATGGCGCTGAAGATTTGAATCTTTGAAATGCGCTGAGGTCTGACATATCAGGCAGAATGGTTTGCCATCACGTTCAACAAAAAATAGAAACTTTCCCACTCTGATTAAAACGTCCTGTGTTCATCTACGTATTTTCGTTTTGCTGTGCATCTTTTCCCTGCCATTTCGAGAGCCCAATTGACACTCATAGTTTAAAGAAATGTGTTTGCCCATCCTACTTTGTGGAATTTCACCACATGCGCTTTTGACCAAAATACCAAATTGAACTCAAGTGAAGCCAACACGCACAACCCCCCCCCCCCCCCACACACACACACACACACACACACACACACAAATGTTGATATGAACATAAAAGAGCCGCATGCGGTTCGGGAGTTGCGGCTTGGCCAAACCTGTACTATACAACTTTATTTGTATAAAATTTTCACAACAGCTGTCACACAAACAAAGCGGGAAAAACCGAAGACGTGCGTGTTCCGCCCACGCTGGATTTATTTGCACCTTTGAAAAGACACCGTATTGCCGCAGATGTGGCAAAGAGTACTTTTGGGCATCTGAGACGGAAGGATGTCCAAAGCATCACGTCACCTGCTCTGGTAGGCATGGTGGTGGGACGTTGAGGTCAACCGCTTTGGGGTTGGCTGACTCTTTGATCGCAGGATGCCACACACTTGAAGACAGAAGCAGAAAAGCAGAGCTAAATGCAAAATGTACTCACCGGTGATTCCAATTTTTTTCCCCCCTGAAGAAACAGCTGGACGGGTGGCCCCGGCTGGCCAGTGGGACTCTTGTTATTCTGACCCTTTTTAGTGCGCGTTTGGGGCAACAACCGTTTTTTGTGGCGCTCTCTTCTGGTTCAAAAGTGCCCTGCATGTGAATTTGCTTTTCCTGCCTTCTGATTGGATGAGCGCCGGTGTGACGCGGTGCCTCTGTCACCGTGGCGGGGGGTATACGTTGGCATCGGAGCGTCTGCCAACGTCTGAGACCGGCTGGCAGTGTATCGGAGGTGTCGAGTGCGGTGCCGCTGGAGCTCACTCACCAGCTGGTGTTGGGGCCACAGAATGAAGGCCAAGGAGAAGAATAGAAAGAGAAACAGAAACTTCTCCTCCAATTGTTTGATTTGTCTCTTCTGAGCTTCGATGAATTCTTTCAGCTCTTTGTTCCTCTAGGACGGACAAATGGAAAGTGGCATTCAAAAGCCAGTAAGCGTGCAAGTAAGTGCCGGGCTGGCTTTGGGCCCTTACCTGTTGCGCGCTGTGCAGCAGATCCATTCTCTCTTGGAGGATGCAAGCGTCGCGCTCCCTCAACTCGCACATCAGGGCTCGCTTCCATTGGTCCACGGCGCTCCTAAGCTCTTCTCTCTGATCCGCCGTCAGCACGTCATTCACGCCAGCGTGGCTGGCTTTTTCGCCGTCCGTGGCGGGGCAGTCCCGCTGCGGTAGCGCCTCGTACAACATGGCCTCCAGCTCCAGGATCCTCTGGGCCGCAATCCTCGTCCATCAGTGGTCCGGCGGGAGATTTGAGGGCGGCTTACCTTATGAGCCTGGTCCATGGAACACTTCCTGAAGTCCAACTCTTCATCCAGGTAGCCCTTCTGCTTGCAGAACATATCCTAGCACAGCTCAAGGTCAGAATTGTTGGGGCACATTGCCGGAGTTCCCCTTGGCTGATGTCGCGTGTCTGTCTACCTTCTCACTTTCAATGTCCAACATCTTCTGTTGAAGTGCTGACTTGGTCACTTTGATGTATTCTAACCACTGAGGAAAGGCTGCTGTCACATAAGCAGAATGCGAGAGCGTGCGTGGACGTGCGCGTTACCTTCTCGGCTAGGGTGAGAAGGGTCCTGGCGTGAATCACGACCACCTGCTCCTCGTTGGTGAGATTCTGCAAGAGCCCAAAGGCACAGCGTCAACAAGCTTCTTTCAGCGCAAAGCCTTCCAAAAGTCACATTTGAGCCGCCGAGTCTCGTGGAGTGCGAACATAAGGAGTTCGACATACACTTACGGCGTTATAGCCCAGGATGTCCAGCTTCTTCATCAGATCACTGATGACGATGTCCGGGGGAAAGGCGCAAGGAGCAATGTAAGGTGTTCTGGGACCTCGGGTTAAGGTTAGGGTTGCGAGGGACGCCTTACGTACGCTCACGCCCTCGGCCTCGCAGTAGATCTGCAAAGGGCTGAGGCCGTCTGGGAAACGGACTTGCAGAAACTTCAAGACGGGGGAGCGCCACTCCCTCTCCTGAAAGGCAGAGGCATGCATCCGTCCGTCCGTCCGTCCGTCCGTCACATCTCTGGCCTCAACACGCTTGTGCGAGTCTTCCCACCTCCAGCTCCAGGATGCGGAACTCAAGCAGTTCGTTTTGGTCTCGGATATCCTGGATGTGCTCTTTCAGACGCGCTTCTTCCGCCTCCATCCGCCTGACCTGAAAAGACAGTCAGACCTCATCTGCGGGGCTTCCCGACAGGTGTGACGCCAAGCGACTCCGCCCAGCGCCTTTCTTTCCGTCACCTTTTCGGCCAACTGCTGATTGCTCTGACGCAGCAGCTGCTTCTCCTCCACCCACTTGACATTCTAGAAGAGACAAACGCGTGGACAGCTTTGGAATGTTGTGTCATTTTCATCCACAAATTCTTTGGTTGACTGGAAAATGACATTTGCTTTTCTCCGCATTTTCCCAGCCACGTTCGGGGGGGGGGGGGGGGGGGGGGTTGGTCCAGTAATGCCAGACGGATGAGTGACTGAAGAATGTAGCTATTTTGTCTGAGAAAAAGGTGTGCTCATTGATGAGCTTACCTGTCCTTGTTGCTTCAGCGCTGACTCCAGATCTGCTACTCTGCTTTGATAGTGACCCATTTCTACCATCAGCTTTTCTCTGGTCTGAAAGGAGGAGGAGGGAGGCTCCTCCTCCTCCTTTCAGACCAGAGAACACCCGAGGCTGGGTGAGAACGGGGAGGCTGCGACCCGGCCGGGGGTTGCGGGAAGGGGCGCCACCTTGATCTCCTTCTCGGCGTCGTAGTCCCCTTTCGCTGGTCTGGGCTAGCAGAGCGTAGGCTCGTTGCAGCGCTTGATATTCTTGCGTCAGCTGGCGGTAGCGAAGCTCCGCCTCTTCATGCACACACCAATGCAACACAGCACTAGTACCAGAATCAGTCAGACCGGCGACAAAGCACCCGCGACGCAAAGACGAGTCCGATTCCAGGCTGAAGAGGAATGTTTGGTGCCAATACGCTGGCAGAAATGGCGGGCTACCTCTTCGGGTTCCGTGTCGGGGGTTCTGTCGGTGTGAAAAGACAAGGACGATCCGTCCGAGTCCACCAACACGTCTTCGTCGTAGCCGTAAAATGTTTCGATGACCTGCGGGCGCGGAAGCAAACATCTCTCTGAACAAACTGAAGCGACACCTCACGATGAATCGACGAGAGGAACGATAGCGAGAAAAAGGCCATTTCATCTTGCGCAACACCAAGCAGCCGCAAACAAACAGACTCACCTTGCAGGACCTCACGCTTTGTTCCTCCTCAGAGATTCTCGACGTCGGTATCGTAGCAGCAAATCTCTCTCCTGTCGACACAAATAATCCGCCTTTGAGATTCTTTGGATGCAAAGGGAACGAACGGCTCCGGCGCAGAAACAAACGCGACTCACAATGACATTTCTGACATGAGCTCCTGTCTCCAGAGCCTGAAAAACACGTCACCGGCGATGATTGGAGGGACGCTCGTCTTTTCCAAAAGTGACAACTACAGGGTGTGTCAGGGTTTTCCAGATTATCTTTATCGTATCATTGTGTTGCTTTGACTTTGACTGCGACCTGTAATAAATAATATTATTTATCCCTTATTTATCCCTATCGCTTATCCCTTCCTACACAAAGTCGTAAAACACCCCTTGCTATGTTTTGACTAGAGGTCAAGGGCTTCCTCTATTCAATCCACTCTTACACCCACCCTGTTTCTCTTAATTAAAATGCTCGTGCAGGAGCCGAGAGTCAGACTTCATTCGTACAACGGATGGACTCTCCACCTGCAGGTGTCCAAAAGAACTTACTTGTCTCCCGTGTGGTTCTTGCAAAATAAGTTGGAGCGAGCGCAACTCTAACAGGGTGCATTTTGCCACTAGCTGCCTACGGACAATGACGTCGCGCTCGCGGCTCATGGTTGACGGGCTGAGCAGCCGGGCAAGTCCGTCGTTTTCAGCGCACAGCGAGTGGCAAAGGCGCTGACAAAACGGGAGCTTTGAGCTGCTGAAAACGGCAAAACAAGTCTAAAGCGTGTTCAAACGCGTGCGCACAATGCTCCTGCTTGAAAGGTCGGAATTTAAGGGGCCAATTTTTTGGATGGCGGCCGCCGGCCAAGCTTTGGACGGAAAAGGTTTCCTGGCGACAGCGAGCGAGCGCGGCGCTGCCGTACGTGCACCGAGTCGCCTGCCTGAAGACCTTGGACAAGTCGTCGATGATGTGCCGCTGCTCCACAACTTGAAGGAACTCCATTTCACCGTCCTGCTGGCCGCAACCGCGGTCCAGGTCATTGAGCGAACTAGGCCTTCTCTGTGGAACACAAATGCAGTGGACTCTGTTGGCACGCCGCCGTTGTCCGCGTCGACTTACCAAGCTTGCCATCTCCTCGTTCTCCTGGGTGACAAAGCGCACTTTGTTTTCAAGGCGACACAGCACCAGCGAGAGTTCTTCATTCTTCCTGCTCAGGCGTTTGTTTTTGTACAGGAGTGGCAGAAACTGGCTTTCTGTTTCTCTCAGTCGCTTTAGCTGCAAGCATGAAGTGCGGGATGTGAAAGACGCACAACACGCGGGCCAGAACGTATCCATTCCTTTTGCATCGGTTTGAACGGAATCGTGGCTTTGGCTCCCAATAAAAGACATCTACCAGGCAACCGACTCGCCGCGCCGCTCAACTAATAAGCAAGCGCAATGGGTGCCTCGCTGGATGGCGCGCATCAAACGTAGCGCAAACCTTCAAGCGTGCCGTCAATAAATTACCAGTTCATTGCGCTCTTCAGAAAGCAGGGCGTTTCGATCCTCCAGTTTCCTGATGACTGCGCTGAGCTCAGCGATTTTCAGATGAAACCGTCGCGTGTCCCGATCCTCCTGAGACTGAAAACGCCCCGCAACACACACACACAAGCACTCGTTCAAAGTTCAAAACTGTTTTTGTGCTACCTTCCTCCAGCAACGAACTAAGTCATGCGTACTGCAAGTGTGTGATGAGGTGGCTTACGCAATGAAGAGGATTGCTAGTAGCGGCGTTGACCCCACTTCCAGGGTAGTTTAGGCCCGCCCTTTGGGAATCCCTCAGGGCAGCGATCTGCTGCTCGGCAGCCTGAGTCTGCAGCTGAAGGCGGTGGACGTGGCCGGCCCCAGGGCTTCATCCAAAACACTAACCGCTCTGTCTTTCAGCTTGATCTCATCCGTCTGGATGTACAAACGGGGAGCGCTCAGGCAGGCGGGCAAACTCATTTGCCAGAATTGTGACAAAAACAAAGAGAGCAACCGGCCAATTTTTTTCTGGAATCGACTAGAACACCTTTGCTGTGACAAAAGCGAAGCGAGCAACCGGACATTTTCTTCTTGTGAAATAGAATAGAATAGAATGCCTTAGGTGTCATTGCACTGCAGGTATACAACGAAATTGGGAACATAGCCACGCACCGCGCATCTGATCAGTCCTACCAGTCGGCGGATCTCCCTCTCGCAGTCTCTCTTGGTTCGGCTCAGCTCCTCCCGATGCTGGTGATGAGCCGATCGGAGCTCGGCCGCTCGGGACTGCCAGGCCTGCTGGGCCGCTGCCAGGGCTTCTTCCGCGCTCCTGGTGGAGGCGACACCGCTCGGTCTCCCGACACCGCCGCGTCTCCTCCACCTCCGCCAGCAAAGCGCCCCCCCTCCTCACCTGAGCAGACATTGCGCCACACCGGGCCGTTGAGACCGCAACGGAGCGCCGCGACGCTTACTGGGGACAAGCTACACAATACGGTAGCGGCCGCATCGAAGCCCGACGTGGCGTGCGGATAGTCAGACACGGATAGAGCGGATCACCTTGTCCATGGAGCCGTCCCTCAGGCTGAGGACCAAGGCATTCAGTCGCTGGATCTCTCCATCTTTGATTTTGATCACTCTCATCAGCTCCATTTCATGCTGCCGCAGTAATGTCTCCCTGGTAATGGCTAACTCTTTCTGCTTCTCCTCATGGAGTTTGCTTTTGAGTTCCGTCATGGCGGCGGTGGCACGGTGGTGCTCCGCCCGCAGGTCCTGACTTCTCTCTCTCTCCAGACAGCTGACCTGACATGACTTAGACTTAGACAAACTTTATTGTCATCTTGTCTGCACATGGTGCATACAAAACGAAATTCCGTTGCATACGTCTTACAACAAAGTAGTGATATTGCAGTTGAATAGAAGTAACATATCCTATGAAAATATATATATATACATATATACTATATATATATATATATATATATATTAAAAATAAGTATAAAGTGCAGCAGTGATAATTATGCAATAGTGCAAGTAGGCAAAACAGTATTCAAGAGTGTGCAGAGGAATGCTAAACCATGTATTAAACTTCTATTTAAAGGGTTTATACAAGTTCAGTAAAGTTGGTAGTGCGAGATAGTGCAAGATAGAGGTCCGTAGTGTCATAAAGTACAGTTCTGTGAATGTGTGATGCAGAGTTCAGTTTAGAGCTCAACAGTTCTAGTGTTCAACAGTCTGATGACAGCAGGGAAAAAGCTGTTGCAGAACCTGGTGGACCTGCAGCGGATGCTGCAAACCTCTTCCCAGAGGGCAGCAGGGAGAACAGTCCATGGTGGGGGTGTGATGGGTCATTGATGATGTTACGGGCACGGGACATGCAGCGCTGAGATGAAATTTCCTGAATGGAGGGAAGAGGAGCCCCTATGATCCTCTCTGCTGTCCTCACCACTCTCCTCACGTTCTTCCAATCGGAGGCGGTGCAGCCTCCACACCACACAGAGAGACAGCTTGTCAGAATGCTCTCTATGGTGCTCCTGTAGAACGTCCTCATGATGGGTGGGGGCAGGTGGGCTCTCCTCATCCTCCGCAGGAAGTACAAGCGCTTCTGTGCCCTCTTGACCAGTGCCGTAGTGTTCATAGTCCAGGTGAGGTCTTCTGTGATGTGGACCCCCAGGAATTTGGTGGTGCTGACCACCTCCACAGCTGAGCTGTTGATGATCAGTGGAGCGTGGTGAGGCTGTTTTTTCCTGAAGTCGACGATGATCTCCTTCATCTTCTCCTCATTCAGGATCAGGCTGTTTTCTCTGCACCAGCCCACCAGCTGCTCCACCTCCTCTCTGTAGTCCAGGTCGTTGTTGTCTCTGATGAGCCCCACCACCGTTGTGTCGTCTGCTGACTTCACGATGTGATTGGTGGTGAACCTGAGGACGCAGTCGTGTGTCATCAGGGTGCACAGCAGGGGGCTCAGGACGCAGCCCTGAAGGGAGCCTGTGCTGAGGGTGATGACATCAGAGGTGTTCTGTCCGACCCGGACTGACTGAGGTCTGTTGGTGAGGAAGTCTAGCAGCCAGTTGCGAAGGGGGGTGTTGAAGCCCAGGTGTTCCAATTTTCCTACCAGATGCTGTGGGATGATGGTGTTAAACGCTGAGCTGAAGTCCAGGAACAGCCTCCGCACATGGGTGTTCTTCTCCTCCAGGTGAGCCAGGCTCAGGTGAAGAACGGAGGAGATGGCGTCCTGAGTGGAGCGGTTTTGCCGGTCGGCAAACTGGAACGGGTCAAATAATAGGGGGAGTCTGGAAACGATGTGACCTTTAAGCAGCCTTTCGAAGCACTTCATCATAACCGGAGTCAGTGCAACAGGCCGGTAATCATTAAATGAGGTGATTTGAGGTTTCTTCGGCACCGGAATGATGGAGGCAGTCTTAAAGCACGCCGGCACTGTGGCTTGGCCCAGCGAGGTGTTAAAAATGTCTGTGATGACCCCAGCCAGATGACTTGCACATTCCCTGAACACACGCCCAGGAATGTTGTCGGGGCCAGGGGCCTTACAGGGGTTGACTCTCCTCAGGGTCTTCAACACATCGGCGGAGTCAAGGCAGAGTACCTCCTCTTCCTGATGGGGGACAGTTTTAACTGCTGGAGTGCCGTTTAGTGCCTCGAACCTCCCAAAGAAGTTATTTAGACCATTTAGAAAGTCAGCATCAACTACACCCACCGGGGGGGGGGAGGGTGAGTTGTAGTCTGTAATCGCCCGTATGCCTTGCCACATACTCCTGATGTTTTTGACGTCGTGGAAACGATCCTGAAATTTTCGACTGCGGTCTCGCTTCGCTATCCTGATGGCACGGTTCAAGTTGGCTCTCGCTGTCCTCAGTGTCTCCTTGTCGCCAGACTTGAAGGCAGAGTTCCGCGCTCGTAGCGTTTGACGTACCTCCTCAGTCATCCAGGGTCGTTGGTTGCCCCGGGTGATGATATTCTTAGTGGTGCTGACGTCCTCGGTGCATTTGTTGATGTAGGCTGACACAGTCATGGCACACGCATGTCTAATCTACATCGGGAAAACTGGGAGGGAGGGAGGCAGGCAGGGAGGCAGGCAGGGAGGCAGGCAGGGAGGCAGGCAGGGAGGCAGGCAGTGTCTGTCTGTTGAGGTTTTCACCTTGTTCTTCTCCTGCTGAAGTTCTAACTGGACGTCCATCAGTTTGGTTCTCAGCTCGTCATTGGCGGCCTGAAGGGCGTCCGTTCGCTCCGCCTTGGCCCGCCCTGCCGGAGCTCGTTTGGACATCTCTTACTCGAGTCTCGCCCGGTCGTCAGTCAGAGATCACAACATTTGTACCTGGAGAGCACAAACGCAGCGCTGTTTTCCACTGGCTTCGAACTCAACTTCAATCGGTACCGTAACTTACAACATCATAAACATAGAACTAGCTTGACTTATTCATTGAATAAATGCATTTGGTTCTTCAAAACTGCATCACGCAACATAGCGTGACCGAGACGGCCGTTATCCACCTGCGTGAAGTTATTTGGTGAAATGAATGAGATGTTTAAGACACCATCGTTCTGTCTCTATGTAGATGAAGGGAAATAATCGATTGCTGAAGGTCCAAAGGTGTTGTGATAAACAAATAAACATATTAGTGATTAGTGACATATTTGTGATAAACATATTAGGCAGGATAATCACATATGTTAACGTGACTGCCCACACTGTATTTATTTATGGTTATTTGTTAAATCGAGTACTGTTAGACATGAAATAGGAAGTGTTTAACATAAATGGAAGACGAAAGGGGTACTCACCATTGTAGCTCCTGCTGGTCAATGATACGAGCCTCTTCTTGCAGTGGAAAACATACAGCCAACAAACACCGTGGAACCTAAAGGAATGAAATTAAACATTAACATTTAGCCTCAACCAACATTCACAGATACAACGCAACGCAAACTACACAAACGTAAATCTTTTTAAACACAATGAGTTGTACTTACCGTGTACGCTCTAGACGGTCCACTTGCAAGCAGAAAATAAAGATATTTCTGTTGATAATCGTCGTGTTTGTATCCGGTGTCTCGCTCAAGGCCATTGCGCCCACAGATTTGAATTTTGGCGAGAGTTCAGCCTATTGACGTCATTTCCGCGGTGTAATACCCGCATATCTGAAACGGCAAAGTTAAGAGTAGAGTTAAATAAAGTTTTTAGTCAACGCAATAATTTACAACCGTTGACCAGTCGAAATAATCGTCGAAATTTGGCGTCTGTGGCTGGAAGCAGACGCCGAGTTCGACATTCCTCCCAAACGCCACACTCCCTCGCTTTTCAGGGCTAAAAAAAAACAGTTGTAATTACCTTGTACGCTCTAGACGGTCAAGTTGCAAGCTGAAAACAAAAATATTTGCCTTGTTAGTCATCGTGTTACTAACCGCTGTGTCTTGTTTGCCAGAACTGCCGCTTTCCTACTTCCTGTTGCAAGCCACGCCCACGGATTATAATTTTGCCGTGAGTTCCGCCTATTGACGTCATGTCCGCGTCACATGACTGCGACGTAATATTATCTAAAACTGTTTGTGCGGTATTGTGTTGTTCTGTGCGGTATTGTGTTATTCTGTGCGGCGTCGTGTTGTTCTGTGCGGCGTCGTGTTGTTCAGTGCGACGTCGTGTTGTTCAGTGCGGCATGGTGTTGTTCAGTGCGGCATGGTGTTGTTCAGTGCGGCATGGTGTTGTTCAGTGCGGCATAATGTTGTTCAGTGCGGCATAATGTTGTTCAGTGCGGCATGGTGTTGTTCAGTGCGGCATGGTGTTGTTCAGTGCGGCATGGTGTTGTTCAGTGCGGCATAATGTTGTTCAGTGCGCCATAATGTTGTTCAGTGCGGCATGGTGTTGTTCAGTGCGGGATGGTGTTGTTCAGTGCAGGATGGTGTTGTTCAGTGCGGCATGGTGTTGTTCAATGCGGCATGGTGTTGTTCAGTGCGGGATGGTGTTGTTCAGTGCGGCATGGTGTTGTTCAGTGCGGCATAATGTTGTTCAGTGCGGCATGGTGTTGTTCAGTGCGGCATGGTGTTGTTCAGTGCGGCATGGTGTTGTTCAGTGCGGCATGGTGTTGTTCAGTGCGGAATGGTGTTGTTCAGTGCGGCATGGTGTTGTTCAGTCCGGGATGGTGTTGTTCAATGCGGGATCGTGTTGTTCAGTGCGGGGTGGTGTTGTTCAGTGCGGGATGGTGTTGTTCAGTGCGGCATGGTGTTGTTCAATGCGGCATGGTGTTGTTCAGTGCGGGATGGTGTTGTTCATTGCGGCATAGTGTTGTTCAGTGCGGCATGGTGTTGTTCAGTGCGGCATGGTGTTGTTCAGTGCGGCATGGTGTTGTTCACTGCGGCATAATGTTGTTCAGTGCGGCATGGTGTTGTTCAGTGTGGAAAGGTGTTGTTCAGTGCAGGATGGTGTTGTTCAGTGCGGCATGGTGTTGTTCAATGCAGGATCGTGTTGTTCAGTGCAGCATAATGTTGTTCAGTGCAGCATGGTGTTGTTCAGTGCGGCATGGTGTTGTTCAATGCGGCATGGTGTTGTTCACTGCGGGATGGTGTTGTTCAATGCGGGATCGTGTTGTTCAGTGCGGCATAATGTTGTTCAGTGCAGCATGGTGTTGTTCAGTGCGGCATGGTGTTGTTCAGTGCGACATAATGTTGTTTAGTGCGGCATAATGTTGTTCAGTGCGGCATAATGTTGTTCAGTGCGGCATGGTGTTGTTCAGTGCGGCATGGTGTTGTTCAGTGCGGCATGGTGTTGTTCAGTGCAGGATGGTGTTGTTCAGTGCGGCATGGTGTTGTTCAATGCGGCATGGTGTTGTTCAGTGCGGGATGGTGTTGTTCAGTGCAGGATGGTGTTGTTCAGTGCGGCATGGTGTTGTTCAGTGCGGAATGGTGTTGTTCAGTGCGGCATGGTGTTGTTCAGTGCGGCATGGTGTTGTTCAGTGCAGGATGGTGTTGTTCGATGCGGGATCGTGTTGTTCAGTGCGGCATGGTGTTGTTCAGTGCGGCATGGTGTTGTTCAGTGCGGCATAATGTTGTTCAGTGCGGCATGGTGTTGTTCAGTGCGGCATGGTGTTGTTCAGTGCGGCATGGTGTTGTTCAGTGCGGCATGGTGTTGTTCAGTGCGGCATAATGTTGTCCAGTTTGCCATAATGTTGTTCAGTGCGGCATGGTGTTGTTTAGTGCGGGATGGTGTTGTTCAGTGCAAGATGGTGTTGTTCAGTGCGGCATGGTGTTGTTCAATGCGGCATGGTGTTGTTCAGTGCGGGATGGTGTTGTTCTGTGCGGCATGGTGTTGTTCAGTGCGGCATAATGTTGTTCAGTGCGGCATGGTGTTGTTCAGTGCGGCATGGTGTTGTTCAGTGCGGCATGGTGTTGTTCAGTGCGGCATGGTGTTGTTCAGTGCGGAATGGTGTTGTTCAGTGCGGCATGGTGTTGTTCAGTGCGGGATGGTGTTGTTCAATGCGGGATCATGTTGTTCAGTGCGGGGTGGTGTTGTTCAGTGCAGGATGGTGTTGTTCAGTGCAGGATGGTGTTGTTCAGTGCGGCATGGTGTTGTTCAATGCAGGATCGTGTTGTTCAGTGCAGCATAATGTTGTTCAGTGCAGCATGGTGTTGTTCAGTGCGGCATGGTGTTGTTCAATGCGGCATGGTGTTGTTCAGTGCGGGATGGTGTTGTTCAGTGCGGCATGGTGTTTTTCAGTGCGGCATAATGTTGTTCAGTGCGGCATGGTGTTGTTCAGTGCGGCATGGTGTTGTTCAGTGCAGGATGGTGTTGTTCAGTGCGGCATGGTGTTGTTCAATGCAGGATCGTGTTGTTCAGTGCAGCATAATGTTGTTCAGTGCAGCATGGTGTTGTTCAGTGCGGCATGGTGTTGTTCAATGCGGCATGGTGTTGTTCACTGCGGGATGGTGTTGTTCAATGCGGGATCGTGTTGTTCAGTGCGGCATAATGTTGTTCAGTGCAGCATGGTGTTGTTCAGTGCGGCATGGTGTTGTTCAGTGCGACATAATGTTGTTTAGTGCGGCATAATGTTGTTCAGTGCGGCATAATGTTGTTCAGTGCGGCATGGTGTTGTTCAGTGCGGCATGGTGTTGTTCAGTGCGGCATGGTGTTGTTCAGTGCAAGATGGTGTTGTTCAGTGCGGCATGGTGTTTAATGCGGCATGGTGTTGTTCAGTGCGGGATGGTGTTGTTCAGTGCAGGATGGTGTTGTTCAGTGCGGCATGGTGTTGTTCAGTGCGGAATGGTGTTGTTCAGTGCGGCATGGTGTTGTTCAGTGCGGCATGGTGTTGTTCAGTGCAGGATGGTGTTGTTCAATGCGGGATCGTGTTGTTCAGTGCGGCATGGTGTTGTTCAGTGCAGCATGGTGTTGTTCAGTGCGGCATAATGTTGTTCAGTGCGGCATGGTGTTGTTCAGTGCGGCATGGTGTTGTTCAGTGCGGCATGGTGTTGTTCAGTGCGGCATGGTGTTGTTCAGTGCGGCATAATGTTGTCCAGTGCGCCATAATGTTGTTCAGTGCGGCATGGTGTTGTTTAGTGCGGGATGGTGTTGTTCAGTGCAGGATGGTGTTGTTCAGTGCGGCATGGTGTTGTTCAATGCGGCATGGTGTTGTTCAGTGCGGGATGGTGTTGTTCAGTGCGGCATGGTGTTGTTCAGTGCGGCATAATGTTGTTCAGTGCGGCATGGTGTTGTTCAGTGCGGCATGGTGTTGTTCAGTGCGGCATGGTGTTGTTCAGTGCGGCATGGTGTTGTTCAGTGCGGAATGGTGTTGTTCAGTGCGGCATGGTGTTGTTCAGTGCGGGATGGTGTTGTTCAATGCGGGATCGTGTTGTTCAGTGCGGGGTGGTGTTGTTAAGTGCAGGATGGTGTTGTTCAGTGCAGGATGGTGTTGTTCAGTGCGGCATGGTGTTGTTCAATGCGGCATGGTGTTGTTCAGTGCAGGATGGTGTTGTTCAGTGCAGGATGGTGTTTTTCAGTGCGGCATAATGTTGTTCAGTGCGGCATGGTGTTGTTCAGTGCGGCATGGTGTTGTTCAGTGCAGGATGGTGTTGTTCAGTGCGGCATGGTGTTGTTCAATGCGGCATGGTGTTGTTCAGTGCGGGATGGTGTTGTTCAGTGCAGGATGGTGTTGTTCAGTGCGGCATGGTGTTGTTCAGTGCGGAATGGTGTTGTTCAGTGCGGCATGGTGTTGTTCAGTGCGGCATGGTGTTGTTCAGTGCAGGATGGTGTTGTTCAATGCGGGATCGTGTTGTTCAGTGCGGCATGGTGTTGTTCAGTGCAGCATGGTGTTGTTCAGTGCGGCATAATGTTGTTCAGTGCGGCATGGTGTTGTTCAGTGCGGCATGGTGTTGTTCAGTGCGGCATGGTGTTGTTCAGTGCGGCATGGTGTTGTTCAGTGCGGCATAATGTTGTCCAGTGCGCCATAATGTTGTTCAGTGCGGCATGGTGTTGTTTAGTGCGGGATGGTGTTGTTCAGTGCAGGATGGTGTTGTTCAGTGCGGCATGGTGTTGTTCAATGCGGCATGGTGTTGTTCAGTGCGGCATGGTGTTGTTCATTTCGGCATAATGTTGTTCAGTGCGGTATAATGTTGTTTAGTGCGGCATGGTGTTGTTCAGTGCGGGATGGTGTTGTTCAGTGCGTTATAATGTTGTTCAGTGCGGCATGGTGTTGTTCAGTGCGGCATGGTGTTGTTCAGTGCGGCATGGTGTTGTTCAGTGCGGCATAATGTTGTTCAGTGCGGCATAATGTTGTTCAGTGCGGCATGGTGTTGTTCAGTGCGGGATGGTGTTGTTCAGTGCGGGATGGTGTTGTTCAGTGCGGTATGGTGTTCAATGCGGAATGGTGTTGTTCAGTGCAGGATGGTGTTGTTCAGTGCGGCATGGTGTTGTTCAGTGCGGCATAATGTTGTTTAGTGCGGCATGGTGTTGTTCAGTGCGGGATGGTGTTGTTCAGTGCGTTATAATGTTGTTCAGTGCGGCATGGTGTTGTTCAGTGCAGCGTAATGTTGTTCAGTGCGGCATGGTGTTGTTCAGTGCGGAATGGTGTTGTTCAGTGCGGCATGGTGTTGTTCAGTGCGGCATGGTGTTGTTCAGTGCAGCGTAATGTTGTTCAGTGCGGGATGGTGTTGTTCAGTGCGGCATGGTGTTCAATGCGGAATGGTGTTGTTCAGTGCAGGATGGTGTTGTTCAGTGCGGCATGGTGTTGTTCAGTGCGGCATAATGTTGTTCAGTGCGGCATGGTGTTGTTCAGTGCGGCATGGTGTTGTTCAGTGCGGCATGGTGTTGTTCAGTGCGGCATAATGTTGTTCAGTGCGGCATGGTGTTGTTCAGTGCGGCATGGTGTTGTTCAGTGCGGCATAATGTTCAGTGCGGCATAATGTTGTTCAGTGCGGCATGGTGTTGTTCAGTGCGGGATGGTGTTGTTCAGTGCAGGATGGTGTTGTTCAGTGCGGCATGGTGTTCAGTGCGGGATGGTGTCTTTCAGTGCGGCATGGTGTCGTTCAGTGCGGCATGGTGTCTTTCAGTGCGGCATGGTGTCGTTCAGTGAGGCATGGTGTTGTTCAGTGCGGCATGGTGTTGTTTAGTGCGGCATGGTGTTGTTCAGTGCGGGATGGTGTTGTTCAGTGTGGCATGGTGTTCAGTGCGGCATGGTGTTGTTCAGTGCGGTATCGTGTTGTTCAGTGCGGTATCGTGTTTCTCAGTGCGGTATCGTGTTTTTCAGTGCAGTATCGTTGTGTTGTTCGTATTGTGTTTAACACTTAGCCTCTAACACTTAGCCTCTAACACTTAGCCTCTAGCATCTAGAAGGTATATAAATAGGAAGGAAGGACTCACCGGTGACGTCTTCGCCCACGTCCAAGCGTTGTACTTTGTATTTTCATCCTTCTGACAGTGGAAAACATAGCCAACAAACACCGTGGAACCTAAACGAATGAAAGAAAACTATCATTTGGCCACAACCAACATTCACAGATACAACACAATGTGACGTGCGGGGTTGAGGTTAAAGGTTGAGTGCAGGGCCCTCGTTTTAAACTACTTTTTTGAAAAGGATTGGGAACAAGTAAGACGTATTTAATTTATTTAATGGGAAGTAGTAAGAGCTATTGAATTTAATCTATGTATTATATTCTATTGTATTGTATTCTGTTGTATTCTTTTGGATTGTATTCACACTAACCCCACTAAAACTTCAGCCCACAAAAACTCGCCTCTGGCGCCTAGCCTCTGGCACTTAGCCTCTAACACTTAGCCTTTAACACTTAGCCTTTAACACTTAGCCTTTAACACTTAGCCTAGAAGGTGAATAAATAGGGTTAAAGGTTGAGTGAAGGGACCTCGTTTTAAACTACTTTTTTGTAAAGGAGTGGGAACAAGTAAGACGTATTTAATTTATTTAATGGGAAGTAGTAAGACTTATTAAATTTATTTAATCTACTTTTCTTCCCAGGCAAAATTTGGATCTATTCTACATTACTTGGCAACAACATACTCTGTAACAGATTAGGCAGTATAATCATATCTGTTAACTTGAGAGTGCCCACACTCAATCTACTTATCGTGATGTTTTAAATCAATTACTGTTAGACATTATTTGTCTGATAATCTACCAAATCTTTGAATTGAAGAATTTGTGATTTAATTAATAGCTTGTTGTTATGTTAAGGGTAATCAGACTTGTATATAATTCTAATGGCCTTCTTTTGAAAACTATTCTGAATTACAACTTTGGATCTTATATTACTTTGCAACAATCTACTCCGTGACAGATTAGGCAGTATAATCACATATGTTAACTTCAGTGCCCACACTGTATTTATTTATGGTTATTTGTTAAATCAAGTACTGTTAGACATGAAATAGGAAGTGTTTAACATAAATGTTATGGCTACTCACCATTGTAGCTCGCTCCTGGTCAATGATACGAGCCTCTTCTTGCAGTGGAAAACTTGCAGCCAACAAACACCGTGGAACCTAAAGGAATGAAATTAAACATTAACATTTCGCCTCGACCAATTTTCACACGTACAACGCAACGCGGCTACACTTCTGCTATTACAAACGTAAATCTCCTTAAACACAATGAGTGTTACTTACCGTGTACGCTCTAGACGGTCCAGTTGCAAGCAGAAAATAAAGATATTTCTGTTGATAATCGTCGCTGCTCAGTGGCTCACGGCCATCGCGCCAACAGATTTGAATTTTGGCGGAGGTTCGGGCAATTACGTCATATCCACGGCACATGACTGCGACGTAATACCCGCTTATCTGAAACGGCAGTTAAAAGTAGAGTTACATCAAGTTTTCTTGGAACCTAAACGAATGAAAGAAAACTATCATTTGGCCACAACCAACATTCACAGATACAACACAACGTGCGGGGTTGGGGTTAAAGATTGAGTGAAGGGCCCTCGTTTTAAACTACTGTTTTGAAAAGGAGTGGGAACAAGTAAGACGTATTTAATTTATTTAATGGGAAGTAGTAAGACTTATTAAATTTATTTAATCTACTTTTCTTCCCAGGCAAAATTTGATGTGCTGCAATTCCAAATTTCCAAAGTGAATGAAGGAATGAAGTCCTTTAAATTATGATTTTGTATAAATACTAGGCATTAACACAAAATCGACGGCACAAAATGGGCAGACTTTACTTGTTTGAAAAGGACTGGTTACAAGACAGACTTTTTTAATTTATTTAATGGGAAGAAGACTTATTTAGTTTAATTGATCTATTTTTGTTCCCTGCCAAAATTCGATTTGCTGCAATTCCAAATTTCCAAAGTGAATGAAGGAAAGAAGTCGTTTAAATTATGATTTTGTTTAAATACTAGGCATAGACACAAAATCTACGGCACAAAATGGGCAGACTTTACTTGTTTGAAGAGGACTGGTTACAAGACAGACTTTTCTGATTTATTTAATGGGAAGAGGACTTATTTAGTTTATTTAATCTATTTTTGTTCCCTGGCAAAATTGGATTTGCTGAAATTGTATTTTGCCAAATCTCGATTTGAGACCTGATAGGAAGTATTAAACGCTTAGTTAAATCAATACAAGTTGGTAATAAGAGCGAGTAATGTTGGTTGAACCGATGAATGAAGGTTGAAAGCAATTTAAATTATGACTTTGTATAAATACTAGATATTAACAGAACATCTACTGCGCAAAATGGGCAGAGTTTACTTGTTTGAGAAGGAGTGGCTTATTCAAAACTAAGATTTATGTAATCTGTTTGTTCCCAGGCAAAATTGGATGTGATGCAATTCCAAATTTCACCACATGATGGTGCCCAATTTTGACTTCATAGGACATATTAAACACTTAGCTTGTTATTATGTTCAAGGTAATCAGATTTGTTTATCATTCTAATGGCCTCTTCAAAACTATTCTGGATTACTACTTTGGATCTATTCTACATTACTTGGCAACAACATACTCTGTAACAGATTAGGCAGTATAATCACATATGTTAACTTGAGAGTGCCCACACTCAATCTACTTATCGTGATGTGTTAAATCAATTACTGTTAGACATTATTTGTCTGATAATCTACCAAATCTTTGAATTGAAGAATTTGTGATTTAATTAATAGCTTGTTCAGGGTAATCAGACTTGTATATAATTCTAATGGCCTTCTTTTGAAAACTATTCTGAATTACAACTTTGGATCTTATATTACTTTGCAACAATCTACTCCGTGACAGATTAGGCAGTATAATCACATATGTTAACTTCAGTGCCCACACTGTATTTATTTATGGTTATTTGTTAAATCAAGTACTGTTAGACATGAAATAGGAAGTGTTTAACATAAATGTTATGGCTACTCACCATTGTAGCTCGCTCCTGGTCAATGATACGAGCCTCTTCTTGCAGTGGAAAACTTGCAGCCAACAAACACCGTGGAACCTAAAGGAATGAAATTAAACATTAACATTTCGCCTCGACCAATTTTCACACGTACAACGCAACGCGGCTACACTTCTGCTATTACAAACGTAAATCTCCTTAAACACAATGAGTGTTACTTACCGTGTACGCTCTAGACGGTCCAGTTGCAAGCAGAAAATAAAGATATTTCTGTTGATAATCGTCGCTGCTCAGTGGCTCACGGCCATCGCGCCAACAGATTTGAATTTTGGCGGAGGTTCGGGCAATTACGTCATATCCGCGGCATTTGACTGCGACGTAATACCCGCTTATCTGAAACGGCAGTTAAAAGTAGAGTTACATCAAGTTTTCTTGGAACCTAAACGAATGAAAGAAAACTATCATTTGGCCACAACCAACATTCACAGATACAACACAACGTGCGGGGTTGAGGTTAAAGATTGAGTGAAGGGCCCTCGTTTTAAACTACTGTTTTGAAAAGGAGTGGGAACAAGTAAGACGTATTTAATTTATTTAATGGGAAGTAGTAAGACTTATTAAATTTATTTAATCTACTTTTCTTCCCAGGCAAAATTTGATGTGCTGCAATTCCAAATTTCCAAAGTGAATGAAGGAATGAAGTCCTTTAAATTATGATTTTGTATAAATACTAGGCATTAACACAAAATCGACGGCACAAAATGGGCAGACTTTACTTGTTTGAAAAGGACTGGTTACAAGACAGACTTTTTTAATTTATTTAATGGGAAGAAGACTTATTTAGTTTAATTGATCTATTTTTGTTCCCTGCCAAAATTCGATTTGCTGCAATTCCAAATTTCCAAAGTGAATGAAGGAAAGAAGTCGTTTAAATTATGATTTTGTTTAAATACTAGGCATAGACACAAAATCTACGGCACAAAATGGGCAGACTTTACTTGTTTGAAGAGGACTGGTTACAAGACAGACTTTTCTGATTTATTTAATGGGAAGAGGACTTATTTAGTTTATTTAATCTATTTTTGTTCCCTGGCAAAATTGGATTTGCTGAAATTGTATTTTGCCAAATCTCGATTTGAGACCTGATAGGAAGTATTAAACGCTTAGTTAAATCAATACAAGTTGGTAATAAGAGCGAGTAATGTTGGTTGAACCGATGAATGAAGGTTGAAAGCAATTTAAATTATGACTTTGTATAAATACTAGATATTAACAGAACATCTACTGCGCAAAATGGGCAGAGTTTACTTGTTTGAGAAGGAGTGGCTTATTCAAAACTAAGATTTATGTAATCTGTTTGTTCCCAGGCAAAATTGGATGTGATGCAATTCCAAATTTCACCACATGATGGTGCCCAATTTTGACTTCATAGGACATATTAAACACTTAGCTTGTTATTATGTTCAAGGTAATCAGATTTGTTTATCATTCTAATGGCCTCTTCAAAACTATTCTGGATTACTACTTTGGATCTATTCTACATTACTTGGCAACAACATACTCTGTAACAGATTGGGCAGTATAATCACATATGTTAACTTGAGAGTGCCCACACTCAATCTACTTATCGTGATGTGTTAAATCAATTACTGTTAGACATTATTTGTCTGATAATCTACCAAATCTTTGAATTGAAGAATTTGTGATTTAATTAATAGCTTGTTCAGGGTAATCAGACTTGTATATAATTCTAATGGCCTTCTTTTGAAAACTATTCTGAATTACAACTTTGGATCTTATATTACTTTGCAACAATCTACTCGGTGACAGATTAGGCAGTATAATCACATATGTTAACTTCAGTGCCCACACTGTATTTATTTATGGTTATTTGTTAAATCAAGTACTGTTAGACATGAAATAGGAAGTGTTTAACATAAATGTTATGGCTACTCACCATTGTAGCTCGCTCCTGGTCAATGATATGAGCCTCTTCTTGCAGTGGAAAACTTGCAGCCAACAAACACCGTGGAACCTAAAGGAATGAAATTAAACATTAACATTTCGCCCGGACCAACATTCACACGTACAACGCAACGCGGCTACACTTCTGCTATTACAAACGTAAATCTCCTTAAACACAACGAGTGTTACTTACCGTGTACGCTCTAGGCAAAATTGGATGTGATGCAATTCCAAATCTATCTGAAACGGCAGTTAAAAGTAGAGTTACATCAAGTTTTCTTTTTTAATCAACACAATCATTTACAACCGTTGACCAGAAAGAATCGTCGAAATTCGACGTCCCCCACAAACGCCACGCTCACTCGCTTTTCAGGGCAACAAAAGTACTTCTTTTTAAAAACGATGAGTTGTACTTACCGTGTACGCTCTGGACGGTCCAGTTGCAAGCAGAAAATAAAAATATTTCTCTTGTTAGTCGTATGTTACCATCCGCTGTGTCTTTGTCAACATCGCCGCCATTTTCCTACTTCCTGCTGCGAGCCACGCCCACGGATTTAAATTTGGGCGGAAGCTCTTTCCATTGGCGTCGTTTTCGCGTATAGCAAATCCGATTGGTTGGGAAGGGGGCACGGTTATGCAGCCGAGGAGTCCTGTGATCGGTGGGATGTAAAGTAGGCGTCGACGTCACGTCCGCGTCACGTGACCACGACGTGGCAGACGTCAAATAGCAACCGCTGTTTTGTTTAGTAGACTTACAGTTGTTATGCATTGACATAATGGCGCACACACCAAATAGATTTAAATAAATTAAATAATTCTTCTGCCCACTCTCTTTTAAACAAGTTAACTCTCCCCGCGGATTTGAATTCCGGCGAAAGTTACGCCCATCGACGTCACGTATGTCACGTGACCACGACGTGGCAGATGTCATATAGCAACCGCTGTTTTGTTTAGTAGATTTACAGTTGTTATGCATTGGCATAATGGTGTGCACTCAAAATAGATTTAAATAAATTAAATATTTCTTCTGCCTACTCCCTTTTAAACAAGTTAACTCTGCCCACGTCCATTGACGTCTTGTCTGCGTCACGTGACCACGACGTAGCGACGTCATATAGTAACCGCTGTTTTGACCAGTAGACTTAGTTATTATGCGTTGACATAATGGCGCACTGGTTAGCATGGCCACCTCTTAAGCATGATGATGCGGGTTCGACGCCTGATCAATGTTAGCATGGAGTGAGCTGAAGTGCATGGCGCTGAAGATTTGAATCTTTGAAATGCGCTGAGGTCTGACATATCAGGCAGAATGGTTTGCCATCACGTTCAACAAAAAATAGAAACTTTCCCACTCTGATTAAAACGTCCTGTGTTCATCTACGTATTTTCGTTTTGCTGTGCATCTTTTCCCTGCCATTTCGAGAGCCCAATTGACACTCATAGTTTAAAGAAATGTGTTTGCCCATCCTACTTTGTGGAATTTCACCACATGCGCTTTTGACCAAAATACCAAATTGAACTCAAGTGAAGCCAACACGCAACACCCCCCCCCCCCCCCCCCCACACACACACACACACACACACACAATGTTGATATGAACATAAAAGAGCCGCATGCGGTTCGGGAGTTGCGGCTTGGCCAAACCTGTACTATACAACTTTATTTGTATAAAATTTTCACAACAGCTGTCACACAAACAAAGCGGGAAAAACCGAAGACGTGCGTGTTCCGCCCACGCTGGATTTATTTGCACCTTTGAAAAGACACCGTATTGCCGCAGATGTGGCAAAGAGTACTTTTGGGCATCTGAGACGGAAGGATGTCCAAAGCATCACGTCACCTGCTCTGGTAGGCATGGTGGTGGGACGTTGAGGTCAACCGCTTTGGGGTTGGCTGACTCTTTGATCGCAGGATGCCACACACTTGAAGACAGAAGCAGAAAAGCAGAGCTAAATGCAAAATGTACTCACCGGTGATTCCAATTTTTTTCCCCCCTGAAGAAACAGCTGGACGGGTGGCCCCGGCTGGCCAGTGGGACTCTTGTTATTCTGACCCTTTTTAGTGCGCGTTTGGGGCAACAACCGTTTTTTGTGGCGCTCTCTTCTGGTTCAAAAGTGCCCTGCATGTGAATTTGCTTTTCCTGCCTTCTGATTGGATGAGCGCCGGTGTGACGCGGTGCCTCTGTCACCGTGGCGGGGGGTATACGTTGGCATCGGAGCGTCTGCCAACGTCTGAGACCGGCTGGCAGTGTATCGGAGGTGTCGAGTGCGGTGCCGCTGGAGCTCACTCACCAGCTGGTGTTGGGGCCACAGAATGAAGGCCAAGGAGAAGAATAGAAAGAGAAACAGAAACTTCTCCTCCAATTGTTTGATTTGTCTCTTCTGAGCTTCGATGAATTCTTTCAGCTCTTTGTTCCTCTAGGACGGACAAATGGAAAGTGGCATTCAAAAGCCAGTAAGCGTGCAAGTAAGTGCCGGGCTGGCTTTGGGCCCTTACCTGTTGCGCGCTGTGCAGCAGATCCATTCTCTCTTGGAGGATGCAAGCGTCGCGCTCCCTCAACTCGCACATCAGGGCTCGCTTCCATTGGTCCACGGCGCTCCTAAGCTCTTCTCTCTGATCCGCCGTCAGCACGTCATTCACGCCAGCGTGGCTGGCTTTTTCGCCGTCCGTGGCGGGGCAGTCCCGCTGCGGTAGCGCCTCGTACAACATGGCCTCCAGCTCCAGGATCCTCTGGGCCGCAATCCTCGTCCATCAGTGGTCCGGCGGGAGATTTGAGGGCGGCTTACCTTATGAGCCTGGTCCATGGAACACTTCCTGAAGTCCAACTCTTCATCCAGGTAGCCCTTCTGCTTGCAGAACATATCCTAGCACAGCTCAAGGTCAGAATTGTTGGGGCACATTGCCGGAGTTCCCCTTGGCTGATGTCGCGTGTCTGTCTACCTTCTCACTTTCAATGTCCAACATCTTCTGTTGAAGTGCTGACTTGGTCACTTTGATGTATTCTAACCACTGAGGAAAGGCTGCTGTCACATAAGCAGAATGCGAGAGCGTGCGTGGACGTGCGCGTTACCTTCTCGGCTAGGGTGAGAAGGGTCCTGGCGTGAATCACGACCACCTGCTCCTCGTTGGTGAGATTCTGCAAGAGCCCAAAGGCACAGCGTCAACAAGCTTCTTTCAGCGCAAAGCCTTCCAAAAGTCACATTTGAGCCGCCGAGTCTCGTGGAGTGCGAACATAAGGAGTTCGACATACACTTACGGCGTTATAGCCCAGGATGTCCAGCTTCTTCATCAGATCACTGATGACGATGTCCGGGGGAAAGGCGCAAGGAGCAATGTAAGGTGTTCTGGGACCTCGGGTTAAGGTTAGGGTTGCGAGGGACGCCTTACGTACGCTCACGCCCTCGGCCTCGCAGTAGATCTGCAAAGGGCTGAGGCCGTCTGGGAAACGGACTTGCAGAAACTTCAAGACGGGGGAGCGCCACTCCCTCTCCTGAAAGGCAGAGGCATGCATCCGTCCGTCCGTCCGTCCGTCCGTCACATCTCTGGCCTCAACACGCTTGTGCGAGTCTTCCCACCTCCAGCTCCAGGATGCGGAACTCAAGCAGTTCGTTTTGGTCTCGGATATCCTGGATGTGCTCTTTCAGACGCGCTTCTTCCGCCTCCATCCGCCTGACCTGAAAAGACAGTCAGACCTCATCTGCGGGGCTTCCCGACAGGTGTGACGCCAAGCGACTCCGCCCAGCGCCTTTCTTTCCGTCACCTTTTCGGCCAACTGCTGATTGCTCTGACGCAGCAGCTGCTTCTCCTCCACCCACTTGACATTCTAGAAGAGACAAACGCGTGGACAGCTTTGGAATGTTGTGTCATTTTCATCCACAAATTCTTTGGTTGACTGGAAAATGACATTTGCTTTTCTCCGCATTTTCCCAGCCACGTTCGGGGGGGGGGGGGGGGGGGGGGTTGGTCCAGTAATGCCAGACGGATGAGTGACTGAAGAATGTAGCTATTTTGTCTGAGAAAAAGGTGTGCTCATTGATGAGCTTACCTGTCCTTGTTGCTTCAGCGCTGACTCCAGATCTGCTACTCTGCTTTGATAGTGACCCATTTCTACCATCAGCTTTTCTCTGGTCTGAAAGGAGGAGGAGGGAGGCTCCTCCTCCTCCTTTCAGACCAGAGAACACCCGAGGCTGGGTGAGAACGGGGAGGCTGCGACCCGGCCGGGGGTTGCGGGAAGGGGCGCCACCTTGATCTCCTTCTCGGCGTCGTAGTCCCCTTTCGCTGGTCTGGGCTAGCAGAGCGTAGGCTCGTTGCAGCGCTTGATATTCTTGCGTCAGCTGGCGGTAGCGAAGCTCCGCCTCTTCATGCACACACCAATGCAACACAGCACTAGTACCAGAATCAGTCAGACCGGCGACAAAGCACCCGCGACGCAAAGACGAGTCCGATTCCAGGCTGAAGAGGAATGTTTGGTGCCAATACGCTGGCAGAAATGGCGGGCTACCTCTTCGGGTTCCGTGTCGGGGGTTCTGTCGGTGTGAAAAGACAAGGACGATCCGTCCGAGTCCACCAACACGTCTTCGTCGTAGCCGTAAAATGTTTCGATGACCTGCGGGCGCGGAAGCAAACATCTCTCTGAACAAACTGAAGCGACACCTCACGATGAATCGACGAGAGGAACGATAGCGAGAAAAAGGCCATTTCATCTTGCGCAACACCAAGCAGCCGCAAACAAACAGACTCACCTTGCAGGACCTCACGCTTTGTTCCTCCTCAGAGATTCTCGACGTCGGTATCGTAGCAGCAAATCTCTCTCCTGTCGACACAAATAATCCGCCTTTGAGATTCTTTGGATGCAAAGGGAACGAACGGCTCCGGCGCAGAAACAAACGCGACTCACAATGACATTTCTGACATGAGCTCCTGTCTCCAGAGCCTGAAAAACACGTCACCGGCGATGATTGGAGGGACGCTCGTCTTTTCCAAAAGTGACAACTACAGGGTGTGTCAGGGTTTTCCAGATTATCTTTATCGTATCATTGTGTTGCTTTGACTTTGACTGCGACCTGTAATAAATAATATTATTTATCCCTTATTTATCCCTATCGCTTATCCCTTCCTACACAAAGTCGTAAAACACCCCTTGCTATGTTTTGACTAGAGGTCAAGGGCTTCCTCTATTCAATCCACTCTTACACCCACCCTGTTTCTCTTAATTAAAATGCTCGTGCAGGAGCCGAGAGTCAGACTTCATTCGTACAACGGATGGACTCTCCACCTGCAGGTGTCCAAAAGAACTTACTTGTCTCCCGTGTGGTTCTTGCAAAATAAGTTGGAGCGAGCGCAACTCTAACAGGGTGCATTTTGCCACTAGCTGCCTACGGACAATGACGTCGCGCTCGCGGCTCATGGTTGACGGGCTGAGCAGCCGGGCAAGTCCGTCGTTTTCAGCGCACAGCGAGTGGCAAAGGCGCTGACAAAACGGGAGCTTTGAGCTGCTGAAAACGGCAAAACAAGTCTAAAGCGTGTTCAAACGCGTGCGCACAATGCTCCTGCTTGAAAGGTCGGAATTTAAGGGGCCAATTTTTTGGATGGCGGCCGCCGGCCAAGCTTTGGACGGAAAAGGTTTCCTGGCGACAGCGAGCGAGCGCGGCGCTGCCGTACGTGCACCGAGTCGCCTGCCTGAAGACCTTGGACAAGTCGTCGATGATGTGCCGCTGCTCCACAACTTGAAGGAACTCCATTTCACCGTCCTGCTGGCCGCAACCGCGGTCCAGGTCATTGAGCGAACTAGGCCTTCTCTGTGGAACACAAATGCAGTGGACTCTGTTGGCACGCCGCCGTTGTCCGCGTCGACTTACCAAGCTTGCCATCTCCTCGTTCTCCTGGGTGACAAAGCGCACTTTGTTTTCAAGGCGACACAGCACCAGCGAGAGTTCTTCATTCTTCCTGCTCAGGCGTTTGTTTTTGTACAGGAGTGGCAGAAACTGGCTTTCTGTTTCTCTCAGTCGCTTTAGCTGCAAGCATGAAGTGCGGGATGTGAAAGACGCACAACACGCGGGCCAGAACGTATCCATTCCTTTTGCATCGGTTTGAACGGAATCGTGGCTTTGGCTCCCAATAAAAGACATCTACCAGGCAACCGACTCGCCGCGCCGCTCAACTAATAAGCAAGCGCAATGGGTGCCTCGCTGGATGGCGCGCATCAAACGTAGCGCAAACCTTCAAGCGTGCCGTCAATAAATTACCAGTTCATTGCGCTCTTCAGAAAGCAGGGCGTTTCGATCCTCCAGTTTCCTGATGACTGCGCTGAGCTCAGCGATTTTCAGATGAAACCGTCGCGTGTCCCGATCCTCCTGAGACTGAAAACGCCCCGCAACACACACACACAAGCACTCGTTCAAAGTTCAAAACTGTTTTTGTGCTACCTTCCTCCAGCAACGAACTAAGTCATGCGTACTGCAAGTGTGTGATGAGGTGGCTTACGCAATGAAGAGGATTGCTAGTAGCGGCGTTGACCCCACTTCCAGGGTAGTTTAGGCCCGCCCTTTGGGAATCCCTCAGGGCAGCGATCTGCTGCTCGGCAGCCTGAGTCTGCAGCTGAAGGCGGTGGACGTGGCCGGCCCCAGGGCTTCATCCAAAACACTAACCGCTCTGTCTTTCAGCTTGATCTCATCCGTCTGGATGTACAAACGGGGAGCGCTCAGGCAGGCGGGCAAACTCATTTGCCAGAATTGTGACAAAAACAAAGAGAGCAACCGGCCAATTTTTTTCTGGAATCGACTAGAACACCTTTGCTGTGACAAAAGCGAAGCGAGCAACCGGACATTTTCTTCTTGTGAAATAGAATAGAATAGAATGCCTTAGGTGTCATTGCACTGCAGGTATACAACGAAATTGGGAACATAGCCACGCACCGCGCATCTGATCAGTCCTACCAGTCGGCGGATCTCCCTCTCGCAGTCTCTCTTGGTTCGGCTCAGCTCCTCCCGATGCTGGTGATGAGCCGATCGGAGCTCGGCC
Organism: Syngnathus floridae; assembly: GCF_059516105.1. Classification (NCBI taxonomy): domain Eukaryota; kingdom Metazoa; phylum Chordata; class Actinopteri; order Syngnathiformes; family Syngnathidae; genus Syngnathus; species Syngnathus floridae. The sequence goes on along the minus strand of NC_142423.1, from coordinate 69,467 downwards.
GCTCGGGACTGCCAGGCCTGCTGGGCCGCTGCCAGGGCTTCTTCCGCGCTCCTGGTGGAGGCGACACCGCTCGGTCTCCCGACACCGCCGCGTCTCCTCCACCTCCGCCAGCAAAGCGCCCCCCCTCCTCACCTGAGCAGACATTGCGCCACACCGGGCCGTTGAGACCGCAACGGAGCGCCGCGACGCTTACTGGGGACAAGCTACACAATACGGTAGCGGCCGCATCGAAGCCCGACGTGGCGTGCGGATAGTCAGACACGGATAGAGCGGATCACCTTGTCCATGGAGCCGTCCCTCAGGCTGAGGACCAAGGCATTCAGTCGCTGGATCTCTCCATCTTTGATTTTGATCACTCTCATCAGCTCCATTTCATGCTGCCGCAGTAATGTCTCCCTGGTAATGGCTAACTCTTTCTGCTTCTCCTCATGGAGTTTGCTTTTGAGTTCCGTCATGGCGGCGGTGGCACGGTGGTGCTCCGCCCGCAGGTCCTGACTTCTCTCTCTCTCCAGACAGCTGACCTGACATGACTTAGACTTAGACAAACTTTATTGTCATCTTGTCTGCACATGGTGCATACAAAACGAAATTCCGTTGCATACGTCTTACAACAAAGTAGTGATATTGCAGTTGAATAGAAGTAACATATCCTATGAAAATATATATATATACATATATACTATATATATATATATATATATATTAAAAATAAGTATAAAGTGCAGCAGTGATAATTATGCAATAGTGCAAGTAGGCAAAACAGTATTCAAGAGTGTGCAGAGGAATGCTAAACCATGTATTAAACTTCTATTTAAAGGGTTTATACAAGTTCAGTAAAGTTGGTAGTGCGAGATAGTGCAAGATAGAGGTCCGTAGTGTCATAAAGTACAGTTCTGTGAATGTGTGATGCAGAGTTCAGTTTAGAGCTCAACAGTTCTAGTGTTCAACAGTCTGATGACAGCAGGGAAAAAGCTGTTGCAGAACCTGGTGGACCTGCAGCGGATGCTGCAAACCTCTTCCCAGAGGGCAGCAGGGAGAACAGTCCATGGTGGGGGTGTGATGGGTCATTGATGATGTTACGGGCACGGGACATGCAGCGCTGAGATGAAATGTCCTGAATGGACGGAAGAGGAGCCCCTATGATCCTCTCTGCTGTCCTCACCACTCTCCTCACGTTCTTCCAATCGGAGGCGGTGCAGCCTCCACACCACACAGAGAGACAGCTTGTCAGAATGCTCTCTATGGTGCTCCTGTAGAACGTCCTCATGATGGGTGGGGGCAGGTGGGCTCTCCTCATCCTCCGCAGGAAGTACAAGCGCTTCTGTGCCCTCTTGACCAGTGCCGTAGTGTTCATAGTCCAGGTGAGGTCTTCTGTGATGTGGACCCCCAGGAATTTGGTGGTGCTGACCACCTCCACAGCTGAGCTGTTGATGATCAGTGGAGCGTGGTGAGGCTGTTTTTTCCTGAAGTCGACGATGATCTCCTTCATCTTCTCCTCATTCAGGATCAGGCTGTTTTCTCTGCACCAGCCCACCAGCTGCTCCACCTCCTCTCTGTAGTCCAGGTCGTTGTTGTCTCTGATGAGCCCCACCACCGTTGTGTCGTCTGCTGACTTCACGATGTGATTGGTGGTGAACCTGAGGACGCAGTCGTGTGTCATCAGGGTGCACAGCAGGGGGCTCAGGACGCAGCCCTGAAGGGAGCCTGTGCTGAGGGTGATGACATCAGAGGTGTTCTGTCCGACCCGGACTGACTGAGGTCTGTTGGTGAGGAAGTCTAGCAGCCAGTTGCGAAGGGGGGTGTTGAAGCCCAGGTGTTCCAATTTTCCTACCAGATGCTGTGGGATGATGGTGTTAAACGCTGAGCTGAAGTCCAGGAACAGCCTCCGCACATGGGTGTTCTTCTCCTCCAGGTGAGCCAGGCTCAGGTGAAGAACGGAGGAGATGGCGTCCTGAGTGGAGCGGTTTTGCCGGTCGGCAAACTGGAACGGGTCAAATAATAGGGGGAGTCTGGAAACGATGTGACCTTTAAGCAGCCTTTCGAAGCACTTCATCATAACCGGAGTCAGTGCAACAGGCCGGTAATCATTAAATGAGGTGATTTGAGGTTTCTTCGGCACCGGAATGATGGAGGCAGTCTTAAAGCACGCCGGCACTGTGGCTTGGCCCAGCGAGGTGTTAAAAATGTCTGTGATGACCCCAGCCAGATGACTTGCACATTCCCTGAACACACGCCCAGGAATGTTGTCGGGGCCAGGGGCCTTACAGGGGTTGACTCTCCTCAGGGTCTTCAACACATCGGCGGAGTCAAGGCAGAGTACCTCCTCTTCCTGATGGGGGACAGTTTTAACTGCTGGAGTGCCGTTTAGTGCCTCGAACCTCCCAAAGAAGTTATTTAGACCATTTAGAAAGTCAGCATCAACTACACCCACCGGGGGGGGGGAGGGTGAGTTGTAGTCTGTAATCGCCCGTATGCCTTGCCACATACTCCTGATGTTTTTGACGTCGTGGAAACGATCCTGAAATTTTCGACTGCGGTCTCGCTTCGCTATCCTGATGGCACGGTTCAAGTTGGCTCTCGCTGTCCTCAGTGTCTCCTTGTCGCCAGACTTGAAGGCAGAGTTCCGCGCTCGTAGCGTTTGACGTACCTCCTCAGTCATCCAGGGTCGTTGGTTGCCCCGGGTGATGATATTCTTAGTGGTGCTGACGTCCTCGGTGCATTTGTTGATGTAGGCTGACACAGTCATGGCACACGCATGTCTAATCTACATCGGGAAAACTGGGAGGGAGGGAGGCAGGCAGGGAGGCAGGCAGGGAGGCAGGCAGGGAGGCAGGCAGTGTCTGTCTGTTGAGGTTTTCACCTTGTTCTTCTCCTGCTGAAGTTCTAACTGGACGTCCATCAGTTTGGTTCTCAGCTCGTCATTGGCGGCCTGAAGGGCGTCCGTTCGCTCCGCCTTGGCCCGCCCTGCCGGAGCTCGTTTGGACATCTCTTACTCGAGTCTCGCCCGGTCGTCAGTCAGAGATCACAACATTTGTACCTGGAGAGCACAAACGCAGCGCTGTTTTCCACTGGCTTCGAACTCAACTTCAATCGGTACCGTAACTTACAACATCATAAACATAGAACTAGCTTGACTTATTCATTGAATAAATGCATTTGGTTCTTCAAAACTGCATCACGCAACATAGCGTGACCGAGACGGCCGTTATCCACCTGCGTGAAGTTATTTGGTGAAATGAATGAGATGTTTAAGACACCATCGTTCTGTCTCTATGTAGATGAAGGGAAATAATCGATTGCTGAAGGTCCAAAGGTGTTGTGATAAACAAATAAACATATTAGTGATTAGTGACATATTTATGATAAACATATTAGGCAGGATAATCACATATGTTAACGTGACTGCCCACACTGTATTTATTTATGGTTATTTGTTAAATCGAGTACTGTTAGACATGAAATAGGAAGTGTTTAACATAAATGGAAGACGAAAGGGGTACTCACCATTGTAGCTCCTGCTGGTCAATGATACGAGCCTCTTCTTGCAGTGGAAAACATACAGCCAACAAACACCGTGGAACCTAAAGGAATGAAATTAAACATTAACATTTAGCCTCAACCAACATTCACAGATACAACGCAACGCAAACTACACAAACGTAAATCTTTTTAAACACAATGAGTTGTACTTACCGTGTACGCTCTAGACGGTCCACTTGCAAGCAGAAAATAAAGATATTTCTGTTGATAATCGTCGTGTTTGTATCCGGTGTCTCGCTCAAGGCCATTGCGCCCACAGATTTGAATTTTGGCGAGAGTTCAGCCTATTGACGTCATTTCCGCGGTGTAATACCCGCATATCTGAAACGGCAAAGTTAAGAGTAGAGTTAAATAAAGTTTTTAGTCAACGCAATAATTTACAACCGTTGACCAGTCGAAATAATCGTCGAAATTTGGCGTCTGTGGCTGGAAGCAGACGCCGAGTTCGACATTCCTCCCAAACGCCACACTCCCTCGCTTTTCAGGGCTAAAAAAAAACAGTTGTAATTACCTTGTACGCTCTAGACGGTCAAGTTGCAAGCTGAAAACAAAAATATTTGCCTTGTTAGTCATCGTGTTACTAACCGCTGTGTCTTGTTTGCCAGAACTGCCGCTTTCCTACTTCCTGTTGCAAGCCACGCCCACGGATTATAATTTTGCCGTGAGTTCCGCCTATTGACGTCATGTCCGCGTCACATGACTGCGACGTAATATTATCTAAAACTGTTTGTGCGGTATTGTGTTGTTCTGTGCGGTATTGTGTTATTCTGTGCGGCGTCGTGTTGTTCTGTGCGGCGTCGTGTTGTTCAGTGCGACGTCGTGTTGTTCAGTGCGGCATGGTGTTGTTCAGTGCGGCATGGTGTTGTTCAGTGCGGCATGGTGTTGTTCAGTGCGGCATGGTGTTGTTCAGTGCGGCATAATGTTGTTCAGTGCGCCATAATGTTGTTCAGTGCGGCATGGTGTTGTTCAGTGCGGCATGGTGTTGTTCAGTGCGGCATAATGTTGTTCAGTGCGCCATAATGTTGTTCAGTGCGGCATGGTGTTGTTCAGTGCGGGATGGTGTTGTTCAGTGCAGGATGGTGTTGTTCAGTGCGGCATGGTGTTGTTCAATGCGGCATGGTGTTGTTCAGTGCGGGATGGTGTTGTTCAGTGCGGCATGGTGTTGTTCAGTGCGGCATAATGTTGTTCAGTGCGGCATGGTGTTGTTCAGTGCGGCATGGTGTTGTTCAGTGCGGCATGGTGTTGTTCAGTGCGGCATGGTGTTGTTCAGTGCGGAATGGTGTTGTTCAGTGCGGCATGGTGTTGTTCAGTCCGGGATGGTGTTGTTCAATGCGGGATCGTGTTGTTCAGTGCGGGGTGGTGTTGTTCAGTGCGGGATGGTGTTGTTCAGTGCGGCATGGTGTTGTTCAATGCGGCATGGTGTTGTTCAGTGCGGGATGGTGTTGTTCATTGCGGCATAGTGTTGTTCAGTGCGGCATGGTGTTGTTCAGTGCGGCATGGTGTTGTTCAGTGCGGCATGGTGTTGTTCACTGCGGCATAATGTTGTTCAGTGCGGCATGGTGTTGTTCAGTGTGGAAAGGTGTTGTTCAGTGCAGGATGGTGTTGTTCAGTGCGGCATGGTGTTGTTCAATGCAGGATCGTGTTGTTCAGTGCAGCATAATGTTGTTCAGTGCAGCATGGTGTTGTTCAGTGCGGCATGGTGTTGTTCAATGCGGCATGGTGTTGTTCACTGCGGGATGGTGTTGTTCAATGCGGGATCGTGTTGTTCAGTGCGGCATAATGTTGTTCAGTGCAGCATGGTGTTGTTCAGTGCGGCATGGTGTTGTTCAGTGCGACATAATGTTGTTTAGTGCGGCATAATGTTGTTCAGTGCGGCATAATGTTGTTCAGTGCGGCATGGTGTTGTTCAGTGCGGCATGGTGTTGTTCAGTGCGGCATGGTGTTGTTCAGTGCAGGATGGTGTTGTTCAGTGCGGCATGGTGTTGTTCAATGCGGCATGGTGTTGTTCAGTGCGGGATGGTGTTGTTCAGTGCAGGATGGTGTTGTTCAGTGCGGCATGGTGTTGTTCAGTGCGGAATGGTGTTGTTCAGTGCGGCATGGTGTTGTTCAGTGCGGCATGGTGTTGTTCAGTGCAGGATGGTGTTGTTCGATGCGGGATCGTGTTGTTCAGTGCGGCATGGTGTTGTTCAGTGCGGCATGGTGTTGTTCAGTGCGGCATAATGTTGTTCAGTGCGGCATGGTGTTGTTCAGTGCGGCATGGTGTTGTTCAGTGCGGCATGGTGTTGTTCAGTGCGGCATGGTGTTGTTCAGTGCGGCATAATGTTGTCCAGTTTGCCATAATGTTGTTCAGTGCGGCATGGTGTTGTTTAGTGCGGGATGGTGTTGTTCAGTGCAGGATGGTGTTGTTCAGTGCGGCATGGTGTTGTTCAATGCGGCATGGTGTTGTTCAGTGCGGGATGGTGTTGTTCTGTGCGGCATGGTGTTGTTCAGTGCGGCATAATGTTGTTCAGTGCGGCATGGTGTTGTTCAGTGCGGCATGGTGTTGTTCAGTGCGGCATGGTGTTGTTCAGTGCGGCATGGTGTTGTTCAGTGCGGAATGGTGTTGTTCAGTGCGGCATGGTGTTGTTCAGTGCGGGATGGTGTTGTTCAATGCGGGATCATGTTGTTCAGTGCGGGGTGGTGTTGTTCAGTGCAGGATGGTGTTGTTCAGTGCAGGATGGTGTTGTTCAGTGCGGCATGGTGTTGTTCAATGCAGGATCGTGTTGTTCAGTGCAGCATAATGTTGTTCAGTGCAGCATGGTGTTGTTCAGTGCGGCATGGTGTTGTTCAATGCGGCATGGTGTTGTTCAGTGCGGGATGGTGTTGTTCAGTGCGGCATGGTGTTTTTCAGTGCGGCATAATGTTGTTCAGTGCGGCATGGTGTTGTTCAGTGCGGCATGGTGTTGTTCAGTGCAGGATGGTGTTGTTCAGTGCGGCATGGTGTTGTTCAATGCAGGATCGTGTTGTTCAGTGCAGCATAATGTTGTTCAGTGCAGCATGGTGTTGTTCAGTGCGGCATGGTGTTGTTCAATGCGGCATGGTGTTGTTCACTGCGGGATGGTGTTGTTCAATGCGGGATCGTGTTGTTCAGTGCGGCATAATGTTGTTCAGTGCAGCATGGTGTTGTTCAGTGCGGCATGGTGTTGTTCAGTGCGACATAATGTTGTTTAGTGCGGCATAATGTTGTTCAGTGCGGCATAATGTTGTTCAGTGCGGCATGGTGTTGTTCAGTGCGGCATGGTGTTGTTCAGTGCGGCATGGTGTTGTTCAGTGCAAGATGGTGTTGTTCAGTGCGGCATGGTGTTGTTTAATGCGGCATGGTGTTGTTCAGTGCGGGATGGTGTTGTTCAGTGCAGGATGGTGTTGTTCAGTGCGGCATGGTGTTGTTCAGTGCGGAATGGTGTTGTTCAGTGCGGCATGGTGTTGTTCAGTGCGGCATGGTGTTGTTCAGTGCAGGATGGTGTTGTTCAATGCGGGATCGTGTTGTTCAGTGCGGCATGGTGTTGTTCAGTGCAGCATGGTGTTGTTCAGTGCGGCATAATGTTGTTCAGTGCGGCATGGTGTTGTTCAGTGCGGCATGGTGTTGTTCAGTGCGGCATGGTGTTGTTCAGTGCGGCATGGTGTTGTTCAGTGCGGCATAATGTTGTCCAGTGCGCCATAATGTTGTTCAGTGCGGCATGGTGTTGTTTAGTGCGGGATGGTGTTGTTCAGTGCAGGATGGTGTTGTTCAGTGCGGCATGGTGTTGTTCAATGCGGCATGGTGTTGTTCAGTGCGGGATGGTGTTGTTCAGTGCGGCATGGTGTTGTTCAGTGCGGCATAATGTTGTTCAGTGCGGCATGGTGTTGTTCAGTGCGGCATGGTGTTGTTCAGTGCGGCATGGTGTTGTTCAGTGCGGCATGGTGTTGTTCAGTGCGGAATGGTGTTGTTCAGTGCGGCATGGTGTTGTTCAGTGCGGGATGGTGTTGTTCAATGCGGGATCGTGTTGTTCAGTGCGGGGTGGTGTTGTTAAGTGCAGGATGGTGTTGTTCAGTGCAGGATGGTGTTGTTCAGTGCGGCATGGTGTTGTTCAATGCGGCATGGTGTTGTTCAGTGCAGGATGGTGTTGTTCAGTGCAGGATGGTGTTTTTCAGTGCGGCATAATGTTGTTCAGTGCGGCATGGTGTTGTTCAGTGCGGCATGGTGTTGTTCAGTGCAGGATGGTTTTGTTCAGTGCGGCATGGTGTTGTTCAGTGCGGCATGGTGTTGTTCAGTGCAGCGTAATGTTGTTCAGTGCGGCATGGTGTTCAGTGCGGAATGGTGTTGTTCAGTGCGGCATGGTGTTGTTCAGTGCGGGATGGTGTTGTTCAGTGCGGCATGGTGTTGCTCAGTGCGGCATGGTGTTGTTCAGTGCGGGATGGTGTTGTTCATTGCGGCATGGTGTTGTTCAGTGCGGCATGGTGTTGTTCAGTGCGGCATGGTGTTGTTCAGTGCGGCATAATGTTGTTCAGTGCGCCATAATGTTGTTCAGTGCGGCATGGTGTTGTTCAGTGCGGGATGGTGTTGTTCAGTGCAGGATGGTGTTGTTCAGTGCGGCATGGTGTTGTTCAATGCGGGATCGTGTTGTTCAGTGCGGCATGGTGTTGTTCAGTGCGGCATAATGTTGTTCAGTGCGGCATAATGTTGTTCAGTGCGGCATAATGTTGTTCAGTGCGGCATAATGTTGTTCAGTGCGGCATAATGTTGTTCAGTGCGGGATGGTGTTGTTCATTGCAGCATGGTGTTGTTCAGTGCGGCATGGTGTTGTTCAGTGCGGCATGGTGTTGTTCAGTGCGGGATGGTGTTGTTCAGTGCAGGATGGTGTTGTTCAGTGCGGCATGGTGTTGTTCAGTGCGGCATGGTGTTGTTCATTTCGGCATAATGTTGTTCAGTGCGGTATAATGTTGTTTAGTGCGGCATGGTGTTGTTCAGTGCGGGATGGTGTTGTTCAGTGCGTTATAATGTTGTTCAGTGCGGCATGGTGTTGTTCAGTGCGGCATGGTGTTGTTCAGTGCGGCATGGTGTTGTTCAGTGCGGCATAATGTTGTTCAGTGCGGCATAATGTTGTTCAGTGCGGCATGGTGTTGTTCAGTGCGGGATGGTGTTGTTCAGTGCGGGATGGTGTTGTTCAGTGCGGTATGGTGTTCAATGCGGAATGGTGTTGTTCAGTGCAGGATGGTGTTGTTCAGTGCGGCATGGTGTTGTTCAGTGCGGCATAATGTTGTTTAGTGCGGCATGGTGTTGTTCAGTGCGGGATGGTGTTGTTCAGTGCGTTATAATGTTGTTCAGTGCGGCATGGTGTTGTTCAGTGCAGCGTAATGTTGTTCAGTGCGGCATGGTGTTGTTCAGTGCGGAATGGTGTTGTTCAGTGCGGCATGGTGTTGTTCAGTGCGGCATGGTGTTGTTCAGTGCAGCGTAATGTTGTTCAGTGCGGGATGGTGTTGTTCAGTGCGGCATGGTGTTCAATGCGGAATGGTGTTGTTCAGTGCAGGATGGTGTTGTTCAGTGCGGCATGGTGTTGTTCAGTGCGGCATAATGTTGTTCAGTGCGGCATGGTGTTGTTCAGTGCGGCATGGTGTTGTTCAGTGCGGCATGGTGTTGTTCAGTGCGGCATAATGTTGTTCAGTGCGGCATGGTGTTGTTCAGTGCGGCATGGTGTTGTTCAGTGCGGCATAATGTTCAGTGCGGCATAATGTTGTTCAGTGCGGCATGGTGTTGTTCAGTGCGGGATGGTGTTGTTCAGTGCAGGATGGTGTTGTTCAGTGCGGCATGGTGTTCAGTGCGGGATGGTGTCTTTCAGTGCGGCATGGTGTCGTTCAGTGCGGCATGGTGTCTTTCAGTGCGGCATGGTGTCGTTCAGTGAGGCATGGTGTTGTTCAGTGCGGCATGGTGTTGTTTAGTGCGGCATGGTGTTGTTCAGTGCGGGATGGTGTTGTTCAGTGTGGCATGGTGTTCAGTGCGGCATGGTGTTGTTCAGTGCGGTATCGTGTTGTTCAGTGCGGTATCGTGTTTCTCAGTGCGGTATCGTGTTTTTCAGTGCAGTATCGTTGTGTTGTTCGTATTGTGTTTAACACTTAGCCTCTAACACTTAGCCTCTAACACTTAGCCTCTAGCATCTAGAAGGTAAATAAATAGGAAGGAAGGACTCACCGGTGACGTCTTCGCCCACGTCCAAGCGTTGTACTTTGTATTTTCATCCTTCTGACAGTGGAAAACATAGCCAACAAACACCGTGGAACCTAAACGAATGAAAGAAAACTATCATTTGGCCACAACCAACATTCACAGATACAACACAATGTGACGTGCGGGGTTGAGGTTAAAGGTTGAGTGCAGGGCCCTCGTTTTAAACTACTTTTTTGAAAAGGATTGGGAACAAGTAAGACGTATTTAATTTATTTAATGGGAAGTAGTAAGAGCTATTGAATTTAATCTATGTATTATATTCTATTGTATTGTATTCTGTTGTATTCTTTTGGATTGTATTCACACTAACCCCACTAAAACTTCAGCCCACAAAAACTCGCCTCTGGCGCCTAGCCTCTGGCACTTAGCCTCTAACACTTAGCCTTTAACACTTAGCCTTTAACACTTAGCCTTTAACACTTAGCCTAGAAGGTGAATAAATAGGGTTAAAGGTTGAGTGAAGGGACCTCGTTTTAAACTACTTTTTTGTAAAGGAGTGGGAACAAGTAAGACGTATTTAATTTATTTAATGGGAAGTAGTAAGACTTATTAAATTTATTTAATCTACTTTTCTTCCCAGGCAAAATTTGATGTGCTGCAATTCCAAATTTCCAAAGTGAATGAAGGAATGAAGTCCTTTAAATTATGATTTTGTATAAATACTAGGCATTAACACAAAATCGACGGCACAAAATGGGCAGACTTTACTTGTTTGAAAAGGACTGGTTACAAGACAGACTTTTTTAATTTATTTAATGGGAAGAAGACTTATTTAGTTTAATTGATCTATTTTTGTTCCCTGCCAAAATTCGATTTGCTGCAATTCCAAATTTCCAAAGTGAATGAAGGAAAGAAGTCGTTTAAATTATGATTTTGTTTAAATACTAGGCATAGACACAAAATCTACGGCACAAAATGGGCAGACTTTACTTGTTTGAAGAGGACTGGTTACAAGACAGACTTTTCTGATTTATTTAATGGGAAGAAGACTTATTTAGTTTATTTAATCTATTTTTGTTCCCTGGCAAAATTGGATTTGCTGAAATTGTATTTTGCCAAATCTTGCCTTGAGACCTGATAGGAAGTATTAAACGCTTAGTTAAATCAATACAAGTTGGTAATAAGAGCGAGTAATGTTGGTTGAACCGATGAATGAAGGTTGAAAGCAATTTAAATTATGACTTTGTATAAATACTAGATATTAACAGAACATCTACTGCGCGAAATGGGCAGAGTTTACTTGTTTGAGAAGGAGTGGCTTATTCAAAACTAAGATTTATTTAATCTGTTTGTTCCCAGGCAAAATTGGATGTGATGCAATTCCAAAAAATTTCACCACATGATGGTGCCCAATTTTGACTTCATAGGACATATTAAACACTTAGCTTGTTATTATGTTCAAGGTAATCAGATTTGTTTATTATTCTAATGGCCTCTTCAAAACTATTCTGGATTACTACTTTGGATCTATTCTACATTACTTGGCAACAACATACTCTGTAACAGATTAGGCAGTATAATCATATCTGTTAACTTGAGAGTGCCCACACTCAATCTACTTATCGTGATGTTTTAAATCAATTACTGTTAGACATTATTTGTCTGATAATCTACCAAATCTTTGAATTGAAGAATTTGTGATTTAATTAATAGCTTGTTGTTATGTTAAGGGTAATCAGACTTGTATATAATTCTAATGGCCTTCTTTTGAAAACTATTCTGAATTACAACTTTGGATCTTATATTACTTTGCAACAATCTACTCCGTGACAGATTAGGCAGTATAATCACATATGTTAACTTCAGTGCCCACACTGTATTTATTTATGGTTATTTGTTAAATCAAGTACTGTTAGACATGAAATAGGAAGTGTTTAACATAAATGTTATGGCTACTCACCATTGTAGCTCGCTCCTGGTCAATGATACGAGCCTCTTCTTGCAGTGGAAAACTTGCAGCCAACAAACACCGTGGAACCTAAAGGAATGAAATTAAACATTAACATTTCGCCTCGACCAATTTTCACACGTACAACGCAACGCGGCTACACTTCTGCTATTACAAACGTAAATCTCCTTAAACACAATGAGTGTTACTTACCGTGTACGCTCTAGACGGTCCAGTTGCAAGCAGAAAATAAAGATATTTCTGTTGATAATCGTCGCTGCTCAGTGGCTCACGGCCATCGCGCCAACAGATTTGAATTTTGGCGGAGGTTCGGGCAATTACGTCATATCCACGGCACATGACTGCGACGTAATACCCGCTTATCTGAAACGGCAGTTAAAAGTAGAGTTACATCAAGTTTTCTTGGAACCTAAACGAATGAAAGAAAACTATCATTTGGCCACAACCAACATTCACAGATACAACACAACGTGCGGGGTTGGGGTTAAAGATTGAGTGAAGGGCCCTCGTTTTAAACTACTGTTTTGAAAAGGAGTGGGAACAAGTAAGACGTATTTAATTTATTTAATGGGAAGTAGTAAGACTTATTAAATTTATTTAATCTACTTTTCTTCCCAGGCAAAATTTGATGTGCTGCAATTCCAAATTTCCAAAGTGAATGAAGGAATGAAGTCCTTTAAATTATGATTTTGTATAAATACTAGGCATTAACACAAAATCGACGGCACAAAATGGGCAGACTTTACTTGTTTGAAAAGGACTGGTTACAAGACAGACTTTTTTAATTTATTTAATGGGAAGAAGACTTATTTAGTTTAATTGATCTATTTTTGTTCCCTGCCAAAATTCGATTTGCTGCAATTCCAAATTTCCAAAGTGAATGAAGGAAAGAAGTCGTTTAAATTATGATTTTGTTTAAATACTAGGCATAGACACAAAATCTACGGCACAAAATGGGCAGACTTTACTTGTTTGAAGAGGACTGGTTACAAGACAGACTTTTCTGATTTATTTAATGGGAAGAGGACTTATTTAGTTTATTTAATCTATTTTTGTTCCCTGGCAAAATTGGATTTGCTGAAATTGTATTTTGCCAAATCTCGATTTGAGACCTGATAGGAAGTATTAAACGCTTAGTTAAATCAATACAAGTTGGTAATAAGAGCGAGTAATGTTGGTTGAACCGATGAATGAAGGTTGAAAGCAATTTAAATTATGACTTTGTATAAATACTAGATATTAACAGAACATCTACTGCGCAAAATGGGCAGAGTTTACTTGTTTGAGAAGGAGTGGCTTATTCAAAACTAAGATTTATGTAATCTGTTTGTTCCCAGGCAAAATTGGATGTGATGCAATTCCAAATTTCACCACATGATGGTGCCCAATTTTGACTTCATAGGACATATTAAACACTTAGCTTGTTATTATGTTCAAGGTAATCAGATTTGTTTATCATTCTAATGGCCTCTTCAAAACTATTCTGGATTACTACTTTGGATCTATTCTACATTACTTGGCAACAACATACTCTGTAACAGATTAGGCAGTATAATCACATATGTTAACTTGAGAGTGCCCACACTCAATCTACTTATCGTGATGTGTTAAATCAATTACTGTTAGACATTATTTGTCTGATAATCTACCAAATCTTTGAATTGAAGAATTTGTGATTTAATTAATAGCTTGTTCAGGGTAATCAGACTTGTATATAATTCTAATGGCCTTCTTTTGAAAACTATTCTGAATTACAACTTTGGATCTTATATTACTTTGCAACAATCTACTCCGTGACAGATTAGGCAGTATAATCACATATGTTAACTTCAGTGCCCACACTGTATTTATTTATGGTTATTTGTTAAATCAAGTACTGTTAGACATGAAATAGGAAGTGTTTAACATAAATGTTATGGCTACTCACCATTGTAGCTCGCTCCTGGTCAATGATACGAGCCTCTTCTTGCAGTGGAAAACTTGCAGCCAACAAACACCGTGGAACCTAAAGGAATGAAATTAAACATTAACATTTCGCCTCGACCAATTTTCACACGTACAACGCAACGCGGCTACACTTCTGCTATTACAAACGTAAATCTCCTTAAACACAATGAGTGTTACTTACCGTGTACGCTCTAGACGGTCCAGTTGCAAGCAGAAAATAAAGATATTTCTGTTGATAATCGTCGCTGCTCAGTGGCTCACGGCCATCGCGCCAACAGATTTGAATTTTGGCGGAGGTTCGGGCAATTACGTCATATCCGCGGCATTTGACTGCGACGTAATACCCGCTTATCTGAAACGGCAGTTAAAAGTAGAGTTACATCAAGTTTTCTTGGAACCTAAACGAATGAAAGAAAACTATCATTTGGCCACAACCAACATTCACAGATACAACACAACGTGCGGGGTTGAGGTTAAAGATTGAGTGAAGGGCCCTCGTTTTAAACTACTGTTTTGAAAAGGAGTGGGAACAAGTAAGACGTATTTAATTTATTTAATGGGAAGTAGTAAGACTTATTAAATTTATTTAATCTACTTTTCTTCCCAGGCAAAATTTGATGTGCTGCAATTCCAAATTTCCAAAGTGAATGAAGGAATGAAGTCCTTTAAATTATGATTTTGTATAAATACTAGGCATTAACACAAAATCGACGGCACAAAATGGGCAGACTTTACTTGTTTGAAAAGGACTGGTTACAAGACAGACTTTTTTAATTTATTTAATGGGAAGAAGACTTATTTAGTTTAATTGATCTATTTTTGTTCCCTGCCAAAATTCGATTTGCTGCAATTCCAAATTTCCAAAGTGAATGAAGGAAAGAAGTCGTTTAAATTATGATTTTGTTTAAATACTAGGCATAGACACAAAATCTACGGCACAAAATGGGCAGACTTTACTTGTTTGAAGAGGACTGGTTACAAGACAGACTTTTCTGATTTATTTAATGGGAAGAGGACTTATTTAGTTTATTTAATCTATTTTTGTTCCCTGGCAAAATTGGATTTGCTGAAATTGTATTTTGCCAAATCTCGATTTGAGACCTGATAGGAAGTATTAAACGCTTAGTTAAATCAATACAAGTTGGTAATAAGAGCGAGTAATGTTGGTTGAACCGATGAATGAAGGTTGAAAGCAATTTAAATTATGACTTTGTATAAATACTAGATATTAACAGAACATCTACTGCGCAAAATGGGCAGAGTTTACTTGTTTGAGAAGGAGTGGCTTATTCAAAACTAAGATTTATGTAATCTGTTTGTTCCCAGGCAAAATTGGATGTGATGCAATTCCAAATTTCACCACATGATGGTGCCCAATTTTGACTTCATAGGACATATTAAACACTTAGCTTGTTATTATGTTCAAGGTAATCAGATTTGTTTATCATTCTAATGGCCTCTTCAAAACTATTCTGGATTACTACTTTGGATCTATTCTACATTACTTGGCAACAACATACTCTGTAACAGATTGGGCAGTATAATCACATATGTTAACTTGAGAGTGCCCACACTCAATCTACTTATCGTGATGTGTTAAATCAATTACTGTTAGACATTATTTGTCTGATAATCTACCAAATCTTTGAATTGAAGAATTTGTGATTTAATTAATAGCTTGTTCAGGGTAATCAGACTTGTATATAATTCTAATGGCCTTCTTTTGAAAACTATTCTGAATTACAACTTTGGATCTTATATTACTTTGCAACAATCTACTCGGTGACAGATTAGGCAGTATAATCACATATGTTAACTTCAGTGCCCACACTGTATTTATTTATGGTTATTTGTTAAATCAAGTACTGTTAGACATGAAATAGGAAGTGTTTAACATAAATGTTATGGCTACTCACCATTGTAGCTCGCTCCTGGTCAATGATATGAGCCTCTTCTTGCAGTGGAAAACTTGCAGCCAACAAACACCGTGGAACCTAAAGGAATGAAATTAAACATTAACATTTCGCCCGGACCAACATTCACACGTACAACGCAACGCGGCTACACTTCTGCTATTACAAACGTAAATCTCCTTAAACACAACGAGTGTTACTTACCGTGTACGCTCTAGGCAAAATTGGATGTGATGCAATTCCAAATCTATCTGAAACGGCAGTTAAAAGTAGAGTTACATCAAGTTTTCTTTTTTAATCAACACAATCATTTACAACCGTTGACCAGAAAGAATCGTCGAAATTCGACGTCCCCCACAAACGCCACGCTCACTCGCTTTTCAGGGCAACAAAAGTACTTCTTTTTAAAAACGATGAGTTGTACTTACCGTGTACGCTCTGGACGGTCCAGTTGCAAGCAGAAAATAAAAATATTTCTCTTGTTAGTCGTATGTTACCATCCGCTGTGTCTTTGTCAACATCGCCGCCATTTTCCTACTTCCTGCTGCGAGCCACGCCCACGGATTTAAATTTGGGCGGAAGCTCTTTCCATTGGCGTCGTTTTCGCGTATAGCAAATCCGATTGGTTGGGAAGGGGGCACGGTTATGCAGCCGAGGAGTCCTGTGATCGGTGGGATGTAAAGTAGGCGTCGACGTCACGTCCGCGTCACGTGACCACGACGTGGCAGACGTCAAATAGCAACCGCTGTTTTGTTTAGTAGACTTACAGTTGTTATGCATTGACATAATGGCGCACACACCAAATAGATTTAAATAAATTAAATAATTCTTCTGCCCACTCTCTTTTAAACAAGTTAACTCTCCCCGCGGATTTGAATTCCGGCGAAAGTTACGCCCATCGACGTCACGTATGTCACGTGACCACGACGTGGCAGATGTCATATAGCAACCGCTGTTTTGTTTAGTAGATTTACAGTTGTTATGCATTGGCATAATGGTGTGCACTCAAAATAGATTTAAATAAATTAAATATTTCTTCTGCCTACTCCCTTTTAAACAAGTTAACTCTGCCCACGTCCATTGACGTCTTGTCTGCGTCACGTGACCACGACGTAGCGACGTCATATAGTAACCGCTGTTTTGACCAGTAGACTTAGTTATTATGCGTTGACATAATGGCGCACTGGTTAGCATGGCCACCTCTTAAGCATGATGATGCGGGTTCGACGCCTGATCAATGTTAGCATGGAGTGAGCTGAAGTGCATGGCGCTGAAGATTTGAATCTTTGAAATGCGCTGAGGTCTGACATATCAGGCAGAATGGTTTGCCATCACGTTCAACAAAAAATAGAAACTTTCCCACTCTGATTAAAACGTCCTGTGTTCATCTACGTATTTTCGTTTTGCTGTGCATCTTTTCCCTGCCATTTCGAGAGCCCAATTGACACTCATAGTTTAAAGAAATGTGTTTGCCCATCCTACTTTGTGGAATTTCACCACATGCGCTTTTGACCAAAATACCAAATTGAACTCAAGTGAAGCCAACACGCACAACCCCCCCCCCCCCCCCCACACACACACACACACACACACAAATGTTGATATGAACATAAAAGAGCCGCATGCGGTTCGGGAGTTGCGGCTTGGCCAAACCTGTACTATACAACTTTATTTGTATAAAATTTTCACAACAGCTGTCACACAAACAAAGCGGGAAAAACCGAAGACGTGCGTGTTCCGCCCACGCTGGATTTATTTGCACCTTTGAAAAGACACCGTATTGCCGCAGATGTGGCAAAGAGTACTTTTGGGCATCTGAGACGGAAGGATGTCCAAAGCATCACGTCACCTGCTCTGGTAGGCATGGTGGTGGGACGTTGAGGTCAACCGCTTTGGGGTTGGCTGACTCTTTGATCGCAGGATGCCACACACTTGAAGACAGAAGCAGAAAAGCAGAGCTAAATGCAAAATGTACTCACCGGTGATTCCAATTTTTTTCCCCCCTGAAGAAACAGCTGGACGGGTGGCCCCGGCTGGCCAGTGGGACTCTTGTTATTCTGACCCTTTTTAGTGCGCGTTTGGGGCAACAACCGTTTTTTGTGGCGCTCTCTTCTGGTTCAAAAGTGCCCTGCATGTGAATTTGCTTTTCCTGCCTTCTGATTGGATGAGCGCCGGTGTGACGCGGTGCCTCTGTCACCGTGGCGGGGGGTATACGTTGGCATCGGAGCGTCTGCCAACGTCTGAGACCGGCTGGCAGTGTATCGAAGGTGTCGAGTGCGGTGCCGCTGGAGCTCACTCACCAGCTGGTGTTGGGGCCACAGAATGAAGGCCAAGGAGAAGAATAGAAAGAGAAACAGAAACTTCTCCTCCAATTGTTTGATTTGTCTCTTCTGAGCTTTGATGAATTCTTTCAGCTCTTTGTTCCTCTAGGACGGACAAATGGAAAGTGGCATTCAAAAGCCAGTAAGCGTGCAAGTAAGTGCCGGGCTGGCTTTGGGCCCTTACCTGTTGCGCGCTGTGCAGCAGATCCATTCTCTCTTGGAGGATGCAAGCGTCGCGCTCCCTCAACTCGCACATCAGGGCTCGCTTCCATTGGTCCACGGCGCTCCTAAGCTCTTCTCTCTGATCCGCCGTCAGCACGTCATTCACGCCAGCGTGGCTGGCTTTTTCGCCGTCCGTGGCGGGGCAGTCCCGCTGCGGTAGCGCCTCGTACAACATGGCCTCCAGCTCCAGGATCCTCTGGGCCGCAATCCTCGTCCATCAGTGGTCCGGCGGGAGATTTGAGGGCGGCTTACCTTATGAGCCTGGTCCATGGAACACTTCCTGAAGTCCAACTCTTCATCCAGGTAGCCCTTCTGCTTGCAGAACATATCCTAGCACAGCTCAAGGTCAGAATTGTTGGGGCACATTGCCGGAGTTCCCCTTGGCTGATGTCGCGTGTCTGTCTACCTTCTCACTTTCAATGTCCAACATCTTCTGTTGAAGTGCTGACTTGGTCACTTTGATGTATTCTAACCACTGAGGAAAGGCTGCTGTCACATAAGCAGAATGCGAGAGCGTGCGTGGACGTGCGCGTTACCTTCTCGGCTAGGGTGAGAAGGGTCCTGGCGTGAATCACGACCACCTGCTCCTCGTTGGTGAGATTCTGCAAGAGCCCAAAGGCACAGCGTCAACAAGCTTCTTTCAGCGCAAAGCCTTCCAAAAGTCACATTTGAGCCGCCGAGTCTCGTGGAGTGCGAACATAAGGAGTTCGACATACACTTACGGCGTTATAGCCCAGGATGTCCAGCTTCTTCATCAGATCACTGATGACGATGTCCGGGGGAAAGGCGCAAGGAGCAATGTAAGGTGTTCTGGGACCTCGGGTTAAGGTTAGGGTTGCGAGGGACGCCTTACGTACGCTCACGCCCTCGGCCTCGCAGTAGATCTGCAAAGGGCTGAGGCCGTCTGGGAAACGGACTTGCAGAAACTTCAAGACGGGGGAGCGCCACTCCCTCTCCTGAAAGGCAGAGGCATGCATCCGTCCGTCCGTCCGTCCGTCACATCTCTGGCCTCAACACGCTTGTGCGAGTCTTCCCACCTCCAGCTCCAGGATGCGGAACTCAAGCAGTTCGTTTTGGTCTCGGATATCCTGGATGTGCTCTTTCAGACGCGCTTCTTCCGCCTCCATCCGCCTGACCTGAAAAGACAGTCAGACCTCATCTGCGGGGCTTCCCGACAGGTGTGACGCCAAGCGACTCCGCCCAGCGCCTTTCTTTCCGTCACCTTTTCGGCCAACTGCTGATTGCTCTGACGCAGCAGCTGCTTCTCCTCCACCCACTTGACATTCTAGAAGAGACAAACGCGTGGACAGCTTTGGAATGTTGTGTCATTTTCATCCACAAATTCTTTGGTTGACTGGAAAATGACATTTGCTTTTCTCCGCATTTTCCCAGCCACGTTCGGGGGGGGGGGGGGTTGGTCCAGTAATGCCAGACGGATGAGTGACTGAAGAATGTAGCTATTTTGTCTGAGAAAAAGGTGTGCTCATTGATGAGCTTACCTGTCCTTGTTGCTTCAGCGCTGACTCCAGATCTGCTACTCTGCTTTGATAGTGACCCATTTCTACCATCAGCTTTTCTCTGGTCTGAAAGGAGGAGGAGGGAGGCTCCTCCTCCTCCTTTCAGACCAGAGAACACCCGAGGCTGGGTGAGAACGGGGAGGCTGCGACCCGGCTGGGGGTTGCGGGAAGGGGCGCCACCTTGATCTCCTTCTCGGCGTCGTAGTCCCCTTTCGCTGGTCTGGGCTAGCAGAGCGTAGGCTCGTTGCAGCGCTTGATATTCTTGCGTCAGCTGGCGGTAGCGAAGCTCCGCCTCTTCATGCACACACCAATGCAACACAGCACTAGTACCAGAATCAGTCAGACCGGCGACAAAGCACCCGCGACGCAAAGACGAGTCCGATTCCAGGCTGAAGAGGAATGTTTGGTGCCAATACGCTGGCAGAAATGGCGGGCTACCTCTTCGGGTTCCGTGTCGGGGGTTCTGTCGGTGTGAAAAGACAAGGACGATCCGTCCGAGTCCACCAACACGTCTTCGTCGTAGCCGTAAAATGTTTCGATGACCTGCGGGCGCGGAAGCAAACATCTCTCTGAACAAACTGAAGCGACACCTCACGATGAATCGACGAGAGGAACGATAGCGAGAAAAAGGCCATTTCATCTTGCGCAACACCAAGCAGCCGCAAACAAACAGACTCACCTTGCAGGACCTCACGCTTTGTTCCTCCTCAGAGATTCTCGACGTCGGTATCGTAGCAGCAAATCTCTCTCCTGTCGACACAAATAATCCGCCTTTGAGATTCTTTGGATGCAAAGGGAACGAACGGCTCCGGCGCAGAAACAAACGCGACTCACAATGACATTTCTGACATGAGCTCCTGTCTCCAGAGCCTGAAAAACACGTCACCGGCGATGATTGGAGGGACGCTCGTCTTTTCCAAAAGTGACAACTACAGGGTGTGTCAGGGTTTTCCAGATTATCTTTATCGTATCATTGTGTTGCTTTGACTTTGACTGCGACCTGTAATAAATAATATTATTTATCCCTTATTTATCCCTATCGCTTATCCCTTCCTACACAAAGTCGTAAAACACCCCTTGCTATGTTTTGACTAGAGGTCAAGGGCTTCCTCTATTCAATCCACTCTTACACCCACCCTGTTTCTCTTAATTAAAATGCTCGTGCAGGAGCCGAGAGTCAGACTTCATTCGTACAACGGATGGACTCTCCACCTGCAGGTGTCCAAAAGAACTTACTTGTCTCCCGTGTGGTTCTTGCAAAATAAGTTGGAGCGAGCGCAACTCTAACAGGGTGCATTTTGCCACTAGCTGCCTACGGACAATGACGTCGCGCTCGCGGCTCATGGTTGACGGGCTGAGCAGCCGGGCAAGTCCGTCGTTTTCAGCGCACAGCGAGTGGCAAAGGCGCTGACAAAACGGGAGCTTTGAGCTGCTGAAAACGGCAAAACAAGTCTAAAGCGTGTTCAAACGCGTGCGCACAATGCTCCTGCTTGAAAGGTCGGAATTTAAGGGGCCAATTTTTTGGATGGCGGCCGCCGGCCAAGCTTTGGACGGAAAAGGTTTCCTGGCGACAGCGAGCGAGCGCGGCGCTGCCGTACGTGCACCGAGTCGCCTGCCTGAAGACCTTGGACAAGTCGTCGATGATGTGCCGCTGCTCCACAACTTGAAGGAACTCCATTTCACCGTCCTGCTGGCCGCAACCGCGGTCCAGGTCATTGAGCGAACTAGGCCTTCTCTGTGGAACACAAATGCAGTGGACTCTGTTGGCACGCCGCCGTTGTCCGCGTCGACTTACCAAGCTTGCCATCTCCTCGTTCTCCTGGGTGACAAAGCGCACTTTGTTTTCAAGGCGACACAGCACCAGCGAGAGTTCTTCATTCTTCCTGCTCAGGCGTTTGTTTTTGTACAGGAGTGGCAGAAACTGGCTTTCTGTTTCTCTCAGTCGCTTTAGCTGCAAGCATGAAGTGCGGGATGTGAAAGACGCACAACACGCGGGCCAGAACGTATCCATTCCTTTTGCATCGGTTTGAACGGAATCGTGGCTTTGGCTCCCAATAAAAGACATCTACCAGGCAACCGACTCGCCGCGCCGCTCAACTAATAAGCAAGCGCAATGGGTGCCTCGCTGGATGGCGCGCATCAAACGTAGCGCAAACCTTCAAGCGTGCCGTCAATAAATTACCAGTTCATTGCGCTCTTCAGAAAGCAGGGCGTTTCGATCCTCCAGTTTCCTGATGACTGCGCTGAGCTCAGCGATTTTCAGATGAAACCGTCGCGTGTCCCGATCCTCCTGAGACTGAAAACGCCCCGCAACACACACACACAAGCACTCGTTCAAAGTTCAAAACTGTTTTTGTGCTACCTTCCTCCAGCAACGAACTAAGTCATGCGTACTGCAAGTGTGTGATGAGGTGGCTTACGCAATGAAGAGGATTGCTAGTAGCGGCGTTGACCCCACTTCCAGGGTAGTTTAGGCCCGCCCTTTGGGAATCCCTCAGGGCAGCGATCTGCTGCTCGGCAGCCTGAGTCTGCAGCTGAAGGCGGTGGACGTGGCCGGCCCCAGGGCTTCATCCAAAACACTAACCGCTCTGTCTTTCAGCTTGATCTCATCCGTCTGGATGTACAAACGGGGAGCGCTCAGGCAGGCGGGCAAACTCATTTGCCAGAATTGTGACAAAAACAAAGAGAGCAACCGGCCAATTTTTTTCTGGAATCGACTAGAACACCTTTGCTGTGACAAAAGCGAAGCGAGCAACCGGACATTTTCTTCTTGTGAAATAGAATAGAATAGAATGCCTTAGGTGTCATTGCACTGCAGGTATACAACGAAATTGGGAACATAGCCACGCACCGCGCATCTGATCAGTCCTACCAGTCGGCGGATCTCCCTCTCGCAGTCTCTCTTGGTTCGGCTCAGCTCCTCCCGATGCTGGTGATGAGCCGATCGGAGCTCGGCCGCTCGGGACTGCCAGGCCTGCTGGGCCGCTGCCAGGGCTTCTTCCGCGCTCCTGGTGGAGGCGACACCGCTCGGTCTCCCGACACCGCCGCGTCTCCTCCACCTCCGCCAGCAAAGCGCCCCCCCTCCTCACCTGAGCAGACATTGCGCCACACCGGGCCGTTGAGACCGCAACGGAGCGCCGCGACGCTTACTGGGGACAAGCTACACAATACGGTAGCGGCCGCATCGAAGCCCGACGTGGCGTGCGGATAGTCAGACACGGATAGAGCGGATCACCTTGTCCATGGAGCCGTCCCTCAGGCTGAGGACCAAGGCATTCAGTCGCTGGATCTCTCCATCTTTGATTTTGATCACTCTCATCAGCTCCATTTCATGCTGCCGCAGTAATGTCTCCCTGGTAATGGCTAACTCTTTCTGCTTCTCCTCATGGAGTTTGCTTTTGAGTTCCGTCATGGCGGCGGTGGCACGGTGGTGCTCCGCCCGCAGGTCCTGACTTCTCTCTCTCTCCAGACAGCTGACCTGACATGACTTAGACTTAGACAAACTTTATTGTCATCTTGTCTGCACATGGTGCATACAAAACGAAATTCCGTTGCATACGTCTTACAACAAAGTAGTGATATTGCAGTTGAATAGAAGTAACATATCCTATGAAAATATATATATATACATATATACTATATATATATATATATATATATTAAAAATAAGTATAAAGTGCAGCAGTGATAATTATGCAATAGTGCAAGTAGGCAAAACAGTATTCAAGAGTGTGCAGAGGAATGCTAAACCATGTATTAAACTTCTATTTAAAGGGTTTATACAAGTTCAGTAAAGTTGGTAGTGCGAGATAGTGCAAGATAGAGGTCCGTAGTGTCATAAAGTACAGTTCTGTGAATGTGTGATGCAGAGTTCAGTTTAGAGCTCAACAGTTCTAGTGTTCAACAGTCTGATGACAGCAGGGAAAAAGCTGTTGCAGAACCTGGTGGACCTGCAGCGGATGCTGCAAACCTCTTCCCAGAGGGCAGCAGGGAGAACAGTCCATGGTGGGGGTGTGATGGGTCATTGATGATGTTACGGGCACGGGACATGCAGCGCTGAGATGAAATGTCCTGAATGGAGGGAAGAGGAGCCCCTATGATCCTCTCTGCTGTCCTCACCACTCTCCTCACGTTCTTCCAATCGGAGGCGGTGCAGCCTCCACACCACACAGAGAGACAGCTTGTCAGAATGCTCTCTATGGTGCTCCTGTAGAACGTCCTCATGATGGGTGGGGGCAGGTGGGCTCTCCTCATCCTCCGCAGGAAGTACAAGCGCTTCTGTGCCCTCTTGACCAGTGCCGTAGTGTTCATAGTCCAGGTGAGGTCTTCTGTGATGTGGACCCCCAGGAATTTGGTGGTGCTGACCACCTCCACAGCTGAGCTGTTGATGATCAGTGGAGCGTGGTGAGGCTGTTTTTTCCTGAAGTCGACGATGATCTCCTTCATCTTCTCCTCATTCAGGATCAGGCTGTTTTCTCTGCACCAGCCCACCAGCTGCTCCACCTCCTCTCTGTAGTCCAGGTCGTTGTTGTCTCTGATGAGCCCCACCACCGTTGTGTCGTCTGCTGACTTCACGATGTGATTGGTGGTGAACCTGAGGACGCAGTCGTGTGTCATCAGGGTGCACAGCAGGGGGCTCAGGACGCAGCCCTGAAGGGAGCCTGTGCTGAGGGTGATGACATCAGAGGTGTTCTGTCCGACCCGGACTGACTGAGGTCTGTTGGTGAGGAAGTCTAGCAGCCAGTTGCGAAGGGGGGTGTTGAAGCCCAGGTGTTCCAATTTTCCTACCAGATGCTGTGGGATGATGGTGTTAAACGCTGAGCTGAAGTCCAGGAACAGCCTCCGCACATGGGTGTTCTTCTCCTCCAGGTGAGCCAGGCTCAGGTGAAGAACGGAGGAGATGGCGTCCTGAGTGGAGCGGTTTTGCCGGTCGGCAAACTGGAACGGGTCAAATAATAGGGGGAGTCTGGAAACGATGTGACCTTTAAGCAGCCTTTCGAAGCACTTCATCATAACCGGAGTCAGTGCAACAGGCCGGTAATCATTAAATGAGGTGATTTGAGGTTTCTTCGGCACCGGAATGATGGAGGCAGTCTTAAAGCACGCCGGCACTGTGGCTTGGCCCAGCGAGGTGTTAAAAATGTCTGTGATGACCCCAGCCAGATGACTTGCACATTCCCTGAACACACGCCCAGGAATGTTGTCGGGGCCAGGGGCCTTACAGGGGTTGACTCTCCTCAGGGTCTTCAACACATCGGCGGAGTCAAGGCAGAGTACCTCCTCTTCCTGATGGGGGACAGTTTTAACTGCTGGAGTGCCGTTTAGTGCCTCGAACCTCCCAAAGAAGTTATTTAGACCATTTAGAAAGTCAGCATCAACTACACCCACCGGGGGGGGGGAGGGTGAGTTGTAGTCTGTAATCGCCCGTATGCCTTGCCACATACTCCTGATGTTTTTGACGTCGTGGAAACGATCCTGAAATTTTCGACTGCGGTCTCGCTTCGCTATCCTGATGGCACGGTTCAAGTTGGCTCTCGCTGTCCTCAGTGTCTCCTTGTCGCCAGACTTGAAGGCAGAGTTCCGCGCTCGTAGCGTTTGACGTACCTCCTCAGTCATCCAGGGTCGTTGGTTGCCCCGGGTGATGATATTCTTAGTGGTGCTGACGTCCTCGGTGCATTTGTTGATGTAGGCTGACACAGTCATGGCACACGCATGTCTAATCTACATCGGGAAAACTGGGAGGGAGGGAGGCAGGCAGGGAGGCAGGCAGGGAGGCAGGCAGGGAGGCAGGCAGTGTCTGTCTGTTGAGGTTTTCACCTTGTTCTTCTCCTGCTGAAGTTCTAACTGGACGTCCATCAGTTTGGTTCTCAGCTCGTCATTGGCGGCCTGAAGGGCGTCCGTTCGCTCCGCCTTGGCCCGCCCTGCCGGAGCTCGTTTGGACATCTCTTACTCGAGTCTCGCCCGGTCGTCAGTCAGAGATCACAACATTTGTACCTGGAGAGCACAAACGCAGCGCTGTTTTCCACTGGCTTCGAACTCAACTTCAATCGGTACCGTAACTTACAACATCATAAACATAGAACTAGCTTGACTTATTCATTGAATAAATGCATTTGGTTCTTCAAAACTGCATCACGCAACATAGCGTGACCGAGACGGCCGTTATCCACCTGCGTGAAGTTATTTGGTGAAATGAATGAGATGTTTAAGACACCATCGTTCTGTCTCTATGTAGATGAAGGGAAATAATCGATTGCTGAAGGTCCAAAGGTGTTGTGATAAACAAATAAACATATTAGTGATTAGTGACATATTTGTGATAAACATATTAGGCAGGATAATCACATATGTTAACGTGACTGCCCACACTGTATTTATTTATGGTTATTTGTTAAATCGAGTACTGTTAGACATGAAATAGGAAGTGTTTAACATAAATGGAAGACGAAAGGGGTACTCACCATTGTAGCTCCTGCTGGTCAATGATACGAGCCTCTTCTTGCAGTGGAAAACATACAGCCAACAAACACCGTGGAACCTAAAGGAATGAAATTAAACATTAACATTTAGCCTCAACCAACATTCACAGATACAACGCAACGCAAACTACACAAACGTAAATCTTTTTAAACACAATGAGTTGTACTTACCGTGTACGCTCTAGACGGTCCACTTGCAAGCAGAAAATAAAGATATTTCTGTTGATAATCGTCGTGTTTGTATCCGGTGTCTCGCTCAAGGCCATTGCGCCCACAGATTTGAATTTTGGCGAGAGTTCAGCCTATTGACGTCATTTCCGCGGTGTAATACCCGCATATCTGAAACGGCAAAGTTAAGAGTAGAGTTAAATAAAGTTTTTAGTCAACGCAATAATTTACAACCGTTGACCAGTCGAAATAATCGTCGAAATTTGGCGTCTGTGGCTGG
The DNA here is from genome assembly GCF_059516105.1 of Syngnathus floridae. NCBI lineage: Eukaryota > Metazoa > Chordata > Actinopteri > Syngnathiformes > Syngnathidae > Syngnathus > Syngnathus floridae. Next base: position 42,930 of record NC_142423.1, on the reverse strand, counting down.
AAGCAGACGCCGAGTTCGACATTCCTCCCAAACGCCACACTCCCTCGCTTTTCAGGGCTAAAAAAAACCAGTTGTAATTACCTTGTACGCTCTAGACGGTCAAGTTGCAAGCTGAAAACAAAAATATTTGCCTTGTTAGTCATCGTGTTACTAACCGCTGTGTCTTGTTTGCCAGAACTGCCGCTTTCCTACTTCCTGTTGCAAGCCACGCCCACGGATTATAATTTTGCCGTGAGTTCCGCCTATTGACGTCATGTCCGCGTCACATGACTGCGACGTAATATTATCTAAAACTGTTTGTGCGGTATTGTGTTGTTCTGTGCGGTATTGTGTTATTCTGTGCGGCGTCGTGTTGTTCTGTGCGGCGTCGTGTTGTTCAGTGCGACGTCGTGTTGTTCAGTGCGGCATGGTGTTGTTCAGTGCGGCATGGTGTTGTTCAGTGCGGCATGGTGTTGTTCAGTGCGGCATAATGTTGTTCAGTGCGGCATAATGTTGTTCAGTGCGGCATGGTGTTGTTCAGTGCGGCATGGTGTTGTTCAGTGCGGCATGGTGTTGTTCAGTGCGGCATAATGTTGTTCAGTGCGCCATAATGTTGTTCAGTGCGGCATGGTGTTGTTCAGTGCGGGATGGTGTTGTTCAGTGCAGGATGGTGTTGTTCAGTGCGGCATGGTGTTGTTCAATGCGGCATGGTGTTGTTCAGTGCGGGATGGTGTTGTTCAGTGCGGCATGGTGTTGTTCAGTGCGGCATAATGTTGTTCAGTGCGGCATGGTGTTGTTCAGTGCGGCATGGTGTTGTTCAGTGCGGCATGGTGTTGTTCAGTGCGGCATGGTGTTGTTCAGTGCGGAATGGTGTTGTTCAGTGCGGCATGGTGTTGTTCAGTCCGGGATGGTGTTGTTCAATGCGGGATCGTGTTGTTCAGTGCGGGGTGGTGTTGTTCAGTGCGGGATGGTGTTGTTCAGTGCGGCATGGTGTTGTTCAATGCGGCATGGTGTTGTTCAGTGCGGGATGGTGTTGTTCATTGCGGCATAGTGTTGTTCAGTGCGGCATGGTGTTGTTCAGTGCGGCATGGTGTTGTTCAGTGCGGCATGGTGTTGTTCAGTGCGGCATAATGTTGTTCAGTGCGGCATGGTGTTGTTCAGTGTGGAAAGGTGTTGTTCAGTGCAGGATGGTGTTGTTCAGTGCGGCATGGTGTTGTTCAATGCAGGATCGTTTTGTTCAGTGCAGCATAATGTTGTTCAGTGCAGCATGGTGTTGTTCAGTGCGGCATGGTGTTGTTCAATGCGGCATGGTGTTGTTCACTGCGGGATGGTGTTGTTCAATGCGGGATCGTGTTGTTCAGTGCGGCATAATGTTGTTCAGTGCAGCATGGTGTTGTTCAGTGCGGCATGGTGTTGTTCAGTGCGACATAATGTTGTTTAGTGCGGCATAATGTTGTTCAGTGCGGCATAATGTTGTTCAGTGCGGCATGGTGTTGTTCAGTGCGGCATGGTGTTGTTCAGTGCGGCATGGTGTTGTTCAGTGCAGGATGGTGTTGTTCAGTGCGGCATGGTGTTGTTCAATGCGGCATGGTGTTGTTCAGTGCGGGATGGTGTTGTTCAGTGCAGGATGGTGTTGTTCAGTGCGGCATGGTGTTGTTCAGTGCGGAATGGTGTTGTTCAGTGCGGCATGGTGTTGTTCAGTGCGGCATGGTGTTGTTCAGTGCAGGATGGTGTTGTTCGATGCGGGATCGTGTTGTTCAGTGCGGCATGGTGTTGTTCAGTGCGGCATGGTGTTGTTCAGTGCGGCATAATGTTGTTCAGTGCGGCATGGTGTTGTTCAGTGCGGCATGGTGTTGTTCAGTGCGGCATGGTGTTGTTCAGTGCGGCATGGTGTTGTTCAGTGCGGCATAATGTTGTCCAGTTTGCCATAATGTTGTTCAGTGCGGCATGGTGTTGTTTAGTGCGGGATGGTGTTGTTCAGTGCAGGATGGTGTTGTTCAGTGCGGCATGGTGTTGTTCAATGCGGCATGGTGTTGTTCAGTGCGGCATGGTGTTGTTCAGTGCGGCATAATGTTGTTCAGTGCGGCATGGTGTTGTTCAGTGCGGCATGGTGTTGTTCAGTGCGGCATGGTGTTGTTCAGTGCGGCATGGTGTTGTTCAGTGCGGAATGGTGTTGTTCAGTGCGGCATGGTGTTGTTCAGTGCGGGATGGTGTTGTTCAATGCGGGATCATGTTGTTCAGTGCGGGGTGGTGTTGTTCAGTGCAGGATGGTGTTGTTCAGTGCAGGATGGTGTTGTTCAGTGCGGCATGGTGTTGTTCAATGCAGGATCGTGTTGTTCAGTGCAGCATAATGTTGTTCAGTGCAGCATGGTGTTGTTCAGTGCGGCATGGTGTTGTTCAATGCGGCATGGTGTTGTTCAGTGCGGGATGGTGTTGTTCAGTGCGGCATGGTGTTTTTCAGTGCGGCATAATGTTGTTCAGTGCGGCATGGTGTTGTTCAGTGCGGCATGGTGTTGTTCAGTGCAGGATGGTGTTGTTCAGTGCGGCATGGTGTTGTTCAATGCAGGATCGTGTTGTTCAGTGCAGCATAATGTTGTTCAGTGCAGCATGGTGTTGTTCAGTGCGGCATGGTGTTGTTCAATGCGGCATGGTGTTGTTCACTGCGGGATGGTGTTGTTCAATGCGGGATCGTGTTGTTCAGTGCGGCATAATGTTGTTCAGTGCAGCATGGTGTTGTTCAGTGCGGCATGGTGTTGTTCAGTGCGACATAATGTTGTTTAGTGCGGCATAATGTTGTTCAGTGCGGCATAATGTTGTTCAGTGCGACATGGTGTTGTTCAGTGCGGCATGGTGTTGTTCAGTGCGGCATGGTGTTGTTCAGTGCAAGATGGTGTTGTTCAGTGCGGCATGGTGTTGTTTAATGCGGCATGGTGTTGTTCAGTGCGGGATGGTGTTGTTCAGTGCAGGATGGTGTTGTTCAGTGCGGCATGGTGTTGTTCAGTGCGGAATGGTGTTGTTCAGTGCGGCATGGTGTTGTTCAGTGCGGCATGGTGTTGTTCAGTGCAGGATGGTGTTGTTCAATGCGGGATCGTGTTGTTCAGTGCGGCATGGTGTTGTTCAGTGCAGCATGGTGTTGTTCAGTGCGGCATAATGTTGTTCAGTGCGGCATGGTGTTGTTCAGTGCGGCATGGTGTTGTTCAGTGCGGCATGGTGTTGTTCAGTGCGGCATGGTGTTGTTCAGTGCGGCATAATGTTGTCCAGTGCGCCATAATGTTGTTCAGTGCGGCATGGTGTTGTTTAGTGCGGGATGGTGTTGTTCAGTGCAGGATGGTGTTGTTCAGTGCGGCATGGTGTTGTTCAATGCGGCATGGTGTTGTTCAGTGCGGGATGGTGTTGTTCAGTGCGGCATGGTGTTGTTCAGTGCGGCATAATGTTGTTCAGTGCGGCATGGTGTTGTTCAGTGCGGCATGGTGTTGTTCAGTGCGGCATGGTGTTGTTCAGTGCGGCATGGTGTTGTTCAGTGCGGAATGGTGTTGTTCAGTGCGGCATGGTGTTGTTCAGTGCGGGATGGTGTTGTTCAATGCGGGATCGTGTTGTTCAGTGCGGGGTGGTGTTGTTAAGTGCAGGATGGTGTTGTTCAGTGCAGGATGGTGTTGTTCAGTGCGGCATGGTGTTGTTCAATGCGGCATGGTGTTGTTCAGTGCAGGATGGTGTTGTTCAGTGCAGGATGGTGTTTTTCAGTGCGGCATAATGTTGTTCAGTGCGGCATGGTGTTGTTCAGTGCGGCATGGTATTGTTCAGTGCAGGATGGTTTTGTTCAGTGCGGCATGGTGTTGTTCAGTGCGGCATGGTGTTGTTCAGTGCAGCGTAATGTTGTTCAGTGCGGCATGGTGTTGTTCAGTGCGGAATGGTGTTGTTCAGTGCGGCATGGTGTTGTTCAGTGCGGGATGGTGTTGTTCAGTGCGGCATGGTGTTGCTCAGTGCGGCATGGTGTTGTTCAGTGCGGGATGGTGTTGTTCATTGCGGCATGGTGTTGTTCAGTGCGGCATGGTGTTGTTCAGTGCGGCATGGTGTTGTTCAGTGCGGCATAATGTTGTTCAGTGCGCCATAATGTTGTTCAGTGCGGCATGGTGTTGTTCAGTGCGGGATGGTGTTGTTCAGTGCAGGATGGTGTTGTTCAGTGCGGCATGGTGTTGTTCAATGCGGGATCGTGTTGTTCAGTGCGGCATGGTGTTGTTCAGTGCGGCATAATGTTGTTCAGTGCGGCATAATGTTGTTCAGTGCGGCATAATGTTGTTCAGTGCGGCATAATGTTGTTCAGTGCGGCATAATGTTGTTCAGTGCGGGATGGTGTTGTTCATTGCAGCATGGTGTTGTTCAGTGCGGCATGGTGTTGTTCAGTGCGGCATGGTGTTGTTCAGTGCGGGATGGTGTTGTTCAGTGCAGGATGGTGTTGTTCAGTGCGGCATGGTGTTGTTCAGTGCGGCATGGTGTTGTTCATTTCGGCATAATGTTGTTCAGTGCGGTATAATGTTGTTTAGTGCGGCATGGTGTTGTTCAGTGCGGGATGGTGTTGTTCAGTGCGTTATAATGTTGTTCAGTGCGGCATGGTGTTGTTCAGTGCGGCATGGTGTTGTTCAGTGCGGCATGGTGTTGTTCAGTGCGGCATAATGTTGTTCAGTGCGGCATAATGTTGTTCAGTGCGGCATGGTGTTGTTCAGTGCGGGATGGTGTTGTTCAGTGCGGGATGGTGTTGTTCAGTGCGGTATGGTGTTCAATGCGGAATGGTGTTGTTCAGTGCAGGATGGTGTTGTTCAGTGCGGCATGGTGTTGTTCAGTGCGGCATAATGTTGTTTAGTGCGGCATGGTGTTGTTCAGTGCGGGATGGTGTTGTTCAGTGCGTTATAATGTTGTTCAGTGCGGCATGGTGTTGTTCAGTGCAGCGTAATGTTGTTCAGTGCGGCATGGTGTTGTTCAGTGCGGAATGGTGTTGTTCAGTGCGGCATGGTGTTGTTCAGTGCGGCATGGTGTTGTTCAGTGCAGCGTAATGTTGTTCAGTGCGGGATGGTGTTGTTCAGTGCGGCATGGTGTTCAATGCGGAATGGTGTTGTTCAGTGCAGGATGGTGTTGTTCAGTGCGGCATGGTGTTGTTCAGTGCGGCATAATGTTGTTCAGTGCGGCATGGTGTTGTTCAGTGCGGCATGGTGTTGTTCAGTGCGGCATGGTGTTGTTCAGTGCGGCATAATGTTGTTCAGTGCGGCATGGTGTTGTTCAGTGCGGCATGGTGTTGTTCAGTGCGGCATAATGTTCAGTGCGGCATAATGTTGTTCAGTGCGGCATGGTGTTGTTCAGTGCGGGATGGTGTTGTTCAGTGCAGGATGGTGTTGTTCAGTGCGGCATGGTGTTCAGTGCGGGATGGTGTCTTTCAGTGCGGCATGGTGTCGTTCAGTGCGGCATGGTGTCTTTCAGTGCGGCATGGTGTCGTTCAGTGAGGCATGGTGTTGTTCAGTGCGGCATGGTGTTGTTTAGTGCGGCATGGTGTTGTTCAGTGCGGGATGGTGTTGTTCAGTGTGGCATGGTGTTCAGTGCGGCATGGTGTTGTTCAGTGCGGTATCGTGTTGTTCAGTGCGGTATCGTGTTTCTCAGTGCGGTATCGTGTTTTTCAGTGCAGTATCGTTGTGTTGTTCGTATTGTGTTTAACACTTAGCCTCTAACACTTAGCCTCTAACACTTAGCCTCTAGCATCTAGAAGGTAAATAAATAGGAAGGAAGGACTCACCGGTGACGTCTTCGCCCACGTCCAAGCGTTGTACTTTGTATTTTCATCCTTCTGACAGTGGAAAACATAGCCAACAAACACCGTGGAACCTAAACGAATGAAAGAAAACTATCATTTGGCCACAACCAACATTCACAGATACAACACAATGTGACGTGCGGGGTTGAGGTTAAAGGTTGAGTGCAGGGCCCTCGTTTTAAACTACTTTTTTGAAAAGGATTGGGAACAAGTAAGACGTATTTAATTTATTTAATGGGAAGTAGTAAGAGCTATTGAATTTAATCTATGTATTATATTCTATTGTATTGTATTCTGTTGTATTCTTTTGGATTGTATTCACACTAACCCCACTAAAACTTCAGCCCACAAAAACTCGCCTCTGGCGCCTAGCCTCTGGCACTTAGCCTCTAACACTTAGCCTTTAACACTTAGCCTTTAACACTTAGCCTTTAACACTTAGCCTAGAAGGTGAATAAATAGGGTTAAAGGTTGAGTGAAGGGACCTCGTTTTAAACTACTTTTTTGTAAAGGAGTGGGAACAAGTAAGACGTATTTAATTTATTTAATGGGAAGTAGTAAGACTTATTAAATTTATTTAATCTACTTTTCTTCCCAGGCAAAATTTGATGTGCTGCAATTCCAAATTTCCAAAGTGAATGAAGGAATGAAGTCCTTTAAATTATGATTTTGTATAAATACTAGGCATTAACACAAAATCGACGGCACAAAATGGGCAGACTTTACTTGTTTGAAAAGGACTGGTTACAAGACAGACTTTTTTAATTTATTTAATGGGAAGAAGACTTATTTAGTTTAATTGATCTATTTTTGTTCCCTGCCAAAATTCGATTTGCTGCAATTCCAAATTTCCAAAGTGAATGAAGGAAAGAAGTCGTTTAAATTATGATTTTGTTTAAATACTAGGCATAGACACAAAATCTACGGCACAAAATGGGCAGACTTTACTTGTTTGAAGAGGACTGGTTACAAGACAGACTTTTCTGATTTATTTAATGGGAAGAAGACTTATTTAGTTTATTTAATCTATTTTTGTTCCCTGGCAAAATTGGATTTGCTGAAATTGTATTTTGCCAAATCTTGCCTTGAGACCTGATAGGAAGTATTAAACGCTTAGTTAAATCAATACAAGTTGGTAATAAGAGCGAGTAATGTTGGTTGAACCGATGAATGAAGGTTGAAAGCAATTTAAATTATGACTTTGTATAAATACTAGATATTAACAGAACATCTACTGCGCGAAATGGGCAGAGTTTACTTGTTTGAGAAGGAGTGGCTTATTCAAAACTAAGATTTATTTAATCTGTTTGTTCCCAGGCAAAATTGGATGTGATGCAATTCCAAATTTCACCACATGATGGTGCCCAATTTTGACTTCATAGGACATATTAAACACTTAGCTTGTTATTATGTTCAAGGTAATCAGATTTGTTTATTATTCTAATGGCCTCTTCAAAACTATTCTGGATTACTACTTTGGATCTATTCTACATTACTTGGCAACAACATACTCTGTAACAGATTAGGCAGTATAATCATATCTGTTAACTTGAGAGTGCCCACACTCAATCTACTTATCGTGATGTTTTAAATCAATTACTGTTAGACATTATTTGTCTGATAATCTACCAAATCTTTGAATTGAAGAATTTGTGATTTAATTAATAGCTTGTTGTTATGTTAAGGGTAATCAGACTTGTATATAATTCTAATGGCCTTCTTTTGAAAACTATTCTGAATTACAACTTTGGATCTTATATTACTTTGCAACAATCTACTCCGTGACAGATTAGGCAGTATAATCACATATGTTAACTTCAGTGCCCACACTGTATTTATTTATGGTTATTTGTTAAATCAAGTACTGTTAGACATGAAATAGGAAGTGTTTAACATAAATGTTATGGCTACTCACCATTGTAGCTCGCTCCTGGTCAATGATACGAGCCTCTTCTTGCAGTGGAAAACTTGCAGCCAACAAACACCGTGGAACCTAAAGGAATGAAATTAAACATTAACATTTCGCCTCGACCAATTTTCACACGTACAACGCAACGCGGCTACACTTCTGCTATTACAAACGTAAATCTCCTTAAACACAATGAGTGTTACTTACCGTGTACGCTCTAGACGGTCCAGTTGCAAGCAGAAAATAAAGATATTTCTGTTGATAATCGTCGCTGCTCAGTGGCTCACGGCCATCGCGCCAACAGATTTGAATTTTGGCGGAGGTTCGGGCAATTACGTCATATCCACGGCACATGACTGCGACGTAATACCCGCTTATCTGAAACGGCAGTTAAAAGTAGAGTTACATCAAGTTTTCTTGGAACCTAAACGAATGAAAGAAAACTATCATTTGGCCACAACCAACATTCACAGATACAACACAACGTGCGGGGTTGGGGTTAAAGATTGAGTGAAGGGCCCTCGTTTTAAACTACTGTTTTGAAAAGGAGTGGGAACAAGTAAGACGTATTTAATTTATTTAATGGGAAGTAGTAAGACTTATTAAATTTATTTAATCTACTTTTCTTCCCAGGCAAAATTTGATGTGCTGCAATTCCAAATTTCCAAAGTGAATGAAGGAATGAAGTCCTTTAAATTATGATTTTGTATAAATACTAGGCATTAACACAAAATCGACGGCACAAAATGGGCAGACTTTACTTGTTTGAAAAGGACTGGTTACAAGACAGACTTTTTTAATTTATTTAATGGGAAGAAGACTTATTTAGTTTAATTGATCTATTTTTGTTCCCTGCCAAAATTCGATTTGCTGCAATTCCAAATTTCCAAAGTGAATGAAGGAAAGAAGTCGTTTAAATTATGATTTTGTTTAAATACTAGGCATAGACACAAAATCTACGGCACAAAATGGGCAGACTTTACTTGTTTGAAGAGGACTGGTTACAAGACAGACTTTTCTGATTTATTTAATGGGAAGAGGACTTATTTAGTTTATTTAATCTATTTTTGTTCCCTGGCAAAATTGGATTTGCTGAAATTGTATTTTGCCAAATCTCGATTTGAGACCTGATAGGAAGTATTAAACGCTTAGTTAAATCAATACAAGTTGGTAATAAGAGCGAGTAATGTTGGTTGAACCGATGAATGAAGGTTGAAAGCAATTTAAATTATGACTTTGTATAAATACTAGATATTAACAGAACATCTACTGCGCAAAATGGGCAGAGTTTACTTGTTTGAGAAGGAGTGGCTTATTCAAAACTAAGATTTATGTAATCTGTTTGTTCCCAGGCAAAATTGGATGTGATGCAATTCCAAATTTCACCACATGATGGTGCCCAATTTTGACTTCATAGGACATATTAAACACTTAGCTTGTTATTATGTTCAAGGTAATCAGATTTGTTTATCATTCTAATGGCCTCTTCAAAACTATTCTGGATTACTACTTTGGATCTATTCTACATTACTTGGCAACAACATACTCTGTAACAGATTAGGCAGTATAATCACATATGTTAACTTGAGAGTGCCCACACTCAATCTACTTATCGTGATGTGTTAAATCAATTACTGTTAGACATTATTTGTCTGATAATCTACCAAATCTTTGAATTGAAGAATTTGTGATTTAATTAATAGCTTGTTCAGGGTAATCAGACTTGTATATAATTCTAATGGCCTTCTTTTGAAAACTATTCTGAATTACAACTTTGGATCTTATATTACTTTGCAACAATCTACTCCGTGACAGATTAGGCAGTATAATCACATATGTTAACTTCAGTGCCCACACTGTATTTATTTATGGTTATTTGTTAAATCAAGTACTGTTAGACATGAAATAGGAAGTGTTTAACATAAATGTTATGGCTACTCACCATTGTAGCTCGCTCCTGGTCAATGATACGAGCCTCTTCTTGCAGTGGAAAACTTGCAGCCAACAAACACCATGGAACCTAAAGGAATGAAATTAAACATTAACATTTCGCCTCGACCAATTTTCACACGTACAACGCAACGCGGCTACACTTCTGCTATTACAAACGTAAATCTCCTTAAACACAATGAGTGTTACTTACCGTGTACGCTCTAGACGGTCCAGTTGCAAGCAGAAAATAAAGATATTTCTGTTGATAATCGTCGCTGCTCAGTGGCTCACGGCCATCGCGCCAACAGATTTGAATTTTGGCGGAGGTTCGGGCAATTACGTCATATCCGCGGCATTTGACTGCGACGTAATACCCGCTTATCTGAAACGGCAGTTAAAAGTAGAGTTACATCAAGTTTTCTTGGAACCTAAACGAATGAAAGAAAACTATCATTTGGCCACAACCAACATTCACAGATACAACACAACGTGCGGGGTTGAGGTTAAAGATTGAGTGAAGGGCCCTCGTTTTAAACTACTGTTTTGAAAAGGAGTGGGAACAAGTAAGACGTATTTAATTTATTTAATGGGAAGTAGTAAGACTTATTAAATTTATTTAATCTACTTTTCTTCCCAGGCAAAATTTGATGTGCTGCAATTCCAAATTTCCAAAGTGAATGAAGGAATGAAGTCCTTTAAATTATGATTTTGTATAAATACTAGGCATTAACACAAAATCGACGGCACAAAATGGGCAGACTTTACTTGTTTGAAAAGGACTGGTTACAAGACAGACTTTTTTAATTTATTTAATGGGAAGAAGACTTATTTAGTTTAATTGATCTATTTTTGTTCCCTGCCAAAATTCGATTTGCTGCAATTCCAAATTTCCAAAGTGAATGAAGGAAAGAAGTCGTTTAAATTATGATTTTGTTTAAATACTAGGCATAGACACAAAATCTACGGCACAAAATGGGCAGACTTTACTTGTTTGAAGAGGACTGGTTACAAGACAGACTTTTCTGATTTATTTAATGGGAAGAGGACTTATTTAGTTTATTTAATCTATTTTTGTTCCCTGGCAAAATTGGATTTGCTGAAATTGTATTTTGCCAAATCTCGATTTGAGACCTGATAGGAAGTATTAAACGCTTAGTTAAATCAATACAAGTTGGTAATAAGAGCGAGTAATGTTGGTTGAACCGATGAATGAAGGTTGAAAGCAATTTAAATTATGACTTTGTATAAATACTAGATATTAACAGAACATCTACTGCGCAAAATGGGCAGAGTTTACTTGTTTGAGAAGGAGTGGCTTATTCAAAACTAAGATTTATGTAATCTGTTTGTTCCCAGGCAAAATTGGATGTGATGCAATTCCAAATTTCACCACATGATGGTGCCCAATTTTGACTTCATAGGACATATTAAACACTTAGCTTGTTATTATGTTCAAGGTAATCAGATTTGTTTATCATTCTAATGGCCTCTTCAAAACTATTCTGGATTACTACTTTGGATCTATTCTACATTACTTGGCAACAACATACTCTGTAACAGATTGGGCAGTATAATCACATATGTTAACTTGAGAGTGCCCACACTCAATCTACTTATCGTGATGTGTTAAATCAATTACTGTTAGACATTATTTGTCTGATAATCTACCAAATCTTTGAATTGAAGAATTTGTGATTTAATTAATAGCTTGTTCAGGGTAATCAGACTTGTATATAATTCTAATGGCCTTCTTTTGAAAACTATTCTGAATTACAACTTTGGATCTTATATTACTTTGCAACAATCTACTCGGTGACAGATTAGGCAGTATAATCACATATGTTAACTTCAGTGCCCACACTGTATTTATTTATGGTTATTTGTTAAATCAAGTACTGTTAGACATGAAATAGGAAGTGTTTAACATAAATGTTATGGCTACTCACCATTGTAGCTCGCTCCTGGTCAATGATATGAGCCTCTTCTTGCAGTGGAAAACTTGCAGCCAACAAACACCGTGGAACCTAAAGGAATGAAATTAAACATTAACATTTCGCCCGGACCAACATTCACACGTACAACGCAACGCGGCTACACTTCTGCTATTACAAACGTAAATCTCCTTAAACACAACGAGTGTTACTTACCGTGTACGCTCTAGGCAAAATTGGATGTGATGCAATTCCAAATCTATCTGAAACGGCAGTTAAAAGTAGAGTTACATCAAGTTTTCTTTTTTAATCAACACAATCATTTACAACCGTTGACCAGAAAGAATCGTCGAAATTCGACGTCCCCCACAAACGCCACGCTCACTCGCTTTTCAGGGCAACAAAAGTACTTCTTTTTAAAAACGATGAGTTGTACTTACCGTGTACGCTCTGGACGGTCCAGTTGCAAGCAGAAAATAAAAATATTTCTCTTGTTAGTCGTATGTTACCATCCGCTGTGTCTTTGTCAACATCGCCGCCATTTTCCTACTTCCTGCTGCGAGCCACGCCCACGGATTTAAATTTGGGCGGAAGCTCTTTCCATTGGCGTCGTTTTCGCGTATAGCAAATCCGATTGGTTGGGAAGGGGGCACGGTTATGCAGCCGAGGAGTCCTGTGATCGGTGGGATGTAAAGTAGGCGTCGACGTCACGTCCGCGTCACGTGACCACGACGTGGCAGACGTCAAATAGCAACCGCTGTTTTGTTTAGTAGACTTACAGTTGTTATGCATTGACATAATGGCGCACACACCAAATAGATTTAAATAAATTAAATAATTCTTCTGCCCACTCTCTTTTAAACAAGTTAACTCTCCCCGCGGATTTGAATTCCGGCGAAAGTTACGCCCATCGACGTCACGTATGTCACGTGACCACGACGTGGCAGATGTCATATAGCAACCGCTGTTTTGTTTAGTAGATTTACAGTTGTTATGCATTGGCATAATGGTGTGCACTCAAAATAGATTTAAATAAATTAAATATTTCTTCTGCCTACTCCCTTTTAAACAAGTTAACTCTGCCCACGTCCATTGACGTCTTGTCTGCGTCACGTGACCACGACGTAGCGACGTCATATAGTAACCGCTGTTTTGACCAGTAGACTTAGTTATTATGCGTTGACATAATGGCGCACTGGTTAGCATGGCCACCTCTTAAGCATGATGATGCGGGTTCGACGCCTGATCAATGTTAGCATGGAGTGAGCTGAAGTGCATGGCGCTGAAGATTTGAATCTTTGAAATGCGCTGAGGTCTGACATATCAGGCAGAATGGTTTGCCATCACGTTCAACAAAAAATAGAAACTTTCCCACTCTGATTAAAACGTCCTGTGTTCATCTACGTATTTTCGTTTTGCTGTGCATCTTTTCCCTGCCATTTCGAGAGCCCAATTGACACTCATAGTTTAAAGAAATGTGTTTGCCCATCCTACTTTGTGGAATTTCACCACATGCGCTTTTGACCAAAATACCAAATTGAACTCAAGTGAAGCCAACACGCACAACCCCCCCCCCCCCCCCCCCACACACACACACACACACACACACACACACAAATGTTGATATGAACATAAAAGAGCCGCATGCGGTTCGGGAGTTGCGGCTTGGCCAAACCTGTACTATACAACTTTATTTGTATAAAATTTTCACAACAGCTGTCACACAAACAAAGCGGGAAAAACCGAAGACGTGCGTGTTCCGCCCACGCTGGATTTATTTGCACCTTTGAAAAGACACCGTATTGCCGCAGATGTGGCAAAGAGTACTTTTGGGCATCTGAGACGGAAGGATGTCCAAAGCATCACGTCACCTGCTCTGGTAGGCATGGTGGTGGGACGTTGAGGTCAACCGCTTTGGGGTTGGCTGACTCTTTGATCGCAGGATGCCACACACTTGAAGACAGAAGCAGAAAAGCAGAGCTAAATGCAAAATGTACTCACCGGTGATTCCAATTTTTTTCCCCCCTGAAGAAACAGCTGGACGGGTGGCCCCGGCTGGCCAGTGGGACTCTTGTTATTCTGACCCTTTTTAGTGCGCGTTTGGGGCAACAACCGTTTTTTGTGGCGCTCTCTTCTGGTTCAAAAGTGCCCTGCATGTGAATTTGCTTTTCCTGCCTTCTGATTGGATGAGCGCCGGTGTGACGCGGTGCCTCTGTCACCGTGGCGGGGGGTATACGTTGGCATCGGAGCGTCTGCCAACGTCTGAGACCGGCTGGCAGTGTATCGGAGGTGTCGAGTGCGGTGCCGCTGGAGCTCACTCACCAGCTGGTGTTGGGGCCACAGAATGAAGGCCAAGGAGAAGAATAGAAAGAGAAACAGAAACTTCTCCTCCAATTGTTTGATTTGTCTCTTCTGAGCTTCGATGAATTCTTTCAGCTCTTTGTTCCTCTAGGACGGACAAATGGAAAGTGGCATTCAAAAGCCAGTAAGCGTGCAAGTAAGTGCCGGGCTGGCTTTGGGCCCTTACCTGTTGCGCGCTGTGCAGCAGATCCATTCTCTCTTGGAGGATGCAAGCGTCGCGCTCCCTCAACTCGCACATCAGGGCTCGCTTCCATTGGTCCACGGCGCTCCTAAGCTCTTCTCTCTGATCCGCCGTCAGCACGTCATTCACGCCAGCGTGGCTGGCTTTTTCGCCGTCCGTGGCGGGGCAGTCCCGCTGCGGTAGCGCCTCGTACAACATGGCCTCCAGCTCCAGGATCCTCTGGGCCGCAATCCTCGTCCATCAGTGGTCCGGCGGGAGATTTGAGGGCGGCTTACCTTATGAGCCTGGTCCATGGAACACTTCCTGAAGTCCAACTCTTCATCCAGGTAGCCCTTCTGCTTGCAGAACATATCCTAGCACAGCTCAAGGTCAGAATTGTTGGGGCACATTGCCGGAGTTCCCCTTGGCTGATGTCGCGTGTCTGTCTACCTTCTCACTTTCAATGTCCAACATCTTCTGTTGAAGTGCTGACTTGGTCACTTTGATGTATTCTAACCACTGAGGAAAGGCTGCTGTCACATAAGCAGAATGCGAGAGCGTGCGTGGACGTGCGCGTTACCTTCTCGGCTAGGGTGAGAAGGGTCCTGGCGTGAATCACGACCACCTGCTCCTCGTTGGTGAGATTCTGCAAGAGCCCAAAGGCACAGCGTCAACAAGCTTCTTTCAGCGCAAAGCCTTCCAAAAGTCACATTTGAGCCGCCGAGTCTCGTGGAGTGCGAACATAAGGAGTTCGACATACACTTACGGCGTTATAGCCCAGGATGTCCAGCTTCTTCATCAGATCACTGATGACGATGTCCGGGGGAAAGGCGCAAGGAGCAATGTAAGGTGTTCTGGGACCTCGGGTTAAGGTTAGGGTTGCGAGGGACGCCTTACGTACGCTCACGCCCTCGGCCTCGCAGTAGATCTGCAAAGGGCTGAGGCCGTCTGGGAAACGGACTTGCAGAAACTTCAAGACGGGGGAGCGCCACTCCCTCTCCTGAAAGGCAGAGGCATGCATCCGTCCGTCCGTCCGTCCGTCCGTCACATCTCTGGCCTCAACACGCTTGTGCGAGTCTTCCCACCTCCAGCTCCAGGATGCGGAACTCAAGCAGTTCGTTTTGGTCTCGGATATCCTGGATGTGCTCTTTCAGACGCGCTTCTTCCGCCTCCATCCGCCTGACCTGAAAAGACAGTCAGACCTCATCTGCGGGGCTTCCCGACAGGTGTGACGCCAAGCGACTCCGCCCAGCGCCTTTCTTTCCGTCACCTTTTCGGCCAACTGCTGATTGCTCTGACGCAGCAGCTGCTTCTCCTCCACCCACTTGACATTCTAGAAGAGACAAACGCGTGGACAGCTTTGGAATGTTGTGTCATTTTCATCCACAAATTCTTTGGTTGACTGGAAAATGACATTTGCTTTTCTCCGCATTTTCCCAGCCACGTTCGGGGGGGGGGGGGGGGGGGTTGGTCCAGTAATGCCAGACGGATGAGTGACTGAAGAATGTAGCTATTTTGTCTGAGAAAAAGGTGTGCTCATTGATGAGCTTACCTGTCCTTGTTGCTTCAGCGCTGACTCCAGATCTGCTACTCTGCTTTGATAGTGACCCATTTCTACCATCAGCTTTTCTCTGGTCTGAAAGGAGGAGGAGGGAGGCTCCTCCTCCTCCTTTCAGACCAGAGAACACCCGAGGCTGGGTGAGAACGGGGAGGCTGCGACCCGGCCGGGGGTTGCGGGAAGGGGCGCCACCTTGATCTCCTTCTCGGCGTCGTAGTCCCCTTTCGCTGGTCTGGGCTAGCAGAGCGTAGGCTCGTTGCAGCGCTTGATATTCTTGCGTCAGCTGGCGGTAGCGAAGCTCCGCCTCTTCATGCACACACCAATGCAACACAGCACTAGTACCAGAATCAGTCAGACCGGCGACAAAGCACCCGCGACGCAAAGACGAGTCCGATTCCAGGCTGAAGAGGAATGTTTGGTGCCAATACGCTGGCAGAAATGGCGGGCTACCTCTTCGGGTTCCGTGTCGGGGGTTCTGTCGGTGTGAAAAGACAAGGACGATCCGTCCGAGTCCACCAACACGTCTTCGTCGTAGCCGTAAAATGTTTCGATGACCTGCGGGCGCGGAAGCAAACATCTCTCTGAACAAACTGAAGCGACACCTCACGATGAATCGACGAGAGGAACGATAGCGAGAAAAAGGCCATTTCATCTTGCGCAACACCAAGCAGCCGCAAACAAACAGACTCACCTTGCAGGACCTCACGCTTTGTTCCTCCTCAGAGATTCTCGACGTCGGTATCGTAGCAGCAAATCTCTCTCCTGTCGACACAAATAATCCGCCTTTGAGATTCTTTGGATGCAAAGGGAACGAACGGCTCCGGCGCAGAAACAAACGCGACTCACAATGACATTTCTGACATGAGCTCCTGTCTCCAGAGCCTGAAAAACACGTCACCGGCGATGATTGGAGGGACGCTCGTCTTTTCCAAAAGTGACAACTACAGGGTGTGTCAGGGTTTTCCAGATTATCTTTATCGTATCATTGTGTTGCTTTGACTTTGACTGCGACCTGTAATAAATAATATTATTTATCCCTTATTTATCCCTATCGCTTATCCCTTCCTACACAAAGTCGTAAAACACCCCTTGCTATGTTTTGACTAGAGGTCAAGGGCTTCCTCTATTCAATCCACTCTTACACCCACCCTGTTTCTCTTAATTAAAATGCTCGTGCAGGAGCCGAGAGTCAGACTTCATTCGTACAACGGATGGACTCTCCACCTGCAGGTGTCCAAAAGAACTTACTTGTCTCCCGTGTGGTTCTTGCAAAATAAGTTGGAGCGAGCGCAACTCTAACAGGGTGCATTTTGCCACTAGCTGCCTACGGACAATGACGTCGCGCTCGCGGCTCATGGTTGACGGGCTGAGCAGCCGGGCAAGTCCGTCGTTTTCAGCGCACAGCGAGTGGCAAAGGCGCTGACAAAACGGGAGCTTTGAGCTGCTGAAAACGGCAAAACAAGTCTAAAGCGTGTTCAAACGCGTGCGCACAATGCTCCTGCTTGAAAGGTCGGAATTTAAGGGGCCAATTTTTTGGATGGCGGCCGCCGGCCAAGCTTTGGACGGAAAAGGTTTCCTGGCGACAGCGAGCGAGCGCGGCGCTGCCGTACGTGCACCGAGTCGCCTGCCTGAAGACCTTGGACAAGTCGTCGATGATGTGCCGCTGCTCCACAACTTGAAGGAACTCCATTTCACCGTCCTGCTGGCCGCAACCGCGGTCCAGGTCATTGAGCGAACTAGGCCTTCTCTGTGGAACACAAATGCAGTGGACTCTGTTGGCACGCCGCCGTTGTCCGCGTCGACTTACCAAGCTTGCCATCTCCTCGTTCTCCTGGGTGACAAAGCGCACTTTGTTTTCAAGGCGACACAGCACCAGCGAGAGTTCTTCATTCTTCCTGCTCAGGCGTTTGTTTTTGTACAGGAGTGGCAGAAACTGGCTTTCTGTTTCTCTCAGTCGCTTTAGCTGCAAGCATGAAGTGCGGGATGTGAAAGACGCACAACACGCGGGCCAGAACGTATCCATTCCTTTTGCATCGGTTTGAACGGAATCGTGGCTTTGGCTCCCAATAAAAGACATCTACCAGGCAACCGACTCGCCGCGCCGCTCAACTAATAAGCAAGCGCAATGGGTGCCTCGCTGGATGGCGCGCATCAAACGTAGCGCAAACCTTCAAGCGTGCCGTCAATAAATTACCAGTTCATTGCGCTCTTCAGAAAGCAGGGCGTTTCGATCCTCCAGTTTCCTGATGACTGCGCTGAGCTCAGCGATTTTCAGATGAAACCGTCGCGTGTCCCGATCCTCCTGAGACTGAAAACGCCCCGCAACACACACACACAAGCACTCGTTCAAAGTTCAAAACTGTTTTTGTGCTACCTTCCTCCAGCAACGAACTAAGTCATGCGTACTGCAAGTGTGTGATGAGGTGGCTTACGCAATGAAGAGGATTGCTAGTAGCGGCGTTGACCCCACTTCCAGGGTAGTTTAGGCCCGCCCTTTGGGAATCCCTCAGGGCAGCGATCTGCTGCTCGGCAGCCTGAGTCTGCAGCTGAAGGCGGTGGACGTGGCCGGCCCCAGGGCTTCATCCAAAACACTAACCGCTCTGTCTTTCAGCTTGATCTCATCCGTCTGGATGTACAAACGGGGAGCGCTCAGGCAGGCGGGCAAACTCATTTGCCAGAATTGTGACAAAAACAAAGAGAGCAACCGGCCAATTTTTTTCTGGAATCGACTAGAACACCTTTGCTGTGACAAAAGCGAAGCGAGCAACCGGACATTTTCTTCTTGTGAAATAGAATAGAATAGAATGCCTTAGGTGTCATTGCACTGCAGGTATACAACAAAATTGGGAACATAGCCACGCACCGCGCATCTGATCAGTCCTACCAGTCGGCGGATCTCCCTCTCGCAGTCTCTCTTGGTTCGGCTCAGCTCCTCCCGATGCTGGTGATGAGCCGATCGGAGCTCGGCCGCTCGGGACTGCCAGGCCTGCTGGGCCGCTGCCAGGGCTTCTTCCGCGCTCCTGGTGGAGGCGACACCGCTCGGTCTCCCGACACCGCCGCGTCTCCTCCACCTCCGCCAGCAAAGCGCCCCCCCTCCTCACCTGAGCAGACATTGCGCCACACCGGGCCGTTGAGACCGCAACGGAGCGCCGCGACGCTTACTGGGGACAAGCTACACAATACGGTAGCGGCCGCATCGAAGCCCGACGTGGCGTGCGGATAGTCAGACACGGATAGAGCGGATCACCTTGTCCATGGAGCCGTCCCTCAGGCTGAGGACCAAGGCATTCAGTCGCTGGATCTCTCCATCTTTGATTTTGATCACTCTCATCAGCTCCATTTCATGCTGCCGCAGTAATGTCTCCCTGGTAATGGCTAACTCTTTCTGCTTCTCCTCATGGAGTTTGCTTTTGAGTTCCGTCATGGCGGCGGTGGCACGGTGGTGCTCCGCCCGCAGGTCCTGACTTCTCTCTCTCTCCAGACAGCTGACCTGACATGACTTAGACTTAGACAAACTTTATTGTCATCTTGTCTGCACATGGTGCATACAAAACGAAATTCCGTTGCATACGTCTTACAACAAAGTAGTGATATTGCAGTTGAATAGAAGTAACATATCCTATGAAAATATATATATATACATATATACTATATATATATATATATATATATTAAAAATAAGTATAAAGTGCAGCAGTGATAATTATGCAATAGTGCAAGTAGGCAAAACAGTATTCAAGAGTGTGCAGAGGAATGCTAAACCATGTATTAAACTTCTATTTAAAGGGTTTATACAAGTTCAGTAAAGTTGGTAGTGCGAGATAGTGCAAGATAGAGGTCCGTAGTGTCATAAAGTACAGTTCTGTGAATGTGTGATGCAGAGTTCAGTTTAGAGCTCAACAGTTCTAGTGTTCAACAGTCTGATGACAGCAGGGAAAAAGCTGTTGCAGAACCTGGTGGACCTGCAGCGGATGCTGCAAACCTCTTCCCAGAGGGCAGCAGGGAGAACAGTCCATGGTGGGGGTGTGATGGGTCATTGATGATGTTACGGGCACGGGACATGCAGCGCTGAGATGAAATGTCCTGAATGGAGGGAAGAGGAGCCCCTATGATCCTCTCTGCTGTCCTCACCACTCTCCTCACGTTCTTCCAATCGGAGGCGGTGCAGCCTCCACACCACACAGAGAGACAGCTTGTCAGAATGCTCTCTATGGTGCTCCTGTAGAACGTCCTCATGATGGGTGGGGGCAGGTGGGCTCTCCTCATCCTCCGCAGGAAGTACAAGCGCTTCTGTGCCCTCTTGACCAGTGCCGTAGTGTTCATAGTCCAGGTGAGGTCTTCTGTGATGTGGACCCCCAGGAATTTGGTGGTGCTGACCACCTCCACAGCTGAGCTGTTGATGATCAGTGGAGCGTGGTGAGGCTGTTTTTTCCTGAAGTCGACGATGATCTCCTTCATCTTCTCCTCATTCAGGATCAGGCTGTTTTCTCTGCACCAGCCCACCAGCTGCTCCACCTCCTCTCTGTAGTCCAGGTCGTTGTTGTCTCTGATGAGCCCCACCACCGTTGTGTCGTCTGCTGACTTCACGATGTGATTGGTGGTGAACCTGAGGACGCAGTCGTGTGTCATCAGGGTGCACAGCAGGGGGCTCAGGACGCAGCCCTGAAGGGAGCCTGTGCTGAGGGTGATGACATCAGAGGTGTTCTGTCCGACCCGGACTGACTGAGGTCTGTTGGTGAGGAAGTCTAGCAGCCAGTTGCGAAGGGGGGTGTTGAAGCCCAGGTGTTCCAATTTTCCTACCAGATGCTGTGGGATGATGGTGTTAAACGCTGAGCTGAAGTCCAGGAACAGCCTCCGCACATGGGTGTTCTTCTCCTCCAGGTGAGCCAGGCTCAGGTGAAGAACGGAGGAGATGGCGTCCTGAGTGGAGCGGTTTTGCCGGTCGGCAAACTGGAACGGGTCAAATAATAGGGGGAGTCTGGAAACGATGTGACCTTTAAGCAGCCTTTCGAAGCACTTCATCATAACCGGAGTCAGTGCAACAGGCCGGTAATCATTAAATGAGGTGATTTGAGGTTTCTTCGGCACCGGAATGATGGAGGCAGTCTTAAAGCACGCCGGTACTGTGGCTTGGCCCAGCGAGGTGTTAAAAATGTCTGTGATGACCCCAGCCAGATGACTTGCACATTCCCTGAACACACGCCCAGGAATGTTGTCGGGGCCAGGGGCCTTACAGGGGTTGACTCTCCTCAGGGTCTTCAACACATCGGCGGAGTCAAGGCAGAGTACCTCCTCTTCCTGATGGGGGACAGTTTTAACTGCTGGAGTGCCGTTTAGTGCCTCGAACCTCCCAAAGAAGTTATTTAGACCATTTAGAAAGTCAGCATCAACTACACCCACCGGGGGGGGGGAGGGTGAGTTGTAGTCTGTAATCGCCCGTATGCCTTGCCACATACTCCTGATGTTTTTGACGTCGTGGAAACGATCCTGAAATTTTCGACTGCGGTCTCGCTTCGCTATCCTGATGGCACGGTTCAAGTTGGCTCTCACTGTCCTCAGTGTCTCCTTGTCGCCAGACTTGAAGGCAGAGTTCCGCGCTCGTAGCGTTTGACGTACCTCCTCAGTCATCCAGGGTCGTTGGTTGCCCCGGGTGATGATATTCTTAGTGGTGCTGACGTCCTCGGTGCATTTGTTGATGTAGGCTGACACAGTCATGGCACACGCATGTCTAATCTACATCGGGAAAACTGGGAGGGAGGGAGGCAGGCAGGGAGGCAGGCAGGGAGGCAGGCAGGGAGGCAGGCAGTGTCTGTCTGTTGAGGTTTTCACCTTGTTCTTCTCCTGCTGAAGTTCTAACTGGACGTCCATCAGTTTGGTTCTCAGCTCGTCATTGGCGGCCTGAAGGGCGTCCGTTCGCTCCGCCTTGGCCCGCCCTGCCGGAGCTCGTTTGGACATCTCTTACTCGAGTCTCGCCCGGTCGTCAGTCAGAGATCACAACATTTGTACCTGGAGAGCACAAACGCAGCGCTGTTTTCCACTGGCTTCGAACTCAACTTCAATCGGTACCGTAACTTACAACATCATAAACATAGAACTAGCTTGACTTATTCATTGAATAAATGCATTTGGTTCTTCAAAACTGCATCACGCAACATAGCGTGACCGAGACGGCCGTTATCCACCTGCGTGAAGTTATTTGGTGAAATGAATGAGATGTTTGAGACACCATCGTTCTGTCTCTATGTAGATGAAGGGAAATAATCGATTGCTGAAGGTCCAAAGGTGTTGTGATAAACAAATAAACATATTAGTGATTAGTGACATATTTGTGATAAACATATTAGGCAGGATAATCACATATGTTAACGTGACTGCCCACACTGTATTTATTTATGGTTATTTGTTAAATCGAGTACTGTTAGACATGAAATAGGAAGTGTTTAACATAAATGGAAGACGAAAGGGGTACTCACCATTGTAGCTCCTGCTGGTCAATGATACGAGCCTCTTCTTGCAGTGGAAAACATACAGCCAACAAACACCGTGGAACCTAAAGGAATGAAATTAAACATTAACATTTAGCCTCAACCAACATTCACAGATACAACGCAACGCAAACTACACAAACGTAAATCTTTTTAAACACAATGAGTTGTACTTACCGTGTACGCTCTAGACGGTCCACTTGCAAGCAGAAAATAAAGATATTTCTGTTGATAATCGTCGTGTTTGTATCCGGTGTCTCGCTCAAGGCCATTGCGCCCACAGATTTGAATTTTGGCGAGAGTTCAGCCTATTGACGTCATTTCCGCGGTGTAATACCCGCATATCTGAAACGGCAAAGTTAAGAGTAGAGTTAAATAAAGTTTTTAGTCAACGCAATAATTTACAACCGTTGACCAGTCGAAATAATCGTCGAAATTTGGCGTCTGTGGCTGGAAGCAGACGCCGAGTTCGACATTCCTCCCAAACGCCACACTCCCTCGCTTTTCAGGGCTAAAAAAAACAGTTGTAATTACCTTGTACGCTCTAGACGGTCAAGTTGCAAGCTGAAAACAAAAATATTTGCCTTGTTAGTCATCGTGTTACTAACCGCTGTGTCTTGTTTGCCAGAACTGCCGCTTTCCTACTTCCTGTTGCAAGCCACGCCCACGGATTATAATTTTGCCGTGAGTTCCGCCTATTGACGTCATGTCCGCGTCACATGACTGCGACGTAATATTATCTAAAACTGTTTGTGCGGTATTGTGTTGTTCTGTGCGGTATTGTGTTATTCTGTGCGGCGTCGTGTTGTTCTGTGCGGCGTCGTGTTGTTCAGTGCGACGTCGTGTTGTTCAGTGCGGCATGGTGTTGTTCAGTGCGGCATGGTGTTGTTCAGTGCGGCATGGTGTTGTTCAGTGCGGCATAATGTTGTTCAGTGCGGCATAATGTTGTTCAGTGCGGCATGGTGTTGTTCAGTGCGGCATGGTGTTGTTCAGTGCGGCATGGTGTTGTTCAGTGCGGCATAATGTTGTTCAGTGCGCCATAATGTTGTTCAGTGCGGCATGGTGTTGTTCAGTGCGGGATGGTGTTGTTCAGTGCAGGATGGTGTTGTTCAGTGCGGCATGGTGTTGTTCAATGCGGCATGGTGTTGTTCAGTGCGGGATGGTGTTGTTCAGTGCGGCATGGTGTTGTTCAGTGCGGCATAATGTTGTTCAGTGCGGCATGGTGTTGTTCAGTGCGGCATGGTGTTGTTCAGTGCGGCATGGTGTTGTTCAGTGCGGCATGGTGTTGTTCAGTGCGGAATGGTGTTGTTCAGTGCGGCATGGTGTTGTTCAGTCCGGGATGGTGTTGTTCAATGCGGGATCGTGTTGTTCAGTGCGGGGTGGTGTTGTTCAGTGCGGGATGGTGTTGTTCAGTGCGGCATGGTGTTGTTCAATGCGGCATGGTGTTGTTCAGTGCGGGATGGTGTTGTTCATTGCGGCATAGTGTTGTTCAGTGCGGCATGGTGTTGTTCAGTGCGGCATGGTGTTGTTCAGTGCGGCATGGTGTTGTTCACTGCGGCATAATGTTGTTCAGTGCGGCATGGTGTTGTTCAGTGTGGAAAGGTGTTGTTCAGTGCAGGATGGTGTTGTTCAGTGCGGCATGGTGTTGTTCAATGCAGGATCGTGTTGTTCAGTGCAGCATAATGTTGTTCAGTGCAGCATGGTGTTGTTCAGTGCGGCATGGTGTTGTTCAATGCGGCATGGTGTTGTTCACTGCGGGATGGTGTTGTTCAATGCGGGATCGTGTTGTTCAG
The DNA here is from genome assembly GCF_059516105.1 of Syngnathus floridae. NCBI lineage: Eukaryota > Metazoa > Chordata > Actinopteri > Syngnathiformes > Syngnathidae > Syngnathus > Syngnathus floridae. The sequence continues at coordinate 19,025 of NC_142423.1, read as the reverse complement.
TGCGGCATAATGTTGTTCAGTGCAGCATGGTGTTGTTCAGTGCGGCATGGTGTTGTTCAGTGCGACATAATGTTGTTTAGTGCGGCATAATGTTGTTCAGTGCGGCATAATGTTGTTCAGTGCGGCATGGTGTTGTTCAGTGCGGCATGGTGTTGTTCAGTGCGGCATGGTGTTGTTCAGTGCAGGATGGTGTTGTTCAGTGCGGCATGGTGTTGTTCAATGCGGCATGGTGTTGTTCAGTGCGGGATGGTGTTGTTCAGTGCAGGATGGTGTTGTTCAGTGCGGCATGGTGTTGTTCAGTGCGGAATGGTGTTGTTCAGTGCGGCATGGTGTTGTTCAGTGCGGCATGGTGTTGTTCAGTGCAGGATGGTGTTGTTCGATGCGGGATCGTGTTGTTCAGTGCGGCATGGTGTTGTTCAGTGCGGCATGGTGTTGTTCAGTGCGGCATAATGTTGTTCAGTGCGGCATGGTGTTGTTCAGTGCGGCATGGTGTTGTTCAGTGCTGCATGGTGTTGTTCAGTGCGGCATGGTGTTGTTCAGTGCGGCATAATGTTGTCCAGTTTGCCATAATGTTGTTCAGTGCGGCATGGTGTTGTTTAGTGCGGGATGGTGTTGTTCAGTGCAGGATGGTGTTGTTCAGTGCGGCATGGTGTTGTTCAATGCGGCATGGTGTTGTTCAGTGCGGGATGGTGTTGTTCTGTGCGGCATGGTGTTGTTCAGTGCGGCATAATGTTGTTCAGTGCGGCATGGTGTTGTTCAGTGCGGCATGGTGTTGTTCAGTGCGGCATGGTGTTGTTCAGTGCGGCATGGTGTTGTTCAGTGCGGAATGGTGTTGTTCAGTGCGGCATGGTGTTGTTCAGTGCGGGATGGTGTTGTTCAATGCGGGATCATGTTGTTCAGTGCGGGGTGGTGTTGTTCAGTGCAGGATGGTGTTGTTCAGTGCAGGATGGTGTTGTTCAGTGCGGCATGGTGTTGTTCAATGCAGGATCGTGTTGTTCAGTGCAGCATAATGTTGTTCAGTGCAGCATGGTGTTGTTCAGTGCGGCATGGTGTTGTTCAATGCGGCATGGTGTTGTTCAGTGCGGGATGGTGTTGTTCAGTGCGGCATGGTGTTTTTCAGTGCGGCATAATGTTGTTCAGTGCGGCATGGTGTTGTTCAGTGCGGCATGGTGTTGTTCAGTGCAGGATGGTGTTGTTCAGTGCGGCATGGTGTTGTTCAATGCAGGATCGTGTTGTTCAGTGCAGCATAATGTTGTTCAGTGCAGCATGGTGTTGTTCAGTGCGGCATGGTGTTGTTCAATGCGGCATGGTGTTGTTCACTGCGGGATGGTGTTGTTCAATGCGGGATCGTGTTGTTCAGTGCGGCATAATGTTGTTCAGTGCAGCATGGTGTTGTTCAGTGCGGCATGGTGTTGTTCAGTGCGACATAATGTTGTTTAGTGCGGCATAATGTTGTTCAGTGCGGCATAATGTTGTTCAGTGCGGCATGGTGTTGTTCAGTGCGGCATGGTGTTGTTCAGTGCGGCATGGTGTTGTTCAGTGCAAGATGGTGTTGTTCAGTGCGGCATGGTGTTTAATGCGGCATGGTGTTGTTCAGTGCGGGATGGTGTTGTTCAGTGCAGGATGGTGTTGTTCAGTGCGGCATGGTGTTGTTCAGTGCGGAATGGTGTTGTTCAGTGCGGCATGGTGTTGTTCAGTGCGGCATGGTGTTGTTCAGTGCAGGATGGTGTTGTTCAATGCGGGATCGTGTTGTTCAGTGCGGCATGGTGTTGTTCAGTGCAGCATGGTGTTGTTCAGTGCGGCATAATGTTGTTCAGTGCGGCATGGTGTTGTTCAGTGCGGCATGGTGTTGTTCAGTGCGGCATGGTGTTGTTCAGTGCGGCATGGTGTTGTTCAGTGCGGCATAATGTTGTCCAGTGCGCCATAATGTTGTTCAGTGCGGCATGGTGTTGTTTAGTGCGGGATGGTGTTGTTCAGTGCAGGATGGTGTTGTTCAGTGCGGCATGGTGTTGTTCAATGCGGCATGGTGTTGTTCAGTGCGGCATGGTGTTGTTCATTTCGGCATAATGTTGTTCAGTGCGGTATAATGTTGTTTAGTGCGGCATGGTGTTGTTCAGTGCGGGATGGTGTTGTTCAGTGCGTTATAATGTTGTTCAGTGCGGCATGGTGTTGTTCAGTGCGGCATGGTGTTGTTCAGTGCGGCATGGTGTTGTTCAGTGCGGCATAATGTTGTTCAGTGCGGCATAATGTTGTTCAGTGCGGCATGGTGTTGTTCAGTGCGGGATGGTGTTGTTCAGTGCGGGATGGTGTTGTTCAGTGCGGTATGGTGTTCAATGCGGAATGGTGTTGTTCAGTGCAGGATGGTGTTGTTCAGTGCGGCATGGTGTTGTTCAGTGCGGCATAATATTGTTTAGTGCGGCATGGTGTTGTTCAGTGCGGGATGGTGTTGTTCAGTGCGTTATAATGTTGTTCAGTGCGGCATGGTGTTGTTCAGTGCAGCGTAATGTTGTTCAGTGCGGCATGGTGTTGTTCAGTGCGGAATGGTGTTGTTCAGTGCGGCATGGTGTTGTTCAGTGCGGCATGGTGTTGTTCAGTGCAGCGTAATGTTGTTCAGTGCGGGATGGTGTTGTTCAGTGCGGCATGGTGTTCAATGCGGAATGGTGTTGTTCAGTGCAGGATGGTGTTGTTCAGTGCGGCATGGTGTTGTTCAGTGCGGCATAATGTTGTTCAGTGCGGCATGGTGTTGTTCAGTGCGGCATGGTGTTGTTCAGTGCGGCATGGTGTTGTTCAGTGCGGCATAATGTTGTTCAGTGCGGCATGGTGTTGTTCAGTGCGGCATGGTGTTGTTCAGTGCGGCATAATGTTCAGTGCGGCATAATGTTGTTCAGTGCGGCATGGTGTTGTTCAGTGCGGGATGGTGTTGTTCAGTGCAGGATGGTGTTGTTCAGTGCGGCATGGTGTTCAGTGCGGGATGGTGTCTTTCAGTGCGGCATGGTGTCGTTCAGTGCGGCATGGTGTCTTTCAGTGCGGCATGGTGTCGTTCAGTGAGGCATGGTGTTGTTCAGTGCGGCATGGTGTTGTTTAGTGCGGCATGGTGTTGTTCAGTGCGGGATGGTGTTGTTCAGTGTGGCATGGTGTTCAGTGCGGCATGGTGTTGTTCAGTGCGGTATCGTGTTGTTCAGTGCGGTATCGTGTTTCTCAGTGCGGTATCGTGTTTTTCAGTGCAGTATCGTTGTGTTGTTCGTATTGTGTTTAACACTTAGCCTCTAACACTTAGCCTCTAACACTTAGCCTCTAGCATCTAGAAGGTAAATAAATAGGAAGGAAGGACTCACCGGTGACGTCTTCGCCCACGTCCAAGCGTTGTACTTTGTATTTTCATCCTTCTGACAGTGGAAAACATAGCCAACAAACACCGTGGAACCTAAACGAATGAAAGAAAACTATCATTTGGCCACAACCAACATTCACAGATACAACACAATGTGACGTGCGGGGTTGAGGTTAAAGGTTGAGTGCAGGGCCCTCGTTTTAAACTACTTTTTTGAAAAGGATTGGGAACAAGTAAGACGTATTTAATTTATTTAATGGGAAGTAGTAAGAGCTATTGAATTTAATCTATGTATTATATTCTATTGTATTGTATTCTGTTGTATTCTTTTGGATTGTATTCACACTAACCCCACTAAAACTTCAGCCCACAAAAACTCGCCTCTGGCGCCTAGCCTCTGGCACTTAGCCTCTAACACTTAGCCTTTAACACTTAGCCTTTAACACTTAGCCTTTAACACTTAGCCTAGAAGGTGAATAAATAGGGTTAAAGGTTGAGTGAAGGGACCTCGTTTTAAACTACTTTTTTGTAAAGGAGTGGGAACAAGTAAGACGTATTTAATTTATTTAATGGGAAGTAGTAAGACTTATTAAATTTATTTAATCTACTTTTCTTCCCAGGCAAAATTTGATGTGCTGCAATTCCAAATTTCCAAAGTGAATGAAGGAATGAAGTCCTTTAAATTATGATTTTGTATAAATACTAGGCATTAACACAAAATCGACGGCACAAAATGGGCAGACTTTACTTGTTTGAAAAGGACTGGTTACAAGACAGACTTTTTTAATTTATTTAATGGGAAGAAGACTTATTTAGTTTAATTGATCTATTTTTGTTCCCTGCCAAAATTCGATTTGCTGCAATTCCAAATTTCCAAAGTGAATGAAGGAAAGAAGTCGTTTAAATTATGATTTTGTTTAAATACTAGGCATAGACACAAAATCTACGGCACAAAATGGGCAGACTTTACTTGTTTGAAGAGGACTGGTTACAAGACAGACTTTTCTGATTTATTTAATGGGAAGAAGACTTATTTAGTTTATTTAATCTATTTTTGTTCCCTGGCAAAATTGGATTTGCTGAAATTGTATTTTGCCAAATCTTGCCTTGAGACCTGATAGGAAGTATTAAACGCTTAGTTAAATCAATACAAGTTGGTAATAAGAGCGAGTAATGTTGGTTGAACCGATGAATGAAGGTTGAAAGCAATTTAAATTATGACTTTGTATAAATACTAGATATTAACAGAACATCTACTGCGCGAAATGGGCAGAGTTTACTTGTTTGAGAAGGAGTGGCTTATTCAAAACTAAGATTTATTTAATCTGTTTGTTCCCAGGCAAAATTGGATGTGATGCAATTCCAAATTTCACCACATGATGGTGCCCAATTTTGACTTCATAGGACATATTAAACACTTAGCTTGTTATTATGTTCAAGGTAATCAGATTTGTTTATTATTCTAATGGCCTCTTCAAAACTATTCTGGATTACTACTTTGGATCTATTCTACATTACTTGGCAACAACATACTCTGTAACAGATTAGGCAGTATAATCATATCTGTTAACTTGAGAGTGCCCACACTCAATCTACTTATCGTGATGTTTTAAATCAATTACTGTTAGACATTATTTGTCTGATAATCTACCAAATCTTTGAATTGAAGAATTTGTGATTTAATTAATAGCTTGTTGTTATGTTAAGGGTAATCAGACTTGTATATAATTCTAATGGCCTTCTTTTGAAAACTATTCTGAATTACAACTTTGGATCTTATATTACTTTGCAACAATCTACTCCGTGACAGATTAGGCAGTATAATCACATATGTTAACTTCAGTGCCCACACTGTATTTATTTATGGTTATTTGTTAAATCAAGTACTGTTAGACATGAAATAGGAAGTGTTTAACATAAATGTTATGGCTACTCACCATTGTAGCTCGCTCCTGGTCAATGATACGAGCCTCTTCTTGCAGTGGAAAACTTGCAGCCAACAAACACCGTGGAACCTAAAGGAATGAAATTAAACATTAACATTTCGCCTCGACCAATTTTCACACGTACAACGCAACGCGGCTACACTTCTGCTATTACAAACGTAAATCTCCTTAAACACAATGAGTGTTACTTACCGTGTACGCTCTAGACGGTCCAGTTGCAAGCAGAAAATAAAGATATTTCTGTTGATAATCGTCGCTGCTCAGTGGCTCACGGCCATCGCGCCAACAGATTTGAATTTTGGCGGAGGTTCGGGCAATTACGTCATATCCACGGCACATGACTGCGACGTAATACCCGCTTATCTGAAACGGCAGTTAAAAGTAGAGTTACATCAAGTTTTCTTGGAACCTAAACGAATGAAAGAAAACTATCATTTGGCCACAACCAACATTCACAGATACAACACAACGTGCGGGGTTGGGGTTAAAGATTGAGTGAAGGGCCCTCGTTTTAAACTACTGTTTTGAAAAGGAGTGGGAACAAGTAAGACGTATTTAATTTATTTAATGGGAAGTAGTAAGACTTATTAAATTTATTTAATCTACTTTTCTTCCCAGGCAAAATTTGATGTGCTGCAATTCCAAATTTCCAAAGTGAATGAAGGAATGAAGTCCTTTAAATTATGATTTTGTATAAATACTAGGCATTAACACAAAATCGACGGCACAAAATGGGCAGACTTTACTTGTTTGAAAAGGACTGGTTACAAGACAGACTTTTTTAATTTATTTAATGGGAAGAAGACTTATTTAGTTTAATTGATCTATTTTTGTTCCCTGCCAAAATTCGATTTGCTGCAATTCCAAATTTCCAAAGTGAATGAAGGAAAGAAGTCGTTTAAATTATGATTTTGTTTAAATACTAGGCATAGACACAAAATCTACGGCACAAAATGGGCAGACTTTACTTGTTTGAAGAGGACTGGTTACAAGACAGACTTTTCTGATTTATTTAATGGGAAGAGGACTTATTTAGTTTATTTAATCTATTTTTGTTCCCTGGCAAAATTGGATTTGCTGAAATTGTATTTTGCCAAATCTCGATTTGAGACCTGATAGGAAGTATTAAACGCTTAGTTAAATCAATACAAGTTGGTAATAAGAGCGAGTAATGTTGGTTGAACCGATGAATGAAGGTTGAAAGCAATTTAAATTATGACTTTGTATAAATACTAGATATTAACAGAACATCTACTGCGCAAAATGGGCAGAGTTTACTTGTTTGAGAAGGAGTGGCTTATTCAAAACTAAGATTTATGTAATCTGTTTGTTCCCAGGCAAAATTGGATGTGATGCAATTCCAAATTTCACCACATGATGGTGCCCAATTTTGACTTCATAGGACATATTAAACACTTAGCTTGTTATTATGTTCAAGGTAATCAGATTTGTTTATCATTCTAATGGCCTCTTCAAAACTATTCTGGATTACTACTTTGGATCTATTCTACATTACTTGGCAACAACATACTCTGTAACAGATTAGGCAGTATAATCACATATGTTAACTTGAGAGTGCCCACACTCAATCTACTTATCGTGATGTGTTAAATCAATTACTGTTAGACATTATTTGTCTGATAATCTACCAAATCTTTGAATTGAAGAATTTGTGATTTAATTAATAGCTTGTTCAGGGTAATCAGACTTGTATATAATTCTAATGGCCTTCTTTTGAAAACTATTCTGAATTACAACTTTGGATCTTATATTACTTTGCAACAATCTACTCCGTGACAGATTAGGCAGTATAATCACATATGTTAACTTCAGTGCCCACACTGTATTTATTTATGGTTATTTGTTAAATCAAGTACTGTTAGACATGAAATAGGAAGTGTTTAACATAAATGTTATGGCTACTCACCATTGTAGCTCGCTCCTGGTCAATGATACGAGCCTCTTCTTGCAGTGGAAAACTTGCAGCCAACAAACACCGTGGAACCTAAAGGAATGAAATTAAACATTAACGTTTCGCCTCGACCAATTTTCACACGTACAACGCAACGCGGCTACACTTCTGCTATTACAAACGTAAATCTCCTTAAACACAATGAGTGTTACTTACCGTGTACGCTCTAGACGGTCCAGTTGCAAGCAGAAAATAAAGATATTTCTGTTGATAATCGTCGCTGCTCAGTGGCTCACGGCCATCGCGCCAACAGATTTGAATTTTGGCGGAGGTTCGGGCAATTACGTCATATCCGCGGCATTTGACTGCGACGTAATACCCGCTTATCTGAAACGGCAGTTAAAAGTAGAGTTACATCAAGTTTTCTTGGAACCTAAACGAATGAAAGAAAACTATCATTTGGCCACAACCAACATTCACAGATACAACACAACGTGCGGGGTTGAGGTTAAAGATTGAGTGAAGGGCCCTCGTTTTAAACTACTGTTTTGAAAAGGAGTGGGAACAAGTAAGACGTATTTAATTTATTTAATGGGAAGTAGTAAGACTTATTAAATTTATTTAATCTACTTTTCTTCCCAGGCAAAATTTGATGTGCTGCAATTCCAAATTTCCAAAGTGAATGAAGGAATGAAGTCCTTTAAATTATGATTTTGTATAAATACTAGGCATTAACACAAAATCGACGGCACAAAATGGGCAGACTTTACTTGTTTGAAAAGGACTGGTTACAAGACAGACTTTTTTAATTTATTTAATGGGAAGAAGACTTATTTAGTTTAATTGATCTATTTTTGTTCCCTGCCAAAATTCGATTTGCTGCAATTCCAAATTTCCAAAGTGAATGAAGGAAAGAAGTCGTTTAAATTATGATTTTGTTTAAATACTAGGCATAGACACAAAATCTACGGCACAAAATGGGCAGACTTTACTTGTTTGAAGAGGACTGGTTACAAGACAGACTTTTCTGATTTATTTAATGGGAAGAGGACTTATTTAGTTTATTTAATCTATTTTTGTTCCCTGGCAAAATTGGATTTGCTGAAATTGTATTTTGCCAAATCTCGATTTGAGACCTGATAGGAAGTATTAAACGCTTAGTTAAATCAATACAAGTTGGTAATAAGAGCGAGTAATGTTGGTTGAACCGATGAATGAAGGTTGAAAGCAATTTAAATTATGACTTTGTATAAATACTAGATATTAACAGAACATCTACTGCGCAAAATGGGCAGAGTTTACTTGTTTGAGAAGGAGTGGCTTATTCAAAACTAAGATTTATGTAATCTGTTTGTTCCCAGGCAAAATTGGATGTGATGCAATTCCAAATTTCACCACATGATGGTGCCCAATTTTGACTTCATAGGACATATTAAACACTTAGCTTGTTATTATGTTCAAGGTAATCAGATTTGTTTATCATTCTAATGGCCTCTTCAAAACTATTCTGGATTACTACTTTGGATCTATTCTACATTACTTGGCAACAACATACTCTGTAACAGATTGGGCAGTATAATCACATATGTTAACTTGAGAGTGCCCACACTCAATCTACTTATCGTGATGTGTTAAATCAATTACTGTTAGACATTATTTGTCTGATAATCTACCAAATCTTTGAATTGAAGAATTTGTGATTTAATTAATAGCTTGTTCAGGGTAATCAGACTTGTATATAATTCTAATGGCCTTCTTTTGAAAACTATTCTGAATTACAACTTTGGATCTTATATTACTTTGCAACAATCTACTCGGTGACAGATTAGGCAGTATAATCACATATGTTAACTTCAGTGCCCACACTGTATTTATTTATGGTTATTTGTTAAATCAAGTACTGTTAGACATGAAATAGGAAGTGTTTAACATAAATGTTATGGCTACTCACCATTGTAGCTCGCTCCTGGTCAATGATATGAGCCTCTTCTTGCAGTGGAAAACTTGCAGCCAACAAACACCGTGGAACCTAAAGGAATGAAATTAAACATTAACATTTCGCCCGGACCAACATTCACACGTACAACGCAACGCGGCTACACTTCTGCTATTACAAACGTAAATCTCCTTAAACACAACGAGTGTTACTTACCGTGTACGCTCTAGGCAAAATTGGATGTGATGCAATTCCAAATCTATCTGAAACGGCAGTTAAAAGTAGAGTTACATCAAGTTTTCTTTTTTAATCAACACAATCATTTACAACCGTTGACCAGAAAGAATCGTCGAAATTCGACGTCCCCCACAAACGCCACGCTCACTCGCTTTTCAGGGCAACAAAAGTACTTCTTTTTAAAAACGATGAGTTGTACTTACCGTGTACGCTCTGGACGGTCCAGTTGCAAGCAGAAAATAAAAATATTTCTCTTGTTAGTCGTATGTTACCATCCGCTGTGTCTTTGTCAACATCGCCGCCATTTTCCTACTTCCTGCTGCGAGCCACGCCCACGGATTTAAATTTGGGCGGAAGCTCTTTCCATTGGCGTCGTTTTCGCGTATAGCAAATCCGATTGGTTGGGAAGGGGGCACGGTTATGCAGCCGAGGAGTCCTGTGATCGGTGGGATGTAAAGTAGGCGTCGACGTCACGTCCGCGTCACGTGACCACGACGTGGCAGACGTCAAATAGCAACCGCTGTTTTGTTTAGTAGACTTACAGTTGTTATGCATTGACATAATGGCGCACACACCAAATAGATTTAAATAAATTAAATAATTCTTCTGCCCACTCTCTTTTAAACAAGTTAACTCTCCCCGCGGATTTGAATTCCGGCGAAAGTTACGCCCATCGACGTCACGTATGTCACGTGACCACGACGTGGCAGATGTCATATAGCAACCGCTGTTTTGTTTAGTAGATTTACAGTTGTTATGCATTGGCATAATGGTGTGCACTCAAAATAGATTTAAATAAATTAAATATTTCTTCTGCCTACTCCCTTTTAAACAAGTTAACTCTGCCCACGTCCATTGACGTCTTGTCTGCGTCACGTGACCACGACGTAGCGACGTCATATAGTAACCGCTGTTTTGACCAGTAGACTTAGTTATTATGCGTTGACATAATGGCGCACTGGTTAGCATGGCCACCTCTTAAGCATGATGATGCGGGTTCGACGCCTGATCAATGTTAGCATGGAGTGAGCTGAAGTGCATGGCGCTGAAGATTTGAATCTTTGAAATGCGCTGAGGTCTGACATATCAGGCAGAATGGTTTGCCATCACGTTCAACAAAAAATAGAAACTTTCCCACTCTGATTAAAACGTCCTGTGTTCATCTACGTATTTTCGTTTTGCTGTGCATCTTTTCCCTGCCATTTCGAGAGCCCAATTGACACTCATAGTTTAAAGAAATGTGTTTGCCCATCCTACTTTGTGGAATTTCACCACATGCGCTTTTGACCAAAATACCAAATTGAACTCAAGTGAAGCCAACACGCACAACCCCCCCCCCCCCCCCCCCCCACACACACACACACACACACACAAATGTTGATATGAACATAAAAGAGCCGCATGCGGTTCGGGAGTTGCGGCTTGGCCAAACCTGTACTATACAACTTTATTTGTATAAAATTTTCACAACAGCTGTCACACAAACAAAGCGGGAAAAACCGAAGACGTGCGTGTTCCGCCCACGCTGGATTTATTTGCACCTTTGAAAAGACACCGTATTGCCGCAGATGTGGCAAAGAGTACTTTTGGGCATCTGAGACGGAAGGATGTCCAAAGCATCACGTCACCTGCTCTGGTAGGCATGGTGGTGGGACGTTGAGGTCAACCGCTTTGGGGTTGGCTGACTCTTTGATCGCAGGATGCCACACACTTGAAGACAGAAGCAGAAAAGCAGAGCTAAATGCAAAATGTACTCACCGGTGATTCCAATTTTTTTCCCCCCTGAAGAAACAGCTGGACGGGTGGCCCCGGCTGGCCAGTGGGACTCTTGTTATTCTGACCCTTTTTAGTGCGCGTTTGGGGCAACAACCGTTTTTTGTGGCGCTCTCTTCTGGTTCAAAAGTGCCCTGCATGTGAATTTGCTTTTCCTGCCTTCTGATTGGATGAGCGCCGGTGTGACGCGGTGCCTCTGTCACCGTGGCGGGGGGTATACGTTGGCATCGGAGCGTCTGCCAACGTCTGAGACCGGCTGGCAGTGTATCGGAGGTGTCGAGTGCGGTGCCGCTGGAGCTCACTCACCAGCTGGTGTTGGGGCCACAGAATGAAGGCCAAGGAGAAGAATAGAAAGAGAAACAGAAACTTCTCCTCCAATTGTTTGATTTGTCTCTTCTGAGCTTCGATGAATTCTTTCAGCTCTTTGTTCCTCTAGGACGGACAAATGGAAAGTGGCATTCAAAAGCCAGTAAGCGTGCAAGTAAGTGCCGGGCTGGCTTTGGGCCCTTACCTGTTGCGCGCTGTGCAGCAGATCCATTCTCTCTTGGAGGATGCAAGCGTCGCGCTCCCTCAACTCGCACATCAGGGCTCGCTTCCATTGGTCCACGGCGCTCCTAAGCTCTTCTCTCTGATCCGCCGTCAGCACGTCATTCACGCCAGCGTGGCTGGCTTTTTCGCCGTCCGTGGCGGGGCAGTCCCGCTGCGGTAGCGCCTCGTACAACATGGCCTCCAGCTCCAGGATCCTCTGGGCCGCAATCCTCGTCCATCAGTGGTCCGGCGGGAGATTTGAGGGCGGCTTACCTTATGAGCCTGGTCCATGGAACACTTCCTGAAGTCCAACTCTTCATCCAGGTAGCCCTTCTGCTTGCAGAACATATCCTAGCACAGCTCAAGGTCAGAATTGTTGGGGCACATTGCCGGAGTTCCCCTTGGCTGATGTCGCGTGTCTGTCTACCTTCTCACTTTCAATGTCCAACATCTTCTGTTGAAGTGCTGACTTGGTCACTTTGATGTATTCTAACCACTGAGGAAAGGCTGCTGTCACATAAGCAGAATGCGAGAGCGTGCGTGGACGTGCGCGTTACCTTCTCGGCTAGGGTGAGAAGGGTCCTGGCGTGAATCACGACCACCTGCTCCTCGTTGGTGAGATTCTGCAAGAGCCCAAAGGCACAGCGTCAACAAGCTTCTTTCAGCGCAAAGCCTTCCAAAAGTCACATTTGAGCCGCCGAGTCTCGTGGAGTGCGAACATAAGGAGTTCGACATACACTTACGGCGTTATAGCCCAGGATGTCCAGCTTCTTCATCAGATCACTGATGACGATGTCCGGGGGAAAGGCGCAAGGAGCAATGTAAGGTGTTCTGGGACCTCGGGTTAAGGTTAGGGTTGCGAGGGACGCCTTACGTACGCTCACGCCCTCGGCCTCGCAGTAGATCTGCAAAGGGCTGAGGCCGTCTGGGAAACGGACTTGCAGAAACTTCAAGACGGGGGAGCGCCACTCCCTCTCCTGAAAGGCAGAGGCATGCATCCGTCCGTCCGTCCGTCCGTCACATCTCTGGCCTCAACACGCTTGTGCGAGTCTTCCCACCTCCAGCTCCAGGATGCGGAACTCAAGCAGTTCGTTTTGGTCTCGGATATCCTGGATGTGCTCTTTCAGACGCGCTTCTTCCGCCTCCATCCGCCTGACCTGAAAAGACAGTCAGACCTCATCTGCGGGGCTTCCCGACAGGTGTGACGCCAAGCGACTCCGCCCAGCGCCTTTCTTTCCGTCACCTTTTCGGCCAACTGCTGATTGCTCTGACGCAGCAGCTGCTTCTCCTCCACCCACTTGACATTCTAGAAGAGACAAACGCGTGGACAGCTTTGGAATGTTGTGTCATTTTCATCCACAAATTCTTTGGTTGACTGGAAAATGACATTTGCTTTTCTCCGCATTTTCCCAGCCACGTTCGGGGGGGGGGGGGGGTTGGTCCAGTAATGCCAGACGGATGAGTGACTGAAGAATGTAGCTATTTTGTCTGAGAAAAAGGTGTGCTCATTGATGAGCTTACCTGTCCTTGTTGCTTCAGCGCTGACTCCAGATCTGCTACTCTGCTTTGATAGTGACCCATTTCTACCATCAGCTTTTCTCTGGTCTGAAAGGAGGAGGAGGGAGGCTCCTCCTCCTCCTTTCAGACCAGAGAACACCCGAGGCTGGGTGAGAACGGGGAGGCTGCGACCCGGCTGGGGGTTGCGGGAAGGGGCGCCACCTTGATCTCCTTCTCGGCGTCGTAGTCCCCTTTCGCTGGTCTGGGCTAGCAGAGCGTAGGCTCGTTGCAGCGCTTGATATTCTTGCGTCAGCTGGCGGTAGCGAAGCTCCGCCTCTTCATGCACACACCAATGCAACACAGCACTAGTACCAGAATCAGTCAGACCGGCGACAAAGCACCCGCGACGCAAAGACGAGTCCGATTCCAGGCTGAAGAGGAATGTTTGGTGCCAATACGCTGGCAGAAATGGCGGGCTACCTCTTCGGGTTCCGTGTCGGGGGTTCTGTCGGTGTGAAAAGACAAGGACGATCCGTCCGAGTCCACCAACACGTCTTCGTCGTAGCCGTAAAATGTTTCGATGACCTGCGGGCGCGGAAGCAAACATCTCTCTGAACAAACTGAAGCGACACCTCACGATGAATCGACGAGAGGAACGATAGCGAGAAAAAGGCCATTTCATCTTGCGCAACACCAAGCAGCCGCAAACAAACAGACTCACCTTGCAGGACCTCACGCTTTGTTCCTCCTCAGAGATTCTCGACGTCGGTATCGTAGCAGCAAATCTCTCTCCTGTCGACACAAATAATCCGCCTTTGAGATTCTTTGGATGCAAAGGGAACGAACGGCTCCGGCGCAGAAACAAACGCGACTCACAATGACATTTCTGACATGAGCTCCTGTCTCCAGAGCCTGAAAAACACGTCACCGGCGATGATTGGAGGGACGCTCGTCTTTTCCAAAAGTGACAACTACAGGGTGTGTCAGGGTTTTCCAGATTATCTTTATCGTATCATTGTGTTGCTTTGACTTTGACTGCGACCTGTAATAAATAATATTATTTATCCCTTATTTATCCCTATCGCTTATCCCTTCCTACACAAAGTCGTAAAACACCCCTTGCTATGTTTTGACTAGAGGTCAAGGGCTTCCTCTATTCAATCCACTCTTACACCCACCCTGTTTCTCTTAATTAAAATGCTCGTGCAGGAGCCGAGAGTCAGACTTCATTCGTACAACGGATGGACTCTCCACCTGCAGGTGTCCAAAAGAACTTACTTGTCTCCCGTGTGGTTCTTGCAAAATAAGTTGGAGCGAGCGCAACTCTAACAGGGTGCATTTTGCCACTAGCTGCCTACGGACAATGACGTCGCGCTCGCGGCTCATGGTTGACGGGCTGAGCAGCCGGGCAAGTCCGTCGTTTTCAGCGCACAGCGAGTGGCAAAGGCGCTGACAAAACGGGAGCTTTGAGCTGCTGAAAACGGCAAAACAAGTCTAAAGCGTGTTCAAACGCGTGCGCACAATGCTCCTGCTTGAAAGGTCGGAATTTAAGGGGCCAATTTTTTGGATGGCGGCCGCCGGCCAAGCTTTGGACGGAAAAGGTTTCCTGGCGACAGCGAGCGAGCGCGGCGCTGCCGTACGTGCACCGAGTCGCCTGCCTGAAGACCTTGGACAAGTCGTCGATGATGTGCCGCTGCTCCACAACTTGAAGGAACTCCATTTCACCGTCCTGCTGGCCGCAACCGCGGTCCAGGTCATTGAGCGAACTAGGCCTTCTCTGTGGAACACAAATGCAGTGGACTCTGTTGGCACGCCGCCGTTGTCCGCGTCGACTTACCAAGCTTGCCATCTCCTCGTTCTCCTGGGTGACAAAGCGCACTTTGTTTTCAAGGCGACACAGCACCAGCGAGAGTTCTTCATTCTTCCTGCTCAGGCGTTTGTTTTTGTACAGGAGTGGCAGAAACTGGCTTTCTGTTTCTCTCAGTCGCTTTAGCTGCAAGCATGAAGTGCGGGATGTGAAAGACGCACAACACGCGGGCCAGAACGTATCCATTCCTTTTGCATCGGTTTGAACGGAATCGTGGCTTTGGCTCCCAATAAAAGACATCTACCAGGCAACCGACTCGCCGCGCCGCTCAACTAATAAGCAAGCGCAATGGGTGCCTCGCTGGATGGCGCGCATCAAACGTAGCGCAAACCTTCAAGCGTGCCGTCAATAAATTACCAGTTCATTGCGCTCTTCAGAAAGCAGGGCGTTTCGATCCTCCAGTTTCCTGATGACTGCGCTGAGCTCAGCGATTTTCAGATGAAACCGTCGCGTGTCCCGATCCTCCTGAGACTGAAAACGCCCCGCAACACACACACACAAGCACTCGTTCAAAGTTCAAAACTGTTTTTGTGCTACCTTCCTCCAGCAACGAACTAAGTCATGCGTACTGCAAGTGTGTGATGAGGTGGCTTACGCAATGAAGAGGATTGCTAGTAGCGGCGTTGACCCCACTTCCAGGGTAGTTTAGGCCCGCCCTTTGGGAATCCCTCAGGGCAGCGATCTGCTGCTCGGCAGCCTGAGTCTGCAGCTGAAGGCGGTGGACGTGGCCGGCCCCAGGGCTTCATCCAAAACACTAACCGCTCTGTCTTTCAGCTTGATCTCATCCGTCTGGATGTACAAACGGGGAGCGCTCAGGCAGGCGGGCAAACTCATTTGCCAGAATTGTGACAAAAACAAAGAGAGCAACCGGCCAATTTTTTTCTGGAATCGACTAGAACACCTTTGCTGTGACAAAAGCGAAGCGAGCAACCGGACATTTTCTTCTTGTGAAATAGAATAGAATAGAATGCCTTAGGTGTCATTGCACTGCAGGTATACAACGAAATTGGGAACATAGCCACGCACCGCGCATCTGATCAGTCCTACCAGTCGGCGGATCTCCCTCTCGCAGTCTCTCTTGGTTCGGCTCAGCTCCTCCCGATGCTGGTGATGAGCCGATCGGAGCTCGGCCGCTCGGGACTGCCAGGCCTGCTGGGCCGCTGCCAGGGCTTCTTCCGCGCTCCTGGTGGAGGCGACACCGCTCGGTCTCCCGACACCGCCGCGTCTCCTCCACCTCCGCCAGCAAAGCGCCCCCCCTCCTCACCTGAGCAGACATTGCGCCACACCGGGCCGTTGAGACCGCAACGGAGCGCCGCGACGCTTACTGGGGACAAGCTACACAATACGGTAGCGGCCGCATCGAAGCCCGACGTGGCGTGCGGATAGTCAGACACGGATAGAGCGGATCACCTTGTCCATGGAGCCGTCCCTCAGGCTGAGGACCAAGGCATTCAGTCGCTGGATCTCTCCATCTTTGATTTTGATCACTCTCATCAGCTCCATTTCATGCTGCCGCAGTAATGTCTCCCTGGTAATGGCTAACTCTTTCTGCTTCTCCTCATGGAGTTTGCTTTTGAGTTCCGTCATGGCGGCGGTGGCACGGTGGTGCTCCGCCCGCAGGTCCTGACTTCTCTCTCTCTCCAGACAGCTGACCTGACATGACTTAGACTTAGACAAACTTTATTGTCATCTTGTCTGCACATGGTGCATACAAAACGAAATTCCGTTGCATACGTCTTACAACAAAGTAGTGATATTGCAGTTGAATAGAAGTAACATATCCTATGAAAATATATATATATACATATATACTATATATATATATATATATATATTAAAAATAAGTATAAAGTGCAGCAGTGATAATTATGCAATAGTGCAAGTAGGCAAAACAGTATTCAAGAGTGTGCAGAGGAATGCTAAACCATGTATTAAACTTCTATTTAAAGGGTTTATACAAGTTCAGTAAAGTTGGTAGTGCGAGATAGTGCAAGATAGAGGTCCGTAGTGTCATAAAGTACAGTTCTGTGAATGTGTGATGCAGAGTTCAGTTTAGAGCTCAACAGTTCTAGTGTTCAACAGTCTGATGACAGCAGGGAAAAAGCTGTTGCAGAACCTGGTGGACCTGCAGCGGATGCTGCAAACCTCTTCCCAGAGGGCAGCAGGGAGAACAGTCCATGGTGGGGGTGTGATGGGTCATTGATGATGTTACGGGCACGGGACATGCAGCGCTGAGATGAAATGTCCTGAATGGAGGGAAGAGGAGCCCCTATGATCCTCTCTGCTGTCCTCACCACTCTCCTCACGTTCTTCCAATCGGAGGCGGTGCAGCCTCCACACCACACAGAGAGACAGCTTGTCAGAATGCTCTCTATGGTGCTCCTGTAGAACGTCCTCATGATGGGTGGGGGCAGGTGGGCTCTCCTCATCCTCCGCAGGAAGTACAAGCGCTTCTGTGCCCTCTTGACCAGTGCCGTAGTGTTCATAGTCCAGGTGAGGTCTTCTGTGATGTGGACCCCCAGGAATTTGGTGGTGCTGACCACCTCCACAGCTGAGCTGTTGATGATCAGTGGAGCGTGGTGAGGCTGTTTTTTCCTGAAGTCGACGATGATCTCCTTCATCTTCTCCTCATTCAGGATCAGGCTGTTTTCTCTGCACCAGCCCACCAGCTGCTCCACCTCCTCTCTGTAGTCCAGGTCGTTGTTGTCTCTGATGAGCCCCACCACCGTTGTGTCGTCTGCTGACTTCACGATGTGATTGGTGGTGAACCTGAGGACGCAGTCGTGTGTCATCAGGGTGCACAGCAGGGGGCTCAGGACGCAGCCCTGAAGGGAGCCTGTGCTGAGGGTGATGACATCAGAGGTGTTCTGTCCGACCCGGACTGACTGAGGTCTGTTGGTGAGGAAGTCTAGCAGCCAGTTGCGAAGGGGGGTGTTGAAGCCCAGGTGTTCCAATTTTCCTACCAGATGCTGTGGGATGATGGTGTTAAACGCTGAGCTGAAGTCCAGGAACAGCCTCCGCACATGGGTGTTCTTCTCCTCCAGGTGAGCCAGGCTCAGGTGAAGAACGGAGGAGATGGCGTCCTGAGTGGAGCGGTTTTGCCGGTCGGCAAACTGGAACGGGTCAAATAATAGGGGGAGTCTGGAAACGATGTGACCTTTAAGCAGCCTTTCGAAGCACTTCATCATAACCGGAGTCAGTGCAACAGGCCGGTAATCATTAAATGAGGTGATTTGAGGTTTCTTCGGCACCGGAATGATGGAGGCAGTCTTAAAGCACGCCGGCACTGTGGCTTGGCCCAGCGAGGTGTTAAAAATGTCTGTGATGACCCCAGCCAGATGACTTGCACATTCCCTGAACACACGCCCAGGAATGTTGTCGGGGCCAGGGGCCTTACAGGGGTTGACTCTCCTCAGGGTCTTCAACACATCGGCGGAGTCAAGGCAGAGTACCTCCTCTTCCTGATGGGGGACAGTTTTAACTGCTGGAGTGCCGTTTAGTGCCTCGAACCTCCCAAAGAAGTTATTTAGACCATTTAGAAAGTCAGCATCAACTACACCCACCGGGGGGGGGGAGGGTGAGTTGTAGTCTGTAATCGCCCGTATGCCTTGCCACATACTCCTGATGTTTTTGACGTCGTGGAAACGATCCTGAAATTTTCGACTGCGGTCTCGCTTCGCTATCCTGATGGCACGGTTCAAGTTGGCTCTCGCTGTCCTCAGTGTCTCCTTGTCGCCAGACTTGAAGGCAGAGTTCCGCGCTCGTAGCGTTTGACGTACCTCCTCAGTCATCCAGGGTCGTTGGTTGCCCCGGGTGATGATATTCTTAGTGGTGCTGACGTCCTCGGTGCATTTGTTGATGTAGGCTGACACAGTCATGGCACACGCATGTCTAATCTACATCGGGAAAACTGGGAGGGAGGGAGGCAGGCAGGGAGGCAGGCAGGGAGGCAGGCAGGGAGGCAGGCAGTGTCTGTCTGTTGAGGTTTTCACCTTGTT